>NW_006408592.1:5582292-5591519 GCF_000296735.1 Chrysochloris asiatica
GATGGTTTTGAGTTATGGTGTTGGAGGAGAATATTGAAAGTGCCATGGACTGCCAAAAGAACCAATAGGTCCGTTTTGGAAGAAGTGCAGCCCAATTGCTCCTTGGAGGCCAAGATGGCCAAATTTGTCTCTCATGCTTTGGACATATTGTCAGGTGGGAACAGTTGCTGAAGAAAGATATCATGTTTGGTAAGGTGGAGGAAGGTCAGAGAAAAAGAGGAAGTACCCCAACAAGATGGATTGGCCAAGTGGCAGCATCAATGGACTCAAGCGTGGCAACGATAGTGAGGTTGGCCCAGGATCCGGCAGTGTTTTGTTCTGCTGTGCATAGGGTTGCTATGAGTCAATGCCAACTCAATGGCACCTAACAACAACAATAACATGAGTCCAAATCTAATTGATGGTAATGGGTTTATTACTATGTAATATGTTTTTATTTTAATTTACCAAAAAGAGGTCTTTAAGTATATTTAAATTTGATCTACTTTAAGAACACTCAATATAAAAATTTACATACAAATTTCCAGAAAACTTCTATTCTTTAAAAGGAGGCTGCTAGTAGTTCTCAATTTGTCTCTGAAGAATCAGATCCCTAAATTGTGAGAAGGAAACTGTAGAAGAAGAAAAATAGTCAGGAACATGTTAAATCACTAAATGATGTTTTATCAAAATCATTTGAATCATATGATGCCTCCTAATCTTTCTCAGTTTTTCTTTGATTTTTCTCTTCGCAGCTCTAGTCACCTCCGACAAACCAATTAAACTTCATAAATCCTTGAAGGATTATGTGTTCCCAGCTCAGCCTCACTTAGAATTTCAAATGAGAAGTCATCTTCTCACAGAATACTCAATTGTTCCTTTATCCACTCCTGTAATATACTAATGTATGACAGTCATCCACCAGTCTTTATTAAGTTTCTATTCTTGGTGGATAGTACAAAAGGGAGAAGGAGACAAATCATTTAGATGGGAATTAACAGACCAGACCAGTCTCTGCAAAATATCCTGCAAAAAGTTTTTTTGTTCAATACCACCTTAGAGTTTACAAATCACTTCACAGTTTATAAGGCACTTTCACAGACACTATACAGAAACTCTGATATATTGTAGTCACCATCTTGCAAATGAGGACTATTGTTCAGAAAAGGTTTATAAACTACTAAGAAGACACAGAATTAGTAAGAGGCAGAATTGGTGTTTCAATCTAGGTCTCTCTGACTCTAGCTCCAAATGTCCTAAAACAGTGGTCTGGGACACTTTAATAAAAAGGCAAATTATCCTAAGGTAATTTAATGACCTTTGGCAACTAAATTACATGCATGAGCTACATTTTCTCCAGAGGAAATGAAAAGTAGACTTTTTTAGATACCATGAAATATAGGCACAATTTGGAAAGGAACTGTTGTCTCCTTAACAACTATAAAATATTTTAAGGGCTTGAAAACTGTAGTCATTCAACACATGTTTATTGAGAATCCATTTAGCACCCTGTACGGTTGTATGCATTGGGAATAAGGCAATGAACAAAACTGACAAGTCCTTTACTTATATCTATATATAAGTATATATACAGCTTATATTTCAGACAAGGAGATGGGTAGTAAGTAAATAAACAAACACATACATACCAAAAACAAGCCCACTGTCATTGAGTTGATTCTGACTCATAGTGACTCTGTGTAGGGTTTCTGAGACTGTAAATTTTTATAGGAACAGATAATTTCTATGGTGAATGTTACTCAGAAAACTGAAGCAGGGTAATAGCACTATGGAGTTCTGAGATGTTAGTGGGGGGTCAAGAAAGACCTCCAAAAGAAAGGGCTTTGGAGTTTATTTAAGTTCAAATTCAGGCTCTAACAATTAGTAATTATAAATGTTGAGGAAAATATTTAATTAACTTTTATGAACCACCATTTCTTTACCCATAAGACCTCACAGGGCTTCTGGCCATTCCTTTTCTCCTCCTGAGCACCCACCACTCTGCTACCCACAGACACCAGACTTCTTATAGATTTCATACAGCCTAACTAACCCTTCTCCCACTTCCCAGAAATGCTCCAAAATTAACATATCGTTTTTCTAGAAAAGTGTTGAAATACAGAAGAAAATTCAACTGATAATAAAACTAATAATGTATTTACCCCTCAGCAATTTAAATACCTTAAATTTCAAAGATAAACTAAACATATTACAGATGAAGTCAATCTTGTTCATTCCCATCCATGCCCATTCTTCCCGCTCTCCAAAAGAAATCCTTATCATGAGTCTACTGTCAACCCTTACACTTCATTTGTAATACTTTTATTAACTGTTGTTGTTGTTAAGTGTTAAGTGCCCTCGAGTCAGTTCCAACCCAGAGTGACCCTGTATAGGGTTTCCAAGCAGCAACTGGTGAACTTGAACTGCCAACCTTGTGGTTCAAGCCAACTTTGCAGTTCAGTGCATTAACCACAGCACCACACCAGGACTCCAGTTTTATTAATAGCTATATGAAATTGCTGATTTTTGACCATTTATGACTAAAAAACAGCAATTTCATAAACACCAATGCATTACTTATAAATGAACTCACAAATATATAGTAAACTTTTGTGTTTTTATGTACAATTGATTTTCTTTACTCGCAGATTCCTTATTGTGAATTTATCTACTCACTGAATTTTATTTGTAATCCCCATATCAGTATTTATGACATTTTCACATTCATTCATAGACATGCACAGCAGTAAATTTGATTTAGCTGGCATACACATTTCCAGTTCAGTTCAAGTTCATTGCTTCTTTCTTCTACCTCCTCTCATCTGCCGTAGATTCCAGCCAATGACCCCACCCCCTTTTTTTTTTTTCATTTGTTATTGTATTCTTTAGGTCTAGAAGTTCTGTATGATTCTTTTTTAAGTTTTCATCTCTGATGAGACTCCTCTGTTCACTCATTGTTGTTGTTAGGTGCCATTAAGCTGGTATTGACTCATAGCAACCCTATGAACAAACACTGCCCAGCCCTGGGCCAACCTCAGAATCATTGCTATGCTTGAGCCCATTGACACTGCCACTGTGCCAATCCATCTTGTTGAAGTTCTTACTCGTTGTCTGACCCTCCACTTTACCAAGCATGATATCCTTCTCCTGATGACATGTCCGAAGTATGAAAGATGAAGTCTGGCCATCGTGACTTCCAAGAAGCACTCTGGCTGTACTTCTTCCAACACAGATCTGTTGGTTCTTTTGGCGGCTCATGGCACTTTCAGTATTCTCCTCCAACACCATAACTCAAATGCATCAATTCTTCCATGGCCTTTCTTATTCACTATCCAATTTTCTCTTGCGTATGAGGCTATTGAAAATACCACGGATTGGGTCAGCTGCAGCTTAGTCCTCAAACTGACATCTTTGCTCTTCAACATTTTAAAAAGGTCTTGTGCAGCAGATTTGCCCAATGCAATACGTTGTTTGATTTCACTTATTAAAACCAGATTTTCCTATACAATTGCTCTTCACTTACTGCAACACTTTGCATTTGCAACAACAGTAAAACATCTACTATCCCACATTAACAATGGACATCTGGCAAGAACAAACACCAGTGTGTGAGGTGAGAGTACACTGGCTATGATGTGTGTCACCTTGGCTGGACCATGATTCTCAGTGGTTTGGTAGTTATGTAATGACACAGTCATCCTCCAGTTTGTGATCTCAGTTGGTCATCTGCCATTTTTGTATAATGGCAATTTTCATATAAGAACCAAGTCTTTGGATAAGTGAGAAGTGGATATATATGTCTCTCAGGAATACCATTATATCTCATCTCTGTTTTCCTCTGCAGGTTTTATTGGTCTCTCATCACCTGTTTTCTCATCTACAACATAGCCCAGATTGGTCACAACCTCAACTCTAGTTTTCCATTTAGCTCCAGTATTTACTATCATATGGCAAATGCTTCTATGGCTCTTATTTCCTCTTCTCAAGACAGATAGAGATCCAGATTGATCCAATTCATCATAATTCCTTGAAGTTATTCATTTAAAAACTATCGCCATGTTGTTTGGTTAATATTATTGTTACTGTTATTCTTGTGTGGTGTCAAGTTGGTTCTGAGACCCTGCATCGGATTTCCAAGAGCAAATGGTGGTTTTGAACTACCAGCCTTGCAGTTTCCAATACAGTGCTTATCCTATAGCACCACACCAGATTTAGCATTTATTTTATGTCTAGAATCTGATTTCTTTTTTAGGTACTGTGTGCTTCTCAAAACAATTTTAAAAGAAAAAAAAAATGTTATATGTTTGCAAATACAGTCTTTAGAGATAACAACAAAATATGCACTCTGAAGTCCAAAGCTGGTTGGTAGCTTAGAAGATGGCTCCCAATGACCCTGCCTGTTAGTATTCATGTCCTTGTGAATTTTCCTTCCTTTCAGTTGACGCAGGACATGCTCCTAATCAATATAATATGAACATACTGATGAGCTGTCGCTTTAGAAATTAGGTTACCAAAAGATTCTGGCTTCTTTCTTGCTCTCTCTTGTTCACTCTGATAAAGGGTCTGTTGCATTGTTTCTGGAGAGGCCCAGTGATAAGAATTTAGGGACACTCTGACCACTAACTAGTGAGGAACTGAGGCATTCAATCCAACTGCCCATGAGGAACTGACTGCTACCAAAAGCCACATGAGATAACTTAGAAGCAGATCCTCCCACAGTCAAGTCTTGAGACATTACAAACAGAGGACTTCTTCAAACAGAGGCCTCTGGTTAGCCCTTGCTTGGCCCTGTCCACAGTCTGGCTACACTCAGGAAACTAAGGATTAAAGATAGGAGGAGTGTTTGGATGCAGAGAAGCATAACTATTCACTATAGAGATGAACCTTACACATTTGTAACAATGGTCAACAGACTTTAAGCCAAATACTGTTTCTCTCACCATTCCACAGGAGTCCTGGTGTGGTTGCTATAGGATCAGCACTAGACTGCTAGCCACAAGGTTGACAGTTGAACCTCACTAGCCACTCTTTGGAGGCTATACAGGGTGACTATTTGTCTTAACTGACTCAACAGCACTTAACAACAACAAGCCACTCCACAAGGAAACTCCAGGTTTGAAGTTGATAGATGACACCAAGCATGTAGCCAAAAATCAAAGTGTAACTGTGAAGGGAGAATGTGATATAGGAAACAATATGGATGGATTTTTAGAAAATATATTGAATTAATATTCCTAAGTATGTAACTTGTTCTGATTGTTGTTAATTGCTGTCAACTGGATTCTGACTCATAGAGACCTTGTTTAGGGTTTCCAAGCAGTAGCTGGTGGGTTTGAATGGGCGACCTTGTTGATCAGTTATAAGAACCTATAAATTTATATTTCATAAGTCATTCATAAATCAGAAAAAATGCAATCTGTCTCAAGCAAAAATTCATTCATCAGTGGGCAAGCATATGCTCAACATGTGTGCTAGGCACTAGGAATTAAATAATGTGACAGCCATGTGTCACAATGTCATAGGAAGAAGCCATAGTCTGATGAAGGCAGGGTCTATGATGTGAGGTATGGAGTTGAAGTGCTACAAAAGAGGTCCACGATTGAGGAAATCAACATGGGGAGGGGACTTTCAGGTAGTAGGCCTACAGATGGTTGTGATGGAAAAGCAGTTAGTAAACTGGTTCTGTTTACTCTAGCCTATACTTCAGAGCTATAGTAAAAGGTCAGTTACCTCTCTTTCCTTATGAAAATGTTAAGAATATTCCTCCTTACACTTTTATGATATTTTGGACAATGAATTTTTAATTTAATTTTATTTTTTTAAGTTTTTATTGTGAGTTGAGTGAAAGTTTACAGGGCAGATTATCAGTTTTACTTTCAACAAATCATATACCTTGTTTCATTACAATGATTATAATCTCCATGTACCATCAGTTAATAGTATTTCTCTCTATTCACTTTAGCTCTTTTAAAAAAAAAAAACAAAAACAAAAAACAACCTCAGCATATATAATAATTTACAACACCAAAGGGCACATTCTGCAAGTCTGCCTCCTGGTTGCCATCTCTTAGTCCCTATCTTCCCATGAGTCTAGAGTCCTCAGCTGCTCCCTCTCTCCTTGTCCCCATCTCTGCCTCCATCTCTGGTGTCACTGCTTCTCTGGATAAGATCTCACATTCTGCTTGTTCTCATCTCCCTTGATAGTCCTAGGGTCCTTTGTTTCTGGACTGTAAGATTAACTACTCCCCCATTTTTGCTATAAAACCTCTACCTTTATAATTGTGACAATCACAATTAGTCATCACGGTAACAATTACTATTGAATCATAAGAATCTTATCCCTATCTCTTTTAACCAGACCCATCTAGACAAGATGAAAACTATTCAGTGGGTCTTTTTCTTCGCCCACATACTATTAAACTAAACTTCCCCTTGAAACCTTGTAAACCAGTCACTTTGTGCCTTTATCACCCCCTCATTTTAGGTAGCCAATGTCTAAGTTGCCCATCCCTATCTATCCTGTGAACAGAGGGGATAGCATTGATACTTGATGCGACGACTCCTTCCCTCTCTGTTGGTATTGAGTTACTACCTTCATGAGTATAGGTCAAGTTCATCAAACTGAAGCAATTTATCCTTGTTTCCTTTATCAAAAATTGTTTTGTTCTTTTTTTTTTTTTAAATCTGCCTCTAGTCGAGTTCTGATTATCAAACCATTAAGGGTAGGTCAATGGGTACTATCTGCAACTTTGGGTGTTCTTGTGTGCCTCCTCTCACTTCACTGTGATATAGGAACCAACATGGATGGATTTTTAGAAAATATATTGAATTTTAGCTAGATGCGTCACTCTCAGCTCTAGACCTCTGTGGCTGTGTCCTTATCCATAGGCTCAGGTGTCCTCAGGTCTCACCACACTTTGGACCAACCAGCCCTTCCTCTTCTCTCTCATCTCCAGGTCAACAGGAGTCTGTGGAATATGGTTGGACTCAGCCCATTTCTTCATTGCTATCTTTCCTCCTCTTCCATTCACCAGTAGACCAACATGGGCCCTAGCAAGCTTACATGCCTGCTCATATGTTCCCTTTGAGTTTCAGAACTGTCCATTTTTGAAGGCTGGAAGTATATCTAACCCAAATACCTCACATAGAATCTAGCACATAGCAGATGCTTGGAAACATTTTTTTTAACTAAATTGAACAAGATATACAGCTTAAGCCTCTTCCCAGTGTTGAAGTTCAGTTTGGAGCTTAAAATAAAAAATATAGACTAGACCAGGTGGTTTTTGAGGTCTTTACTGGTTGCTAACATTCTGAATCCATTTTTCTTTCCTTTTAAGAGTATCCACTTTCTCAGTTCAAGCCACTCAAATTTTTGCAAATTAATTTATTAAAACCCTTGGATCCCAGCTGTTGAAGTTTTGGTAGCTGGATGATTTCCTTCTGCCTGGAGTGGCTGAGACTCTGTCTATGAAGTGTCAAAACAACCATTGAGCTCTGTCAAACAGCTCATCAGTTCTAATTGAAGGGAGGGCAGCCAATTCTTTTAGTCTGCAGGGAACAGTCCGTTCAGTTGCAACGCTTATTCTGATGACCTTAGGCAGGTACAAATCTCACTGACTGGCTCTTTAGCATCCCAAAGGCACAGGTTCAACATTCACTCTAGCAACAGGAAAAGGAAATTATGGTAGGTATGTGTGCCTGGAGAGCATTTATATGAAAGCACTTTGCAGCTATAACATATTATCAGAATATGATTTACTACATTATTATTAATAGCAATGATGCTATAGAAAAAAATCTGGAAAATATATAGCAGACTTAACCATGTATATAAATGAAATGTGAGATTCAGAGATACTTGGATTTATATTTCTATCATGTTTGAATTTAGAACAATGAATGCATTTTAACTTTGTACCAGGAAAAAAGATAAATAACTGAGACATCCTCTGTGAGTAGTATTGTTTGTAATAATTTTAACAGCCTCTTGTTCCTGGGCATGGATTTTAATGCTATCATGTACAAATTAGGTAATGATTATCTACCACCCCACCATTTCAAAGCTTGTTTCCTTACATGTTAAATAATGATAAAACTCTTTACCACCCAGAGCCTTTGAGGTGAATATGAAAACACAATAGACTAATTAAAATCAAGGAAGTATCATTATCTTACTGGATCCTTCCACCCACCATGATGCTTTTGCTGGATTTCTTAGGTTTTGAATTATGGAAGACTCAGATAGGGTAAGTAAATGATTTCTGACAGTACAAGTTTATATTCTACTTTCCTATCTTATGCATATGTTTATGTATACATTTCTTTTCCCAGAGCTATTAATATTGCTTATTTTTAATACAATCAAGTATAAAAGAAGAAAATCTCAGTCAACAACTTCACCACTAACAAACTGTCACCATCTCAAGCAGCAGGGAAGAAAGAATCGTGAATCCAAGTCCCATTGAAGGCTGCCAAATGTAATTTCTCCCAGCTTTATTTATCTCCATTAAGCAACTAAACAGGATGCAGAAAAACAAAGAAAAAAATAGCTCATTTCAAAATAAAACAAGCTCTATAGTCTTTCCATTGTCTCTTCCCTTCCCCCAAGTTTCACTTCAGCTACAGCCTCTGGATTTGTCTGTGAATTCTTAACATATTGAGGCTCTGTCTCATATGTCACCGTTCTGAAACGACAAAGAATGCACGGGTTGTGCCTGTGAATGACAGATCCAGAGATTTGGGGCTCAGCTGCCTTTTGTCATTCGGGAGTCAATTGCTAAGAGTTCTTTCTTTACCCTTCCAGCAGACCTGTCTGACTCTGCCACCTGCTGCTACTTGACCTTGGGCAAACCATTTAACTTTCTGAGCCTCTACCTCCTCACCTGTAAAATAGCTATGTTGTTGTTGTTCAGTGCCATCGAGTCAGTTCTGACTCATAGCTACCCTGTATAGGGTTTCCAAGGAGCGGCTGGTGAGCTTAAACCACCGACCTCACTGTTCTAACTGACCATGCAGTCCAGCATATTGACCCACAGTGCCACACCAGGACTCCAAAATAGTGGTATTGATATGTAATTTCATAGCGCTGTTGTAAGAATTAGATGAAAATACATAAAGACTGTTGTTGTTGTTGTTGTTGTTAAGTGCCTTCAAGTCGGAGCCGACCCATAGCGACCCTGTACAGGGTTTCCGAGGGTGTAAATCTTTACGGGAGTAGAAAGCCTCATCTTTCTCCCGCGGAGCGGCTG
>NW_006408592.1:5591619-5612238 GCF_000296735.1 Chrysochloris asiatica
CCTGCTGCTACTTGACCTTGGGCAAACCATTTAACTTTCTGAGCCTCTACCTCCTCACCTGTAAAATAGCTATGTTGTTGTTGTTCAGTGCCATCAAGTCAGTTCTGACTCAGAGCTACCCTGTATAGGGTTTCCAAGGAGCGGCTGGTGAGCTTAAACCACCGACCTCACTGTTCTAACTGACCATGCAGTCCAGCACATTGACCCACAGCGCCACACCAGGACTCCAAAATAGTGGTATTGATATGTAATTTCATAACGCTGTTGTAAGAATTAGATGAAAATACATAAAGACTGTTGTTAAGTGCTGTCAAATCACTTCTGACTCATAGCAATCCTGTATAGGGTTTCCAAAGAGCAACTGTTGGATTTGAACTGCCAGCCTTGTGGTTCGCAGTCCAGTGCTGATCCTTTGGCACCACAACAGGAGTAAATGAAATTAACTGTAAAGTATCTAGCACCAGTCCTGGCATATAGTAGATCCTCAAACACTATTTGCTTCCTGTGAGAAACACTGCAATGTAAGGGTAATGAAGTGCATGGATTTGTACTGCCTGGGTTTAAATCCTGACTCTGCTATTTATGCAGGGATGAGATACCATGTGAGGATCAGTCTATAAGTCAAGGAATGCCCCAAACTACCTGAAGCTTAAAGAGACAAGAAAATACCTTCTCCTAGGGCAACACAGAGAACCCATAGCCCTGCCAAAGCCCTGAATTTAGATGTCTAATCTCCAGAAGTGTAAGACAATATATGTTTGTTCCTTAAAGCCACCCACTGGTGATATTTTGTTATGGTAGCACTAGGAAATGAAGACAGAATTTGATGCGCTTGGCCCGGTTACTCTGTCTATCCTAGAAAGATTATAAAGTGCTTAAAACAGTGTCTGGCACTATATGTTACTTAAATACACTGCAAAGAGTTCAGACATGATTCTAAATTCTTATGTAAGAAGGAAATCTAGGTAAGTATCTCAGCTATAGTTGCTCTCTTCTCTTTTTGACTATGTCTGTTCCTCCTGACAACATTTTGCTATCTCGTTTTCTTCTTCTGTCTGCTTCCTGATATGTCATGCACTTCTCTGTTCTGGTCCCTGAGTTTTTAACATATGCCTTCCTGTGTGTCTCTCATTCTACTTCTCTAACAGGAAGGGTTTCATTGGTTTATTACTTATTCTCCAATCTCAGGCCAGGTCTCCTCAGAAAGCCCTGGCCTCCCTCACATCCAGTCTTTAGTTGTGACCACTGTTGCAAAATCACCCAATTCAAAACACAGCAACAAGGTGTTTGGTTTTCACTTTGTATTGTGAATTGAGAGGTTTACAGAATGGATCATCAGACCCTCATTCAACACATCATATGCTTCATGTTATTACAGTGATTACAATGCCTTTGATATATCATCAGTTAACAGTTTTTACCTCTTGTTTACTTTCACTCTTGGCCTCCTCTCTGTGTCTTCCATTAGCTTAGTCTTTACTGTGCCAATCTCCCTCTTGTTGTTTTATGCTTTCTCCATCACCCAGTTAATATGTGTCTACCCTCTACCCAGTGAATAATTATCCCTTCCCTCACACTCATGGTTACCATCGTAGAATCTTTGTTTTAGCAAGAAAACTTTATATTAACTTTTTACATCAGTGGTCTCATACAACATTTTTCCTTTTGTGAGTGGCCAGTTTCACTCAGCATAATGTTCTCCAGGTTCATCCTTGTTACAAGGTCTTTTGCAGATTCGTCATCATTCTTCAGTGTTGTGTAGTATTCCATTGTATGTACAACCAACATTCATTTAACCTTTCTTCTGTTGATGGACATTTAGGCTGTCTTTAATTTTTTTTTTTCTATTGTAAATAGTGCTGCAAGGAACTTGGGCTTCCATGGGGCTTTTTTTGATCCAAATGAAATGAATTCCATAACTTCCATATTTTCTCTGCTTCTCATAATATTGCTTATTATCGTCATCAATAGGTGCTTCACTTTCAGTAAGCAAGGTTCTGTCATTTTCATATGTTGCTGTCGTTAAATGTTGTTGAGTTGGTTCTGACTCATGATGACCCCTGTATAGGATTTCTAAGGAGCAGCTGGTAAGCTTGAACCTCCAACCTTGATATTCAAACTGACTTTGCAGTCCAGCACATTGACCCACAGCACCACACCGGGACTCCTTACATGCATATAATGGTCTTCCTCCACTCACAATAGCATGTTCTTCACATATTCTGGCATCTAGTATATTTGTTCAGCAAATTGAGTAAGTATGGTAAAAGGATACAGCCCTAACATACACCTTTCCTAATTTTAAACTGCACAATTCTAACAACTCCCTCTTGGTCTGTTACACTTTATGCATGAGCACAATTAAGTATTGTGGAATATGCATTATTCAGAATGTTATCCACAGTTTGTTATTATTCACACATCAAATGTCTATAAAATACAGGTAGACATCTTTCTGGTATTTTCAGCTTTTAGTCAAGATCCATCTGTCATCAGCAATGCTATTGCTTATTCCACATTATTTTCCGAATCCGCTAGAATTTCTGTCACTGGATGTACTGCTGAAACAGTTTTGGAATTATCATCAGCAAAATACTGCTTTCATGTGATGTTAATGATGTTTGATAATTTTGGCATTCTGTTGGAACACCTTTCTTTGGAATGGCCACAAATGTGGATCTCTTCCTATTGGTTGGTCAAGTTGATGTCATCTAGATCTCTTGGCATAGATGAGTGGTCATTTCCAGAGTTGTGTTTGTTTGTTAAAATATCTCAATTGGTTATCTATCAGTTCCTGGGGTCTTGGTTTGTTTTTGTTTTTGTTTTTTAGTTTTTATTGTGAATTGAGTGATAGTTTTCATGGGAGAACATCGTTTTACACACATGGTTTCATTGCAATGATTACAATCTCCTCTGTGCATCATCACTCAACAGTATTTGCTTCTATTCCCTCTTGTGTGTGTGTGTGTGCTGGGGGATGTATACAAAAAGACTCAGGAATTATATAATCATTTAAACAACTGAAGGGCACATTCTGCAAGTCTTCCTCCTGGCCACCAGCACCTGGCCACCAGCACACAGCCTTTCTCTTTCTATGCGTCTAGAGTCCTTAGCTGCTCTATTTCTCCATGCCCTTATCTTTGTTTCATCTGTGGTGTCACTACTTATCTGGATAGGGTCCCATATTCCACTCATGCCCTTCTCCCTTGATGGTCCTAGGGTCCTCTGTTCTTGGACTGTAAGATTAACTACTCATCACTATTTGTTACAAAACTTATACCTTTACAGTTGTGACCATCACAATTAGTCATGATAACAATTACTCAGTATTGAATCATAAGAATCTTAGGCCCATCTCTTTTCATCAGACCCATCTAGACAACATGAATACTATTCAGTGAGGATTCTACCTTCCCCTGCACACTCTGAAACTAAACTACTTCTTGAAAGCTTGTAAGCCAGTCACTTTGTACCTTTATAACAGCAACAAGTTTTATTTCATATTTCACTCAATTATAAATTTTATTGAATTTGGTAATGACAGTAACACCTACAACTGGAGGAAATAATTTTAGGATCAAATGCAATTAACTCTTGGGAAGCACATAAGTTAATTAGTGAAAATGAAAGTCTAGTGCATGCAAACTAGAGAGAGTTCTCTTAGCAGCAAAAACTATGCCTCCCATGGGTTTCCACCAGAGCATATACAGAGTAAATAGTGAAGGTTAGTTAGGATAGGTTTTACTGTAAGAGCCAAGGGCACAGGGACGAACTGGGGGGACTTTTGAAGAAAAGGTAAGTAAATTCATAGATTCAGCAGCATTGTCTCCGAAGTGACCATGACTGGAGAAAGAAATGCTTCTTACAGGCACTTCTCTCATCTGGGTAGTTGTCACTCCTCAGACTGGTCATCACCAATTACTGGCCTTTTCCCACAAGATCAGTAGGCTATTAAAGAGGTGGTTCTTCTAATCACTAACTGGCTTGCTCCTTGCCACCTGGTAAGGAGGTAATAGTGGTCATAGAATTGGGCCAGCACCAACTCTTTTGTATCTGATAGAGAAAAAGGAACTTTAGGTTCTCCAGGGAGTAAAAGAAAGAGTGGTTTGTTATCTTTGGGCTCCTTTCCACGGCATGCCGTGGCTTGAGGCATGACATATCTGCAAAGAAGTGTGTTAAGTATGGCAGACTCCTGTCCCTGAAGTTGTGTACACAAGAACAGCCTTTACTCCTTAGAAGCTGGCTCCATTCCCTTTATTGGCATTTGCCCAAAAAGGGACATCAAACCTGATTATGGCCCGGAAACAAGGACATGCCAAAAACAGGCACATCAAACAATAAGGGGCAGGAGAACAAAAACAATCCCATAAGAGGAGAGTCGTGACTGAACTAGGAGAGAAATACACATGTACAGAGCGGGAATGTTACAAATGGTGATTGAGGAAATGCATCTGATTCTGTTATGTGTGTGTAGCACCCTGTTCCAGGGTGCTACCAAATTTTCTGTGTGCCTACATCATAATTTCCTGTAATTCCCCTATTTTAGATTCAGTCACAGTAATTTTAATTGTGTGTTTACTTTCCTATGTCCTACATAACACTTAAAGCCCCCCAAGGGCAGAAACTATATCTTACCTTAGTATTCTCAGACACTGAAACACTAAAAGCATGAGCAATAGGTGAAAAAAAGAAAAACAAATTCATCAAATTTAAAACTTTTTTTTACATCTAGGGACACTTTTTACATCAAGGGACACTATCAAGAAAGTAAAAAGACAGCCCACAGCATAGGAGAAAATATTTGGGAGCAACATATCAATAAGGTTTTAATCTTCAGACTATCTAGAGAACTCTTCAAACTCAGTAACAAAAGGACTAACAACACAATTTAAAATAAACAAAGGACTTGAATGAACATTTATGCAAAGAAAATATAAAAATGGCCAATAAATCCATGAAAAGATGCTCAACATCATTAGTCATTAGGGAAATGCAACTCAAAACCACAATGTGATCCCACCTCACAACTACTCTTTGTTGTTATTGCTAAGTGCTGTCAAGTCAGTTCTGACCCTTAGCCACCTGTATAGGGTTTCTGAGGAGCAGCTGGTGAGCCTGAACCACTGACCTTGTGGTTTGCAAACTGACTTTGCAGTCCAGAGCATTAATCCGCAGCACCACACCACGACTCCTCACAACTACTTACCGTTGTTGTTATTAAGTGCCATCGAGTCGATTCTGACTCATAGCGACCCTGTATAGAGTTTCCAAGGAGCAGCTGGTGAGCTTGAAGCACTGACCATGCAATTCAAACTGATTTTGCAGTCTGTCCAGTACATTAACCCACAGCGCCACACCAGGACTCCTTGTTAAGTGCCATCAAGTCTATTCCAACTCACAGCAACTCTGTGTAGGGGTTTCAAGGAGCAGCTGGTGGGTTTAAACTGCTGACCTTGTGGTTAGCAGTCTAGTGCTCATCCACAGCACCACACCAGAAGTCCATCATAACTACTAGGAAGGTTAAAAAAGAAATAAAGAAAGAAAATAAATAAGTGTTGGCAAGCATATGGAGAAATTGGTACCCCTGTACATTGCTGATGGGAATGTAAAATGGTGGAGCTGCTATGCAAAACAGTTTGGCTATTCTGTAGAAAGTTAAACATAGAAATATCATATGACTCAACAATTCCACTCCTGGATGTTGTTGTTGTTGTTGTTAGATTCCATTGAGTCAGTTCTGACTCAGCGACACTGTATAGGGTTTCTGAGGCGTGGCTGGTGAATTTGAACCATTGACATTATGGTTCAAAGGGTCCTTGTGGTCTAGTGCTTATCATTCAGCACTTGTTGTTGTTGTTGTGAAGTGCCATTGAGTAGGTTCCAACCCATAGCGACCCTGTATAGGGTTTCCAAGGAGCAGTTGGTGGGCTTTGAACCACTGACCTTGCAGTTCAAATGGCTTTGCAGTCTGGAGCATTAACTCACAGCACCATACCAGGACTCCCACCAAATGACTAGGTTGATGTTGTTGTTGTTAAGTGCTGTAGACACAGTTCAAACTCATAGTGGCCCTATAGGGATTCTGGAGCTTTAAAATTTTCCAGGATCAGAAAGCTTCATCTTTCACCTGTGAAGCAACTGGTGGGCTTGAATTGCCAACCTCATGGCTCATAGTCCAGTGCTTATCCTGTGGAACCACTGCACTCCCGATGATTGGGTGGGGCTATGCAAATAGGGTGTATAGGACTCGAACACTGGTATTGGTTAGTTTTGCCATCCACTAGGCTTAAAAGGAGTCATCTCAAAAGCAGCAACAGACAACCCCAAGACCATCAGAATGAAGAGCTATGAGTAAAGCTTGAGACCTGGAAAAGCAATGGCAGCCACAGAGGAGGTAGCATGGAGAGACAGAGCAGCTACAGGTTTCCTAGGCCATGGACTGAGTAAAGCTGAGTGTCTTCAGACAGGAGGCTGACTTGCAGAGTGTGCCCTTTGGGCATTTGCAGACTGGCTAAAGGAGTGTGTAACACTTGCCTGACCTTGGCAGACCACAAGGCTGAGAGGCCAAAACCAAGAGTGAGGCATGCCTACAGTATGGCAGAGAAGTGGCATTCCTGACTAGAGGACTGTGGCATCCTGAGCTGTTTCTGATCCTGAATTGTACCCTGTTCACGTCCCTAATAAAGCCCACAAGCATGATTATTGTTTATGAGTTCCTTGTGACCATTGCAACAGATTATCAGATCCAGATGTGAAGCAGAGAGTGCTGTGGGAGTGATGAGTGGTATCAGAATAGGACAGAGAAGGCTGGAGATTGGAGGCACGTCTAACCTCCACCTCACAGGACTCAGCCTTGGACTGATTTTGAGTTTGATTCTCCTCACCCTCGTGAATCCCGAGGACGTCTGACATGGCCTCCATGCTGTTTTTGTACCATGAGTATCTGTTAGTCGGTCTGGGACATAATTCTGAGAGGTATATTCAGTACAGTTTCTTGGTCTTGTTGGGACTCAACCCTAGTTTCCTATAGCAGTAACTTTCTTATAATGCACCTTTGATTGGCTTTTCTCCCTTCCCTGGCCTTACACTTATCCCACAGGTGTACCTACTAAGATTCTTTCCAGATAAGCTACCTGTACTTGCCATTGTATAAAGGTGAGCTTTTGGGGAAACCCAAATTAAAACATTATCCTGGCACCCTATTTGGGGGTTCAGAATCTTCTTTCTTTATAGCCCCAGCAGAGTACTGGTGTGACACCATAGGGCAAGCACTAGACTGTTAATTGCAAGCAAGATTGGCAGTTCAAGACCACCAGTCACTTCTCAGAAACGCTATACAGAGTGGCTACAAATTACACCTGGGCAAGAGCTACCTCAAAGTAGAGTTGACTATGATGGCACAAAGGAAGTAAGTTTTCAAGACCTTCATCTGCTGGTGGAGCACAATACAAAATAAGGAGAAACAGCTGTAAACATCCATTAATAACCAGAACATGGGATATACGAAGTAAGAATCTAGGAAAATTGGAAATTGTCAAAATGAAATAGAACACATAAAGATCAATGACCTAGGCATTAGTGAGCTGAAGCAGACTGATATTGGCCATTTTGAATTTGACAATCATATGGTTTACTATGCCAGGTAAGACTAAATCAAGAGGAATGGTGTAGCATTCATCATTTAAAAGAAAATTTCAATTTTTATCTTGAAATACAATGCTGTCTTTGATAAGATAAAATCTACATGCCTACAGCGAAGACCAGTTAATACCACTGTTACTCATATTTACAAACCAAGCACTAAAGTCAGTGACTAAGGTGTGCCTGACCCAAGCCATGATGTTTTCAATAGCTTCATAAGCATTTGAAAGCTGGAAAATGAACAAGGAAGACCTTAGAAGAATTGATGGCATTTGAATTATGGTATTGGAGAAAAATATTGAAAGCACCGCGGACTGCCAAAAGAACAAGCAAATCTGTGTTGGATGAAATACAGCCTGAATGCTCCTTAGAAGCCAGGATGACGAGACTTCATCTCTCAGACTTTGGGCATATTATCAGTAGGGATCAGTCCCTGGAGAAGGACATTGTGCTGGGTAAAGTGGAAGGTTAACAGAAAAGATGAATTGGCAGCATGGCAGCAGCTATGGGCTAAAACATAACAGCAATTGTAAGGATCACGCAGGACCAGGCAGTGTTTTGTTCTGTTGCGCCCAGGATCCCTATGAGTCAGAGATGACTCCACAATACCTAACAACAACAACAACATGAGTCAGAACCAACTTGAAAGCACTTAACAACAGCTTCAACAGATATCCATGCCTCACAGGGACTCGGCTCTCCTAGAGAGCCCAACACTGTTTTCCCAAAGATGACTCTCTCCCTGAGAGACTGAACCATATTTTAGGGAGATAAAATCCTTTATGTGTCCGTGCCTTTCTCTCTGTGTATCTCTTTGTGAACTCTCTCATGTACTCTGGTGTATAGTCATGCCTTCTGAGTTTCATATAGCTCTAGGAGGAGCATGTACTAAAGGAAAACAGAGTAACACTTGGGCATCCTTGCTGGAAACGTCTATATTGTCCTCATCTGGCTAATACACAGCTGCTGAAACTGAGGGCTACAAGGCCTGGCTTCTATCCAGTCACAGGATCTACATGTTATGCTTGTGCAAGCCACATAACATTTCTGGTGTCTGTTTTGTTACCTATTAAAAGGTGAGTTGGACTAGGAGAACTAGAGAAGTGTGTAGGTAGCAGAAAGAAAGCCAGAATGTCACGTTTACTCACTAGATGAATAATTTATGCCCCTTTCAATTCCTCAGTATCCTTTCCTTGTAAAACCAGGGAGTTGGCCCAAATAGTTCATCTTTTTTAGCTTCTTCAGCCAATGAATCTAGGTCCCCCTGACTTGTAACATTCAAGGATAATTACTAAATTACTGAAAGAAAGAAAAATTGAGTGTCATTGTCTGATTAATGCTGTTGTTGAGGTAGAGCAACCTGCCCTAAGACACATGGATAATTGACAGGGAAACACTTGTGCCGTCTCTGAGATTTTCACATTGATCATACAAAAGGAAAGAAGTCTGAACGCCTCCTGACCAGGTACACAAGTTGGCATAGTTCTTGATGCCACTGGAAACTTCGCTGCTTCATCCTCCACAGCGCATAAGCCACAAATTGTTAGTTTAGAAAATGAAAATAGTATTTTGAGTATCAGATGACATGATCACAAGCACACTGGCTGCCAGCTTCTAAATGCAGGCCCTCACAGTTGAGCGAGAACTGTGGTTTTGTGCCATTAAGTCGGTTCCGACTCATAGCAACCCTGTTGAACTGCCGACCTTGTGGTTCAAAGCAATCACCCAATCCAGTGTTTATCTTACAGCATCACACCAGGATTCCACATACATAAAAGAGGAAGAAAAGTCATTTTCTCTGCTTTAAAGCTGTTTATTTTTATGATTATAAAAGCAGTATGTGTTTGTTGTTGTTATGTTCCATCAAGTTGGTTCCAACTCATAGCTACCCTGTATAGTGTTTCTGAGGTGGGTTTGAACCACCTACTTTGCTGTTAGCAGTTCAGTGCTTATCCTACATGGTTACTGTAGGCAATTTTTAAAACATAACATATAGGTGACCCTGTAATCTGGGTCCTAGGATCCTGCTCCAGGACACTAACCTGCCAGATAAACCCTTCACCTCCCCAAGTCAAGAATCATGAAGTCTTCATCTGTAAAATGACAGCAGTAACAAATACCTCAGAAAGCTGTTGTGAGGATCCAATGGGGTACTGCACATGAAAACACTTTCCACACTGTAATCGCTTCCTGAGACTCTATAAAGCAGTCTTGTTTCTTATTTAAGTACACAGGTGCAACAGCCTGACTGCACAGGGTCAGATTCCATTCTCTAGATTTCAGAATTTGAGCAAGTTCCCTCTTTGCCCCAGTTTTCTTGCCTTTGAAATGAGGTTGATAATAATATCTGGAAGTTATTACATAATGAGTCCAGAGTTCCTATGTGGGATGATGAAAATTTGTGGGAATTGTGGTAAAAGCTGCGTAACATTTTGAATGTAATGCCACTGAACTATACACTCTTACATGGAATATTTTGTGTTATTTTACCACAATAAAAATTTTAAATAATAAGAATGATAATAGCTGTCTCATAAGATTAAAAAAATAAAAGAAATGAGATCATTCACATTGGACTCATCAGTGTTTGGCCAAGATCATCTCTCAAAGAATGTTAATCACTGCTATTATTATTTAGTATATGTTCCATGAGGACAGAAATGCCACTCTGTTTCTAGACCCTAGTGTTGTACCTGACAGTTTTTATCTTCATTGCCTCCTCTCCCATCCACCCATGTGCTGTCTCCAGGCAAAACCGCCCTGGTCCCCTCTACTGCATCTCAGGCAACATAAACTCTGGGATGTGTCACTGCTCTCCAAACACAGTTCCCATCCCTGGAGAAGGACTATGGATTGATCAAGACCCTAGAAAACAGTGTCCTAATAGCCTGGGACCATTTTGGATACCATGTGTGTAGAAACAGACAGCTAGACTGGAGATACATCTTATCCAAAACAGTGTGTCCTTGTTAAGAGGCAGGGACAGCTTGGTCATTACCAATCCAGAAGTTCCATCTACAACCTGGAAAGAGTTAGATGAGCCTCAGCCTAGGGATATTTCAGACAGATCTGCGTGCTGGAGAAAAATGAAAACTGCCACCAAAGCTACTTGGCACCATTCAGAAAAACAAATAAACAAAAAGTTACTGGCTACATGCATCTGAAATTTAGCTTTCCTGATGCCTGCAAGAAGCAGTGATGTGTAGTAGAAGAGTACTAGACAAGATCTGGGAAGACTTATATCAGCTACATGAAGTTTGGGGGCTTTGCTTACCTTGCCTGGAAAATGGAGATAACAATTTCTGCACTTTATCCTTTCTCATTTATTGTCAAGATCAAAATAACATCATGAACATAAAGAGTCTGAAAATTGTAATGGGATGAATAAATTTAAGACAGATAAAACACACACACACACACACACACATGCGCGCACACACACACACACACACACACACACACATATATCTTTTTAGCAGAAGGAAGAACAAAAACACCTTCAAGCTTCACAGGACGGTTAGCTCCATGAGGGCACCCACTGTGTTCCCACCATCTAGCACAGAATCTGGCAATTGTAGCTGCTTAGTTATATCTGATAAATAAAAGAATTAATAACAACCATCAGCATTTCTATTTACCTAATCTTGAAGACTCAGGGAAACATCCATAAACATGACTTAATGACTCAGACAAACCTGGGTTCTAGTGTTGACTTAAACACTTCACAGGTGTCTAAGTTCTGGTGTGGCTCTGCAGGTTCATGAGCTGAACCACAAGGTCAGAGGTTCAAGCCAGCATCTGCTCCTTGGAAACCCTATACAGGGTCACTATGAGTTCAGAACCAACTCGGCGGCAGTCAACAAGAAGGCTAAATCCTAGTGTGGCGCTATAAAATAAACACTGGACTGCTAACTGCAAGGTCAGCAGTTCAAACCCACCAACTGCTCGTCAAAAACCCTATACAGGATTGCTATGAGTCAGAAGCAATTCAATAGCACTTAACAACTACAATAGGGCTAAATCAGTTAATGATTTCATGTGCTCATGAGGACACTGTGGATGATGAGCCCTAAGAGAAAATAATGAAATAATATATGTAAGTTCTTAGTTATTATTATGACACTGATGTTCTTCTCAATTCTAGAATGTTCATTTTATATTAACTCAGAACCATAAAGGTGCTCAGAAATTCTTTAGTTCAATTTTACAAGTGGGAACCTAAGGCCAAGGTCACAAAGCTCTCACATGTGCTCCTTCACCTCTGAGCACACCCAGGGATCCCAGCAGGGGGCCTATACCTGCTCTCTCCCAGAATGCCAAGAGCTCCAGCTTCATGCTGCCTGCCTTCCAGAGAGCGTGTTGTTATTGTTGTGTGCTATTGAGTCATTTCCATATCTTATGACCCTGTTTAAGATTTATAAGATAGACTAGTGGGTTTGAACTGGTGGCCTTCAATTGCCAGTCTAGTGCTTATCCTACAGCACCACACCAGGGCTCTCCAAAAGCCATAGAAAGGCAGTATTAGAGCTTCAAACTGAGGGATTCTTGTGTAGTGTTTCTGATTTGGGTTTCTCTGATGGGCAAATTTCTTTGTAGGCATTTTGTGTCTAACAAAAGATGTTTGAAATGTTTAAGTCTGAACATAAACAAGAAAGTGTGACCATTCTTCCTACTTTTTTTCTTTGCTTTTTTAATGGTTGTACATTTAAATTATCATAATCCCCATCTGCTGTTTTTTTTTAAATTGGGAGGAGAATGTGTGGAACACGGATTGTACAACATTTCCCTAAAGATACAAAGCACTTGAATTCTGAATAGCTTGTTATATTTCCTTAGGAATGTACTAATTACATTTATCCAAGCAATGTGTTCCTGTTCCAGCTGAGAAACATCTATACTAACAGTTTCTGCTGCAGGAAAAAACAGGTGGGGTGGGCAGGGAGTATGTGGCTGATAAAATAGGGATCAACCATCAAAATCCCTTCTGTACATATCAGAGTAGAGTGGTATGGTGATGATGACATCTGACCCAGACCATTAAGTGACATCAAACAATATGGGCAACTGAAATTGCACAAACATCTTCTGGCAAAATATATACAAATTCTGGCTGCTTGGAGCTATGTGAGGCATTTAAGTGATTTCTCATTTAAGTGGATTCTCATTCCTGAATGTTTAAGTATTCTGATAACTGTTGCAGTAACGTTATAATCACAGTGGTGGTTACTACTATTTGCCAGGTGTTCTGTGACTCTTATCTCTAAATCTCACAAAAGCCCTAGAGTAAAGGTATTATTTATGCACTGTGTGATATATATGTGTGAAAAACAAGGCTTGAAAAAGTTAAAGTACTAAGTTTCACTTGCACAAGTTCCTAGAGTTGACAGGTATTCAAGCCAGAAGGCAAACATGGTCTATCTAGCTTTAAAGCCTGTGTTCTTTCCAGCAATCTCTTGCTGTCTCTTAGGACCCAGTTTATGGTCTTTCCAACACTGTATTCCAGAGAGAAAGACAGATCCAAATAGGAGCAAGGCTTCCAGCTTCAAATATATAGTATAATTATCAATGACTAAGGATCCTTCCTATTCTAAGGTTCAAAGACAACAATATAACATTTCTTTAAATGTGCTTGTGACCATCAACATGCTCAACAAAAATAAGCTGCTGGTAAACCTCGGGAGCCCAGGTGTGGTGCTATAGGATAAGCACTGGACTGCAAGATTGGTTTGAACCATAGTCAGCAGTTCAAGCTCATCAGCCACTCCTTGGACACCCTATACAGGGTCACTATGAGTCAGAATTGACTCTACTACACTTAACAACAACAACAAATTAAACCTTGGCAAATTCTAATTCCCAGCTGGAAGTGGCCTATGATCACTTGTTCTTGTTGTTTGCCTCCTCCTCATCTCTGTTCCCTATCTCAAGTGAAAAAAAGATCCAAAATGTACAATAATCATCGTAAACAAGCTCCGGAAGGAGGAGTCTGAGTATTCTGTTTCATTCAGATACCCTGTACTGGGTTGAATCATGTCCTTCTAAAATTCATATCTATCTTGAGCTTATTTTGAAAGATGATTTCTACTCTAGCAACTTAGGAGGGAACATGACCCTATTGACATTGATTTCTCACTTTTAGCCTCCAGAACCCTGAAACAATCAATGGACGCTCTTAGAAGACACTTGTTTGGTGGTGCTGGTTATGACAGCTCTAGAAAATTAATGCACTCCTGACATGGAAAAAGCGTGCAATAAGTGAGCCTGCCAGGATATGAGTTACAGTAGCATCTCTTTTAAAAAGTTAATTTATATATGCCTTGAAAGAATCCTATAAGGTAATTTTCTATATATAATGATTCCTATATGCAGACAATATAACCTTGTTTACTGAAAGTGAACAGGAATTAAAACACTTGCTGATGAAGATCAAAGAGCACACCTTTTAGTATGGGTTGCACCTCAATGTAAAGAAAATAAAAATCCTCACCACTGGATCAGTAAATAGAAAAGATTGAAGTTGTCAAAGACTTCATTTTGCTCTGATCAACTGTCAACACACATGGAAGTTGCAGTTACAAAATCAAATGACACATTGCATTAGGCAAATCTGCTGCCCAAGACCTCTTTAAAGCATTCAAGAACAAAAGTGTTAGTTTGAGGACTACGGTTCAGTTGACCCAAGTCATGGTATTTTCCATAACCTCATATGCAAGTGAAAGTTGGACAATGAGTAAAGAAAACAATAGAAGAATTTATACATTTGAGTTATGGTGTTGAAGGAGAATATTAAAAGTACCATAGAATACCTGAGCCCATGGACAAGGACATAGCCACAGAGGGCTAGAGCTGAGAGTAAAGCATCCGGCTGATATGAAGTGACGGGAGATGCATAAGAACACCCAATACCCATCTGACCTAACTTTGATGGCTTGATAATCAGAACTCAACTATTGTTGTTAAGTGTTGTTGAGTTGTTTCTGATCTATAGCAACCCTGTATAGGGTTTTCAAGGAGCAGCTGAGGACTCTAGATTCATGGAAAGAGAGGGACTGAGAGCTGGCAGCCAAGAGGGAGATTTGCAGAATGTGCCCTTTGGTGGTGTAAATTATCATACATACTTGAGTGTTGTTGATTTTTAAAAGAGCTAAAATAAATAGAAATACTGTTAACTGGTGGCACATGGAGGGGATTATAATCATTGTAATGAAACAAAGTACATTATTTGTTGAATGTAAAACTGGTGATCTGCCCTGTTAACTCACTCAATTCACAATAAAAATTAAAAAAAAAAAAAAAAAAAAACAAGTATAGACTGCCAGAAGAACAAATCTGTGTTGGAAGAAGTACATTCAGAATACTCCTTAGAAACTAGAACGATCAGACTTCATCTCTTATATTTCAAATATATTATCAGGAAGGACCAGCATGCAGGACATCATGTTTGGAAAAGTGGAGGGTCAATGAAAAAGAAGAAGACCTCCAATGGGCTGGGTTGGTGCAGGACACAGCAGTGTTTTGTTCTGTTGCACATAAGGTCACTATGAGTCGGTATTGTCTCCACAGCACCTGACAACAACAACATAAGGAATTATTAACCCCTTTACAAACTTCCAAATATAGATGAAAACTGAGATGCAAAGAGTCTAGCAACTTGTCTGAGCTGGTAAGCGGCTGACCTAAGACTCAAGTTCAGGCAGTCTGGTTCTAGAGTACACATCTTAACTACCATCTTATATTGCCTTTCCCTTTTTTTTCCTTTTTTGAACATTTTATTGGCTCTAGGTGAAAGTCTCAAAATAAAGAAATCAAAAATCCTCACCACTGGACCAAGAAACAACATTCTTATCAACGGAGAAAAGATTGAAATTGTCAAGGACTTCATTCTTTTTGGATCAACTATCAACACTCACAGAAGCAGCAGTCAAGAAATCAAACGACGTATTGCATTAGGCAAATCTGCTGCACAAGATCTTTTTAAAGTGTTGAAGAGCAAAGATGTCAGCTTGAGGACTAAGGTGCGCCTGATCCAAGCCATGGTGTTTTCAATAACCTCATATGCATGTGAAAGCTGAACAGTGAATAAGGAAGACCGTAGAAGAATGCCTTTGAGTTGTAGGGTTGGAGGAGAATATTGAAAGTGCCATGGGCTGCCAAAAGAACCAATGGGTCCATTTTGGAAGAAGGACAGCTAGAGTGTTCCTTGGAGGCCAAGATGACCAAACTTTGTCTCTCATACTTTGGACATATTGTCGGGAGGGACCAGTTGCTGGAGAAAGATATCATGTTTGGTAAGGTAGAGGGTCAGAGAAAAAGAGGACGACCCCCTAGCGAGATGGATGGCCAAGTGGCAGCATCGATGGACTCAAATGTGGCAACAATAGTGAGGTTGGCCCAGGATCGGGCAGTGTTTCGTTCTACTGTGCATAAGGTCGCTATGGGTCATATAGACTCAATGGCACCTAACAACAACAACAACAGGTGAAAGTCTATATAGCAAATTCATTTTCTAATCGGTAATCAATACACAAATTGTTCTGTGACATTGACTGTAATCCTCACAATGTATCAGCACTCTGCCCTTTGTCCTACCTGGGATCCCATTTCCATTTGTCCAATTTTCCTGTCCTTTCATGTATTCTTATCTTTGGGTTTGTGCAAATATTATTCTTTTGATTTTGTATACTTGATTGTTCTAAGGAGCAAATTCTTTCAGATGTCATTGCTTATTTTTTAGGCCCATCTACTAATTGGTTGAAAGGCAGCCTCCATATATCACCTTTTATACTACCTGTTAAATGTGTCCTCATGTGGCACTGTAGAATAAGCATAGGACTGCTAACTGAAAGGCCAATAGTTCAAACCAACCAGCCACTCCTCAGAAACCCTATATAGGGCTGTCTAACAGCCCTTAACAACAGCAACAAACATATTTTAAAATGTCTTGCTTAGTAATGCTGTATCTAATTCCGTGGTAGGAAACTTTGCAAGAATCTGAAGGTCCTAATGAGAAATGATTTGTAAACAGAAAGCATAAGCTCCAGCAACAAAGATCAAGGATCAAGACAAGTAGAGGAATGGAAATTAATACGGTCCAGGTATGCCTCATTTTATTGCAGTTGACATTATTGTGCTTCACAGATAATTGCATTTTTTTGTTGTTGTTCACAAATTGAGACTTGTACGGGTGCCATTTTTCCAATAGCATGTGTTCGCTTTGTCTCTCTATGTCACATTTTGATAATTCTTACAATGTTTCAAACTTTTTCATAATGCTGCTGTACATTTAGTAGACCATTGTTGTTGTTGTTGTGAAGTGCCGTCAAGTTGGTTCCAACCCAGAGTGACCCTGTATAGGGTTTCCAAGGAGTAGCTGGTAAGCTTGAACCACTGACCTGACAGTTCAAATGACTTTGTAGTCTGGTGGATTAACCCACAGCGCCGTCGAGTCGATTCATAATATGGTGCAAAAGGAGCTCTGGTAGTGTAGTGGTTATGAGTCAGGCTGCTAATCTCAAGTTCAGCAGTTCAAAACTACCAGCAGTTCCACAGGAGAAATATTTACAACCTCAGAAACCCTATCTAGGGTTGCTATGAGTCAGAACCAACTCTACGGCACATAACCACCACCAATATAGTAGAAACATAACTTTTATATGCACTGGAAAACCAAAAAACACTTGTAATTCACTTATATTCACTTCATTGCCGTGATCTGGAATCAAATCCTCAGTATCCTCGAGGCATGCTTGTAGGAGCCCTGAGTGTGCTCTGTAGAGCACAATTCTCTAGGATAATAGGTATTCAACAAATAAATGAGGGTGGTGTTCCTATTCAAATAAGTTGTTTGTTTGTTTTTAATGATCTGTTAGATAGAAGGCAGCTACTCCAGAGCTTTACACATGTCACGTTATGAAATGAGGGAGTACTTCCTTTTCTTTTGCTTTTCACGGAGCATCTTAAGAGACTATTGGAAAATACAGAGAGAAAATGCAACTGAAAGAAATTCAAAACAAAACACTGCATTCTGTTAAAGCCCCACTATCAGGAGGGTAAGAACTCATGGGCAAAGTGCTGCAAGTCTCCTGATCTCAATTTTCGTATTCTTGAAATAAAAATGGGACTGAATGGACTGAAGCCTATGTTTGAGTTTGATTTCTGTCAATTTAGTACAGCTAATCATGATGGTGTATAGATTTCCCTAGTTTAAAAAAATTACTAACTAAGAGGCACTTCTCAGGTGCTTGCCTTGCATGAAAGCAAAGACTACATATGGCCACTTGAGCTGTGAAAAACACTGCAGCTCTTTACCTTTGAAAATGAGAAGGCAACTGTCTCCCAATACTCTGCGGAAGGAATCCAGGGTCATAAAAACTGGACACCCCCTCTAGGAGTCTTCCTGTCCCTCTGGTTTGAGACTTTGTACTCCCAGAATACCTTACTCTTATATCACAGCACATGTTGTCATTCTCCTATTGTAAGTTTTTATCATGGAAAAGTTCAAACATCTAAAAATATGAACATAGTAGTGTTATGAATCCCCAAGTACCCACCACCCAAATGTAGCCAGGCCTTTTCACATCTCTTTACATTTGCTTGTTGAGTTTTCTGCCTAAAATGTCGTCATTTGTTCATTCAAACATATTTGTTACACAGCTACTAACCTTGTGACCTGTAAAGTAAGAGAGACAGGCTTTAAACAATCACTGTTGTGAATATTATAGGTGCGCCTGACCAGAGCTGCAGTATTTTCAATAACCTCATATGCATGCGAAAGCTGGACAGTGAATAAGGAAGACCGTAGAAGAATGGATGCTTTTGAGTTATAATGTTGGAGGAGAACATTGAAAGTGCCATGGGCTGCCAAAAGAACCAATAGATCTGTTTTGGAAAAAGTATAGCCAGAGTGCTCCTTGGAGGCCAAGATGGCCAAACTTCGTCTTTCATACTTCAGACATATTGTCAGGAGGGACCAGTCACTGGAGAAGGATATCATGTTTGGTAGGATGGAGGGTCAGAGAAAAAGAGGAAGACCACCAATGAGATGGATTGGCCAAGTGGCAGCATTGATGAACTCAAGCATGACAACAATAGTGAGGTTGGCCCAGGATCAGAAAAGTGTTTTGTTCTGCAGTGCATAAGGTTGCTATGAGTCGGTAGCAACTTAATGGCACCTGACAACAACAATTGTAAAATCAGTCATCAAAAACTATCCAACAAAGACAAGTCTAGGACCAGATGGCTTCAATAGTGAATTCTACAAAATATTCAAAGAAGACTTAACACCAAAACTTGTCAAACATTTGCAATAAACAGAAGAGAAAGGAACACTTTCTAACTCATTCTATGAGTCCATTATTACCCTGATAACAGAATCAGATAAAGACATCGCAATAAAAGAAAATTACATGCAAATATCCTCTATATCCTTATGAATAAATGACAAAATCTTCAACAAAAAGCTAACAAAGCTAATCCAGCATCATATTAAAAGAATAATACACCATGACCAAGATGATTTATTCCAAGGATACAAGAGTGTTTCAAAATAATTAATGTAATAGACCACATTAATATAACAAACGGGGAGAGGGAAACCACATGATTATCTCAATTAACACAGAAAAACCATTTGATAAAATCCAATACCATTTTATGATAAAAATACTCAGAAAACTAGGACTAGAAGTGAAATTTCTCAACACGATAAAGGGTCTCTATGAAAAACATATTTCATGGTGAGAAACGGAAAGCTTACCTATAAGATCCAGAAGTCCCCATTTTTACCACTGCCACTGAACATTATGCTGGGAGTTCTAGCCAGAACAATTACATGAAAAAGAAATAAAAACCATCTGAATTGAAAAAGAAATTAAAAAAAGAAAGAAAGAAAACTATATTCAGATGTGTTGAACTGACTCAGTGTCACTTAACAACAACATTCAGATGTGGCATGATCCTATATATAAAAACTCCCAAACAATCCATACAAAAATTACTAGGACTTATTAATGAATTCACAATACCATGTACAAAAATCAGTTATGTTTCTATATGCCAGCACTGAATAATCTAAAAAGGAATTTAAGAAAGCAATTCTGTTTACAATAGCAATTGTTGTTTACATGCTGTTGAGCCAGTTCTGACTCATAGTGACCCTACATTGTTGTTGTTGTTAAGTGCCATCGACTCATAGTGACCCTACATACAACAGCACAAAACACTCCCAGGTCCTGAGCTAGTGCCACAATTCATGCTATATTTGAGCCCATTGTTCCAGTCACTGAATATATTACAATAGAATAAAATGCCTTGGTTTCTGGATTATATTAAGAACTCCTAAAACAATAATGACAACAACAGACAAACAAAAAACTGGCAAGCAATCCAATTAGAAGATGGGCAAAGGACTTCAATAGACATATCTCCAAATAAGATATATAAATAAATGTCCAATAAGCTCATGAGTAGATGCTTGGCATTAATTAATACAGAATTGCACATCAAAACTGCAATGAGAGGAAAGCAAGCTTTAGCAAGAGTGTGGAAAAACTGAGACCCTTGTACATTGCTGGTAGATTATAAAATGGTGAAGTCATTGAAGAACAGTCTGGGGTTGCCTCAAAAGTTCAAATGTAACAAGAACACCCAAACTTGCATACAGTACCCTTTTGACCTAGCCTTGATGGCTCGATAATCAGAATTCGACTAGACAATAAAGGAAACAAGGGTTTTTTGCTTCAATTTGATGAACCTGACCTATACTCAGAGCAGTAGTTACTCTAAATACCAACAGAGATGGAAAGAGTCTTCACATCAAGTATCAATGCTATCCCCTAGGTATACAGGGTAGATAGGGACAGGCAACTTAGACATTGGCTACCTAAAATGAGGGGGCAATAAAGGCACAACATGACTAGATTACAAGGTTTCAAGAGGGAGTTTAGTTTACTGAATAGCTGTCATCTTGCCTAGATGGGT
>NW_006408592.1:5613455-5615080 GCF_000296735.1 Chrysochloris asiatica
AAAAGACATTCAGACAGAACAAGGGAACACTGAATGGGTTAAAATTAGGGAAGGTGAGCATTAAGTTTGTATTTTTTCACCTTATTCAATCTGTTGTTGTTAAGTGCTGTCGAGTCGGTTCCGACCCATAGCAACCCTGTATAGGGTTTCCAAGGAGCAGCTGGTAAGCTTGAACCACCGACCTTGCAGTTCAAATGGCTTTGCAGTCTGGCGCATTAGCCCACAGCGCCACACCAGGACTTCATTCAATCTGTAGTTTGAGCAAATAATCCAAGAAACTGGATTATATAAAGAAGAACCAGGCATCAGGATTGGAGGAAGACTCATTAACAAACTGCAATATGCAGATGATACAACCTTGCTTGCTGAAAGCTAAGAAGAGTTTAAATACTTACTGATGAAGATCGAAGACCACAGCCTTCAGTATGGTTGCACTTCAGTGTAAAGAAAACAAAAATCCTCAACTGGACCAGTAAATTTGTGTTGTTGTTAAATGCTGTCAAGTTGGTTTCAACCCATAGCAACTCTGTATAGGTTTTTGGAGGAGCAGCTGGTGAGTTTGAACCACTGACTTTGTTGTTCCAGTGTACCTTGCAATCCAGTGCATTATCCTGTAGCACCACACCAGAACTCCAATAAATAACATCATGACAAATGAAGAAAAGATTGAATTTGTCAAAAACTTCATTTTGCTTGGATCCATTATCACCACCCATGACATCGGTTAATAGGAAAACGAAGAACAAAATTATATTCATAGAAGAAGCAGTCAAGAAATCAAATGATGTATTACATTAGTGGGACACAGACCTCCGTAAAGTGTTCAAGAGCAAAGATGTCATTTTCAGTACTAAGTTGCATCTGACCCAAGCCACGGTATTTTTAATAGCCTCATAAGCATGTGAAAGTTGTACAATGAATAAGGAAGACCATAGAATAATTGATGCATTTGAATTATGGTGTTAGTGAAGAATATTATACTATGAACTGACAGAGGGCAACCAAATTTGTGTTGGAAGATGTACAGCCAGAGTGCACCTTAGAAGCCAGGATAACGAGGCTTCGTCTCTCATACTTTAGACTTATTATCAGTAGGGACCAGGCCCAGGAGAAGGACATCATGCTCAGTAACGTTAAGGAATTGGATTGGCACAGTCCCAGCAGTAATGGGTTCAAACATAATGATTGTGAGGATGTCACAGGGCTGCAGTGTTACATTCCGTCGTGCATAGGGTCACTATGAGTCAGAACCGACTCATAGCACCTAACAACAAAAAATTAGATGTATACTTAAAAATTGTTAAAACTGAGTATTTTATATTATATATATTGTTTTTAGGTGTCATTGAGTCAGTTTTGCCTCATAGCGATCCCATATAGGATTTCCAAGGTTGTAAATCTTTGCAGGTGCAAAAACCTCGTCTTTCTTTGACAGAAAAGCTGGTGGGCTCAAACCGTCCTGCAGAGCCACTGCAAAAACAAAAAGATATTAAATTTACCATTATAATACATTGTTGTTGTTGTCAGGTGCCATCAAGTCGGAACCGACTCATAGCGACCCCATGCACAGCAGAACGAAACAGTGTCCGATCCTGGGCCAACCTCACTACCGCTGCCACACTTGA
>NW_006408592.1:5616640-5620268 GCF_000296735.1 Chrysochloris asiatica
TTGGGCTGCTAACTAACCACAAGGCCAGCAGTTTGAATTCTCAAAGCTTAGCACAGTTTCTAACTACAGTAAATACTCAGTATTTTTGTTGTTGTTGTTGTTAAGTGTCATCAAGTTGGTTCTAACTCACATTGACCTTGTATAGGATTTCCAAGGAGCAGCTCTTGGGTTTGAACCACCAACCTGGCAGTTAACTGTCCAGTGCTTATACTACAGTACCACACCAGGACTCCAGATACTCAATATTGTTGTTGTTAAGTGCCATCAAGTCAATTCCAATTCATAGTGATCCTGTATAGGGTTTTCACAGACACGCTGGTATGTTTGAACCAAAAACTTCATGGTTAGCAGTCAAGTGCTTATCCTACAGTGTCACACCAGGACTCCAAATATTCACTGTTGTTGCTGCTGGTAAGTGCCACTGAGTCAGTTCCTACTTATTAAGACTCTGTGTAGAATTTTGAAGGAGCAGTTGGTGGGTTTGAACTGCCGAATTTGTGACTCACACAGTCCAGTGCTCCAGTCTAGAAGTCCAGTGGTATCTGATAATTATTAAATATGCGTAATAATTAAAAATATAAAGACTATGCACTGGGTGAACAAGAAAAATGATGCAAGCGACATGCAGATTTTTAAAAGAAAGAAAAAGAAGTTTAAAGGATCGAAGACGATTTTCTGAAATCCATTAATCAGACTCTCAGAAGCAGAAGGGGATGTTTGTGGAGATAGATAAGTCAAATAGTAGAGCAAACTAGATGGGCTCCATAAATTCATGTAATTCACACTCTGATGTACCCTCTCCTTCAAGTGCATGACAGTGATAAGATAAAAGAAAAGAAAAAAGGCCTTGCTAGTCTCAAAAACTGCATATTCAAGGGAGCTTCAAAAGTTTTCGGATCAGTGAAACTGAAATATAATGGATTTTTTCCACAAACTTTTTAAGTCCCCTCAGACATGTCAATAGACCAGAATTAAGCATACAAATGGGATCAACACCATAGGCCCACTGGGCTCCAGACTACGAAATGGGTAACAGTGGCCAGGAGTCTGTCCCTGAAGGGAAACTAAGGCTAAAAGTGGTTCGTGTGAAACAAGAGAGGCAGAGCCAGACTCACTCCTTAAAGGCAGGGGTACCATCCTTACTTGTGACAGAAGAATAGCAACATAAGAAAACTGGTGCCAAGCCATTGCCCAAGGACTAAGATTTGTAGAAAACAGTGAGTTTAGAAAGAAGGGAGCATGTAGACCAGGCTTAATCTTGGAACTGGACCACTAGTGACTAGACTGTCGTATTCCAAATGCCACTTGGAATAGAAGTTTCAAAATGCTATCATAAAGCCAGGTTCTGGACTAAGAACCCAGAGTGCCAATGGGAAGAAAATGTAAAATTGTAAATGAAGGAGGGGGAATAATCACAGGGAATAGTAAGACAAACAAAACAGACTAAATCAAAATTATATTATATATTAAAATGTAACATCTGCTACTAAGACAGACAACAAAAGCCAATAATTGAGACATAAGTTACAAATAATTTTTTTTACAGATTTAAGACTTTAAAATAAATGTGTTCAAGATGTTCAAAGAGATGAACAAAATGTCTTTCATTTAAAATAAAAAGAATATAAATTACATAAAAATAGGCTGAGGTAAAATAACAAAAAGATGCCTGTGGAAAAGAGTAAATTTGATATCTTGGAGGAAAAATACAAGTATATTTATATTTAATTAACCTAAACCATAATACCACCACTCATCTGTCAGTTTGTCATATTTGGTGGCTTGTGTGTCCCTATGATGCTGAAGTTATGCCATTAGTGTTTTAAATACCAGCAGTTTCACCCATGGTGGGCAGGTCTCAATGGGCTTCCAGGCAAAGACAGACTAGTAAAAAAGAGAGGCATACCACTTCTTGTGAATAGCAGTGAAATTTCGTCTGATTTAGTGCCAGAAGATAAGTCTCAGGTTTGAAGGAACTTAAAATATCACTGGGGAAGAGCTGCCTCCTCAAAGCAGGGTGACTTTAATGACATGGATGGAGCAAAGCTTTTGGAACCTTCATTTGCTGATGTGGCACAACTGAAAATGAATATAAAGAGCTATCAACATTCATTAATAATCTGGATGTGGCATGTACAAAGCATGAATCTAGGAAATTTGGAAGCATTGCAAAATGAAATGGAATGCAAAAAGATCCATATTCTAGGCATTAATAAACTGACATGGACTGGTATTGGCCATTTTGAATTAGACAATCCTATGGTTTACTATGCAGGGAATGACAAATTGAAGAGGAATGGCATTGTATTCACCATCAAAAAATAATTTCAAGATATAGCTAGTAATACATTTCTGTATGTGATAGGATCATATCCATATGCCTACAAGGAAGGTCTATTAAACCACTATTATTCAAATAAACACACTAACCACTAATGTCATTAATGATGAGTTAAAGAATTCACCAAGTTTTTCCATCTGAAATTGATAAAATATGCAATCTAGATACATTGATAATTGCTTCTGATTGGAGTGAAAAGTTAGAAACAAAGAGAAAAGATCAGTAGTTGGAAAATACGGCCTTGGTAATAGAAGCAATGCTGGATATGGCATGATAGAATTTTGCAAGACCAATGACTTATTCAATACAAATACCTTTTTTCAACAATACAAAAGGTGACTATACACTTGTATCTCGCCAAATGGACTACACAGGCAGCAAATTAACTACATTTGTGGGAAGAAACGATGTAAAAGTTAAATAGCATCAGACAAAACAAGGTCAGAGACCAACTATGGAACAGACCATCAATTGCTCATATATGTAAGCTCAGGCTGAAGCTGAAGAAAATTAAGACAAGTCCATGAGAGCCAAAATATGACCTTGAATATATCCCACCTGAATTTAGAACTATCTCAAGAACAGATTTGATGCATTAGGCACTAATGACCAAAGACTAGAAGAGTTGTGGGATGATATCAAGAGCGTCATACAGGAAGAAAACAAAAGGTCATTAAAATGATGGAAAGAAAAAAAAGACAAAAGTGGATGTTGGAAGAGGAGACTCTGAAATTTGCCCTTGAGTGTAAAGAAACTAAAATGAATGGGAGAAATGATGAAGTAAAAGAGTTGAGCTGAAAATTTCAAAGTGTAGCTCTAGAAGAAAACTTCAAGTATTATGATGAAATGTACATAGACCTGGGGAAGAACATGCTCACCATTTCCCAAGCTGAAAGAACTGAAAAAATATTCAGTATTTTTTCAACTTGTAACATTGAAGGATTCAATGGGCAAAATATTGAATGATGTACCTAGCATCTAAAGAAGATGAAAGGAACTCACAGAGTCACTGTACCAAAAAGAAATGGTTGATGGTCAACCATTTCAAGAGGTAACATAGATAAAAACTGAAGGATGAAGTCCAAGCAGCACTGAAGGCACTGTTGAAAAACAAGGCTCTGGGAATGAACAGAATACAAATTGAAATGTTGCAACAAGTTGATGCAGCACTGGTTCAATCATCTCTGCCAAGAAATTTGGAACAAAGCTACTTGGTTCCAAATTGGAAGAGATCCTTATTTGTGCCTATTCTAAAGAAAGTGCCATAGAGTTGATTCTGACCCAATG
>NW_006408592.1:5621068-5632972 GCF_000296735.1 Chrysochloris asiatica
GGCCAATAAATAACATCTGATAAACAGAGAAAAGATTGAAGTTGTCAATTATTTCATTTTGCTTGGCTCCACAGTCAATACTCATGAAAGCAGCAGTCAAGGAAATCTGCATTAGAGAAATTAGAGAAAGTGTTAAAAAGTAAAGATACTACTTTGAGAACTAAAGTACACCTGGCACAAGCTACAGTATTTTCAATTGCCCTGTATGCATGTGACACTGGACAGTGAATACAGAAGCCAGCAGAATTGATGCATTTGAATTATGGTGTTGGAGAAGAATATTGAAAGTATCATGGACTGCCAGAAGAACAAACAAATTTGTGTTGGAAGAAGTACAGCCAGAATGTCTCTAAGAGGCGAGGAAGGCAAGACTTCACATCTAGTATTTAGGACACATTATCAGAAGGGCCCAATCCCTAGAAAAGGACATTGGTACTGTGGATGTTCATCAGAAAAAAAAACCCAATGAGATGGATTGACACGTGGCAACAACAATGAGTTCAAATGTAACAACAATTGTAAAGATGGTACAGGATGGGCAGTGTTTTGTTCTGTTATACATAGTTACCACTCAACAGCACCTAACAACAACGTTAAAGGCTAAAAAATAAAATACAGGAGAAAATAATCTTCAGGGAAAGCTTTTTAATTGATACACACACAAAAAAATGAATATTTCCTAAAAGGTAACATTTAAAAACAAAGAAAAACATTAAGATCAGACACAGAACACAAGTACTTGCCATGAATATCACTTCTGTAGAATGTTTGCATCTTGAAGGCCACAGTCACAATTGGATCAATGGAAAAGTTTCATGTTAATATCCTTTTCCATACATCTATAAACAATTAATATCCAGAAACAATATCTGCATGCTTTCAAAACATATCAATCATATTTGTTTTTATTCTGTAACTTGTTTTTCTCGCTGATTATTTGGATCAGTACTGGACTGCAAAGTCTGTTAGAACTGCAAGGTCAGCAGTTCAAACTTGCCAGCCACTCCTTGGAAACCTTATATAGGGTTGCAGTGAGTTGGAACCGACTCCATAGCACTTAACAACAACAACAAAACTTAAATTTACATCAGTTATTTTACCTGCTGTGTTCCATTGTTCGTTTTTCATATTTTTGTTTTTTCAATTCATTCTTCTCTTGATACCAACTCTGAAAATCAAGCCCACTGCCATCAAGTCGATTCTGACTCATAGTGACCCTATAGGATAGAGTAGAGTGCCCTGTTGTGGTGCTGTAGAATAAGTATGGACTTGCAACCCTAAGGTTGTCAGTTCAAACCCACTTTCCGAAACCCTATACAACATAGTTATGAGTCAGAACTGTCGTGACTACACCACAACAGAAAGACATAGTAGAACTTCCCCTTAGGGTTTCCAAGACTGTACATATTTATGGGAGCAGCCAGCCTTCAGTTTCTGTTGACAAGCATTGTTAATGCATTTGTTTGTTTGTTTGTTTGTTAGTAGTTTTCTTAAATCTTTTGCTATGACAAATGTTGCTATTAGAAAGAGCCTAGCTGCTATTAGAAACAGGATCCTGTAGTATCTCTTTAGGATACTGTAGTTCTGATGAGGAGTACATTTCAAAATATGCAAGGCTAAGTCAAAAAATTATTGGTACAAAACCACAGAAACCTTTATTAAGCAAGAATATCAAAGTGTAAAGCTATTGTTTCTCAATGTGTCCTCCATACAGGTCCATACTGAAGGCTGCATTTCTATCTATCTAACATTTCACCAAACGTTATGGAGTCCTGGTATGGCATTGTGGGCTAATGCGTCAGACTGCAAAGTTGTTTGAATTGCAAGGTCGGTGGTTCAAGCTCACCAGCTGCTCTTTGAAAACCCTATACAGGGTCACTACGGGTCAGGATCGACTCGGTGGCATGTAACAACAACAACAAACATTTCTCCAAAGAATTCTGTGTGCTTCAGTTAACACCACATTAAAACAGCAGTTTTGGCATTCTCAAAGGACTCAAACCATGCTCCTTTTCAATGTTCTGTGTGTTTGGGGAACAAAAAGAAATAGAATGAGCAAGATCGGGGTTATAGGGTGGATGGGGAATGGTTTCTTAACAAAATTCTCATAGGACAGCCCTTGCTACCGTTGAAGAATAAGCAGGTGCTTTGTTGTGATGGGAAAAAATTCTTCAGCATAACTTTCTTGTTCTTTTTCTCACCACTTAATTTATTTTTTTTTTCATTTTTCTTGACTTCTTTGTAATAAGCCCCAGTGATTACCTTGTGTCCTTTAAGATAATCTATAAGATTTCTCTTTTAGAGTCCTGAAAAATCATTGCTATAACTTTCTAAGCTGATTTCTCTGCCTTGAAATTAACTGACCAGGCAGATGCCCTCTGGAAGTCACTGTTTTGGTTGGAGATTTTTTATGAAAGCACCCTAATAAAGACAAATATACTACTGTGGGAACTTGTCTACAGCCATCCACTGTCACAGACACATTTAAACATATTCTGTTAGAAATCAGTCCATGCATATATGAACTGGAAACCTAGTAGCAATACTTTTTGTCTTAACTCCTGAATTTTAAATATGATTTTATTATTTATTTCTAGTTTATCAGACAAATGGTCATAGGTTACTGACTGAGACTTTCTTTGCTTCTCCTACGTGACTCGCAGTCAATTTTGATGCACAGCAACATTGTATAGGGTTTCCAGGGCTGTAAATCTTTACGGGAGCAGAAAGCCTCATCTTTCTCCCACGGAGCAGCTAGTAGTTTTGAACTGCTGGCCTTAAGGTTCGCAGCCCGATTCGTAACCACTACGCTTATGACCCTGTATAGTGTTTCTGTGGCTGCAAATCTTTAAAGACCAGAAAGCCTCATCTTTCTCCCCTGGAGCACCTGGTGGACTTGAACTGTGTACCTTGCAGTTAAAAGCGCAATCCACTATGCCATCAAGGCTGCTTGTCCTTTAGGTCAGGGGTCAGGAAATTATGGCCTTGGAACCAGTTCTAGCTGGTTTATTTTTGTAAATATTTAAATTGAACAAAGCCATCCATGGTCATCCATTTATGCATTATTTCTGACTGCCTTTGTGCCCTAACAGCACAACTGAGTCATTGCAACACAGACTGTATGGTTCGCAGAACTTCAAAAGATTTATAATATGACCCTTTACAGAAAATTCTGTCAACCTCCAGCATTAGCATTAGGTCAATCTCTTAATTGTACTGTTCAAAATTTTCACCCCTTATTACCTTTATACTCATTTAATATATTAGTTTCTGATACCAAAAACAAAAACAAACCAAATCCATTGCTACAGAGTCAATACCAACTCATAGTGACCCTCTAGAACAGCAGAACTGACCCACAGAGTTTCAGAGACTGTAGATTTCTCCTGTGGACTGACTTATGAATTCAAACTGCCAACCTTTTGACTAGTAGCCCAGTGCTTAACCAACTGTGCCACCTAAGCTTCTTAGTTTCTGCTCCCACTGCCATCAAGTCAGCTCTGACTCAAAGTGACCCTGTATGGGCAAATGCCTTAGAAACAGTACTGCCATGGTGGTGCAAAGACTAGGAAGAAGAGAACCAACACTTAACTGAACACTGTCTTAGTGTCAGCCCATTTGACTGTGTTGCTTAATTAATCCTCAAAAGAATCCTTTGGGGTAAGTATCAGAGTTCTGATTCTATAGATATGAAACTGAGCCATGTTATTTGGTTAGGACACACTGATAGTAAGGGTTATAGACAAAGTTATAGCAACATTGTGAACTCAGATGTCAGATAAGCCAGGAATGCTAACCACAAGATCAGCAGTGCAACCCACCAACTGCTCCTTGGAAACCCTGTACAGGATTGCTATGAGTCAAAACTGACTCAAAAGTCCTTAACAACAACAATCTCTAATTCTGCCCCTTTATGCTATTTTTTAAGAGCTCATATCAGAGACAAGAGGGCAGTTAAATAAATCTTTAGAGAGAATATGTTATTAATGATGTCTGTGGGAAAAAATAGGTCCCTAAGGTAGCGTAGTGGTTAGGAATCGGGCTGTGAACTGCAAGGTCAGCAGTTCAAAACTACCTGCCGCTCTGCAGGAGAAAGATGAGGCTTTCTGCTCCCATAAAGATTTACAGCCTCGGAAACCCTGTACAGAGTCGCTATGGGTCAGAACCGACTCCACGGCACTCAACAACGACAAGTAGTACAAGGAGTCCTCATGTGGCGCTGTGGCTTAATGTGTCAGACAGCAAAGTGATTTGAACTGCAAGGTCAGTGTTCACGCTCACCAGCTGCTCCTTGGAAACCCTATACAGGGACAGTATGGGTCGGAATCTACAACAACAAGTAGTACAATGGTGGTGCGCAAGACTTAGACTAAAAACTGGCACTTTGACCTCACCCAACAGCTCCATGAAAGAAAGGTCTGACAATCTGCATCCGTGAAGAGAAACCCTATGGAACAATTCTACTACGTAGAACACATGGAGTAGCTATGAGTCATAATTGATTCAAGTGCAGAGTTTGGTTTCGGGTATGGAAAGATGGATGGGATTTCAACTGGTAAAGTTAGGATGGGATGATTCCAGGAAAGGAGACAGAAGGAACAAAGGTAAAAAAGCTGAGGAAATGTTTATGAGCTTATGGAGCTGGTAGGGGACAGGCAGTTGGGTTATGAACTAACTCAATATTGGGAAGCCTGACCAGTTAGGAAACTGCATACAGCAGCACAACTGCAATAAGACCTTCCCATCAAGGTCAATCAGCTATTGGGTTTACAAGGAGCAAGCACTCCAGACTCAATAAAGTTGCAGTTAGGTTAGCAGAATTAAACCTTACAATCTATATACGAAAGGAGCCCTGATGGCTGCATAGTTAAGTGTTCAGCTGCTAACCAAGAGACTGGCAGTTCAAACCCACCAGTCCCTCTTCAGGAGATAGATGCGTTATCTGTTTTGGTAAAGATTTAGAGCCTCGGAAACCCTAAGGGGCAGTTCTACTGTGTCCTATTGGGTCACTATGAATTGGAACCAACTCAACCACAAAGGGTTGAATTTATATGATGACAAATATGAGGAGACAGGAAATCTGGGGCCAGGAGTAATCATTCAGTTAGAAAGATTCTGGAGGGAACAAAGTTATAAGTATTCACAGGTGGTATGTATCTTCATAGAACTCCTAAGGGACTCTGTAAGTTAATCATTAGAGTTAATTATAGGAATATTGCTATATGTACATCATATATAGAGGGGACTCAATTCATTTCTAAACAATTTACAACAAACTTTTGAAAATATAATGTTTAAAAATACAAATTATATAATGGCAGTGGTGGTGGTTGTGTACTGTGGAATCAATTCTAACTTAGCAACTCTGTATAGGACTTCCAAGGCTGTAAATCTTCAAGGTAGCAGAAAGCCTCATCTTTGTCCCAAGGAATGGCCGGTAGTTTTGAACTGCTGACCTTGAGGTTAGCAGCCTAATTTGTAACCACGACGCTACCAGAGCTCCTTTATAATGGCAGTAGAATTACAGAAAAGGCATAGAAATAAATACGACAAAGGATGTTCATGTCCTTGATAGGGAAATTATAATACTTTGTTGAACTACATTAAGTAATCCATATTGAAATATTCCATATTCATAGAAAGGGCAATTCAATATTATGGAAATATCAGATTTCATCATATATTCAACAGAGTCAATGTAGTTCTTGTTAATATCATGACAGGGTTTTTCAAGGAACTTAATCTGATTCGTGCCCTAACAGATTTCAATGCATATTCTAAAACTGTAGTTACTGGCAAAAGATCATCAATGCACTAGAATCATGCATATGGAAATTAAGAGATGACTAAATTGGAGTCATGCTGTAGTTCTGTAGGATAACTGCTTGCCCTAAGATCTATAGTCCAAAGCCATCAGCTCAGCTTCTTCTCAGAAACCCTATACAGGTCACTATGAATCGGAATTCACTCTGGCACTCAACAAGTGTTGATTTGTGCTACTTCAAGTGGCACTGTGCTACAGAGGTATAGAGCATGAATTGTAAATGCAATGTACCCCTTGGGTTTAAATCTTGGTGCTACCGCTTTCTAGCCACACAACCTTGGACAAGCCGAACCACATATGGTGGAGAAAAAAAACCCCGGGGGCCTTTCAGATACACAATCCCTCGGTTGATTCTTGTTCCTTCGATCTTCCTTTCACCAGGACTCAATCACTTCCACACCACTGACTTCTCCTCAGTTTACACATAGGCTTAAATCTCCTAATATAATGCCAAGTTCCCTTTCTTTCACAATCAAGAATCTATATTCAATGTATCTATCTCCCGTGGCAATTCCCTCCTCCACTGGCCAAGGCACTCCACATCAATATTGTGTTGTGGAAGACTTTATTGTTTTTACCAAAGCAAACAATAGTTTCACCTGCACATTTTTTGTGGGTTTCCAGGTAGCAATGTTTTGTGGCACTGTGGGTTAATGCATTAGACTCCAAGGTCAGTTTGAACCACAAGGTCAGTGATTTAAGCTCACCAGCTGCTCCTCAGAAACATTATATAGGGAGGCTTTGAGTCAGTACTGACTCAATGGCACTTAAAAGCAACAACATTGTAAGTTGCATATTGTTTGTGACTTAGTGGGTGTTTGTGTTTTAATCTTTATAAAGTCCTGACTCAAAAACAAAAAAAGGAATTCTTACAACTCAACTAGAAAACAACAAACAATCCAAGTAAAACTTGGTAAAAGAACTTAGACATTTCACCAGTGAAGATATACAGATGGCCAATAAGCACAGAAAAAGATGATCAACATCATTAGTCATTAGGGAAATGCAATCAAACCCGCAATGAAATACCACTTTGTACCCACTGAGATGGCTATAGGAGTTCCTGGATAGCACAAACAGGGTCAACTACTAGCTGAAAGGCTTGTTCTTCAAACCCATTCACAGGTGCCTTGGAAGACCTGCCTGATGATCTGCCTCTGAAAAGTCACAATCTCAAATACCCTATGGAGCACAAATCTGTCTGACAGACATGGAGTTGGTGTGAGTCAGACGTGACTTGACAGCAACAATAAGAGAATGGCTGTAATAAAGGCGGGGGGGGGCAGTTAAAGAAATGGTGATGAGTGTCGTGCAGTGAACTACTTCATGTGTCTCTCGTAGCCATAGTTTTGTAACTCCCACAAAACTACTTTTTCCTGATGCATCTGGGTAAGCGAAGACGATGATGGATTATACGATTCAGTTGTGAGCAATTGTTAACAGCGCTAATTGTTAACACTTGGAACTCTGACGCAGGTATAAAGTGAGGCATCTCAGACTCAGGAGACGGGATTTCATTGCAGTTGAGGAAGAGCCAGGAGTGGAGTGTGCCTCCTCGACACAAGGACAGAAATCTGTGGCACTAGAGGAGTGACAAAGGAGCAACAGCAGCAGAACCAAGAGCCCGAGCATGAGACAGACCAGTGGGCCTCTCAGTCCACGGAGCAAGTAAAGCTGAGTGACTTTGGAAAAGCAAGAGGATTACTTGCAGAGTTCAGAGCCTCAAGGCATTGAATTAGGAGAGCTAGGCTTGTTGTTCCGTAGAACTAGAGCCTAGTGCCTCAGGTCGAAGCTTATGATGGAACAGTGTATCCTGTGGGCGTTTATCAGCAGCCCTACAAGAACTTTGCAGCATTGCGGAGGCAGAGAGAGGCCTGCTTTTGGGCACAGTTGAGGAGAGGCTGTCCGGACTGAGAAAACTGTACTGAGCATTTTCTGATCCTACATGAGAACCTGTCTACTACCCTGATAACTCTCTTAACTGTGAGTATGGCATTTGAGTTTTGTGTGGTTACTGCAATGAATTATTGAACCCAGCTGAATGTGCCGTGGGAGGGATGGTATCATTGTTTTGCAATGAGTATGTGGAGAAATGAGAACCATCATCCACTACTGGTGGAATATAAAATGCTATTGCTGTTTTGGAGAACACTCTGGCAGTTGCTCAGAAAGTAAAACATAAGAGTTACTATATGAACAGCAGTTTCACTCTAAGGTATAGTTCCAAGAGAAATGAAAACATACATTGATGCAGGATGGGTACACAAATGTTCATTTCAGCATTATTTATAAGTTGAAACAGCCAAATGCCCATGAACTGATGAATGAATAAAGAAAATGTAGTATATCCTTACAGTAGAATACTATTCAATCATAAAATGAAATACAAATGCATGCTACAGTATGAATAAATCTCTAAAATTTGGTAAGTGAAAGAAGCAAAATACAAATGGCCACATATTACAAGATTCCATTTATATGAAATGACCAGAATGGGTAACTCCATATAAACAGAAAGATGATTAGTGGTCACTAGGGGCTCGGGAAGGGGACACTTGACAGTAACTGCTTAAAGAATAGAGGGTTTCTTTTGGGGGATACTAAAAATGTTCTGGACTTTAGTAGAGGGGATAGATGACAAACATTGTGAGTGCACTAAATGTTACTGAATTATGCTAAAAAATACAGTGTTAAGTATTATGAGTGTTTTACCACAATAAAAATTAGTATTATTAATTTTTAAAAATATGACTAATCTAGAGCACTTTTTCCAAATGTGCATGAAAGGACACAATTAAAATTGCAAACTTTAGTTAGTAGGAGGAGGGGGAACTTATGTGCCCCTCAGTAGAATAACAGCTAAATAAACTATGTTTCATACCCTGGAAGACTAAGCAACTGTTAAATTGAATGAAGAATGGGAGGACGAGTGTTTTATTTATTTATTTATATACACACACACATATGTTGTTAAGTGCTATCGAGTCATTTTTGACACTTAGAAACCCTATATAAGATTTCTGAAGAACTGCTAGTAGGTTACAATTGCCAACTTTGTGTGGTTCAAATGAACCCTGAGGTTGAGTGTTTATCCTAAAGCACCACACTAGGACCCCTTATACATATATACACATAAATATATTCCACAAGCATGTAAGTATATGAAAGAGGATATTTGTACTTGGGTATCTACATTTCCTGCAAATACAGTTAATGAATGTGGTAGACCATATAGCAGGTAAAATGATGAAAACCTCTTAGATGTTATCAAACATCTTAAGACAATGAGTTTGTTGGGCCTGGGGGCTTATGACCGTAGTCTCAGGGGACACTATGGTCAATTTGCATAGCATATTCCATAATGACAATGTTCTCCACCCTATTTTGGTTAATAACATTTGGGATCTTAAAAGCTCATGAATAGTACTGTAAGTTGCAGCTATTGGTCTCTCCATGAGCAGAATTAAAAAGTGAGACTTTAAAAGGTTAGAATTAAAAAGGTTAGAATCAACTAGTCCAATGGACTAATGGAACATGTGACCATAATTATCCACATCCCTGAGAGCAGAAGAACTAGATGGTGCCCAGCTACCAATACCAGTTGATCTGAAAGGGATCACATTAGAAGGTCCTGGACAGAATGGCAGAAAAATGTGGAACAAAACTCAAAAGTTACTTTTTAAAACAAAACAAAAAGACCAGAAAGACGCTGGAGAAACCTGAGGATATGGTTCTCGCCCACCCTTCAAGTTTGGAAAGGAACTCACCCTTGTGGCCCAATTTTCAGCCAAGCAGTAGATAGGTATATAGGAGGAACAACAATATTAGCAATGTATGCTTACAATGAAATGGTCAATCATTCAAAATCAAAATGACAACATTTACCTAAGGACAAAGTTGAGAAGGGAAGGGAAGGGAAGGGAAGGAACCACAGCTAGGAAGTGGTATAATCATAGTTGGATGGGACGGATTGCAATCATTTACTATGTTGAATGTAAAGCTGAAGATCTTCTCTGTAAAGCTTCACACAATTCACAATAGAAAGTTTAAAATATATATGTATATGAATGAAGTAGGACTACTTGTATTAAATAGATAAATCATACAAGTTTCAAAATGGAAGTATATCATTCATCACAAAAATTTTAAAGCCACAAATATAGCAAATATTGACAATGATTGTAAACATAGATAGCAAAAATACAAAAACTAACTTGGTAATATACACACTAATCAACAATGGTTACTAATGAGTGTTGGTGTTCTGTATATAAGTGTATTTTAAATGTTTTGTTTTGTTTTGTCTTTCTTTTAAATGTTTTACTGTGAATTATGTGATAGTTTACATGGGAGAACATCAGTTTTACACTCATCCTATTGTATATTGTTTCATTGCCATGGTTACAATCCCCTCCATGCATCATCAACCAACCAAAGGGTATATCCTGCAAGCCTGCCCCCTACAGTACCCCACCACCCACCCCAGTCTTCAGCACACAGTGGCTCTCCCTCTCTGGATCTAAAGTCCCCAGCTTCTCCATCTCTCCACATCATCGTCTCTGCCTCCATCTCAGGCATTACTGCTTCTCTGGGTAAGGTCCTGCTCTCTCTGCTCTTCTCCCTTGATGGTCCCAGGGACCTCCGTTCCTAGACTGGAAAGTTAATCACTCCCATCCTTGCTACAAAACATCTACCTTTACATTCCAACCCTCACAATCAGTCCTGATAACAGTTATTCACTATTGTATCACAAGAGACCTATCTGCATTTCATTTCATCAGCCCGCCCAGACAGATTGGATACTACTTAGTGGAGAGTCTACCTTCCTTCATGCCCTCTGGATCTAGGTTCCTTCTTGAAAGCTTGTAAGCCAGTCATTTTGCTTGCCTTTGTAGCCCCCCCCATTTTGGGTAACCAATGTCCAAGTTGCCCATCTCTGTGTACTCTGTGTGTGGAGGGGGTGGGAGTGATCCTTGCTGTAAAGATTTGTTCCCTCTTTTGAGCTACTGCATCCATAGGTGTAGGTCAAGTTCATCAACTTGTAATCAGATGACTCTTTTTTTTTTCTTCTTCTTCTTCTTCTTTCTTCTTCTAGTTGAGCTCTGATCATCCAGTCATTAAAGCCAGGTCAAGTGAGTATTATCTGCAAGTGTGGATGTTCTTGTGCATATGCCCTCTCTTCTTATCAGCTAGATGCTTCACTCCCACTCCAGTCCTCTGTGGCTATGTCAATGACTTTGGGCCCAAGAGTCCCCAGGTCTTGCCACGATGCTGGCCAACCAGATCTCCACCCAGGTCCACAGGAGTCTCTTGAATGTTTATAGGGCTTAGCTTTCAGCTTCCTTTATCTTTTTCCCTCACTTCCCCTTACCGGTGATGAACGTAGTCACCAATCAGAGAGTTATTACCATTGGGTCTTAGTCTTGGAAGGGGAGAGCGTGTATTACCATTGGGTCTTAGTCTTGGAAGGGGGTTTGCACTGAGGGGACCTGACCACTTGCCTTGTCTCCTGAGCAAGCAACTTGCTTGTTCTTGTAGTAACAGTCTGACTGCCTATATTGTTTTGTATTTTTCCTGTAGGTCTTTCTTTCAGGAAGTATCTTCTGTTCTTCTATCTCTGAAGATCTGGATGTGGTTTAGGCTTCCACCTATAGTCTAATGTAATGCAGAGGCTCCACAGGAAGCCTTCTTCACTAGGTACATTGTAGCCCCATTATAGGTATTCTAATCAGTTATAGGCAGAAGACAGACTTACAAGTTTCTATGGTGATGTTTCTAGCTATTCCTTTTTCTCCCCCTCCAGTGTCTATTTTATAATATAATGCAAGGGAAACCAAGATTCAAAAGACAAGACAAGCATCTTAACATCATTCCCCCCTTTTCCCCATTCCAACCATGTCTCAATCTCTATATCCCAGAATCCTGTTGTTCCAAGGTTGTACATAGACCATTATTTACCTCTGTCCCACTTTGCCCATGCAAACCTGCCTAATTGTTCTCCCACCTGCTTTGTTCTTCAATTCCCCTCTCCCTTCTTGTATATTGCCTCCCTCCCCAGCACCCAAACTATCCTGTGTCTA
>NW_006408592.1:5650957-5666996 GCF_000296735.1 Chrysochloris asiatica
CCTCAATCCCTGTATTTAGAGCCCTGTTGTTCCAAGGTTATGCATACATAATTATTTACCTCTGTCCCATTTAGCCCATGCAAACCTGCTTAACTGTTCTCCCACCAGCCTTGTTCTTCCATTTCCTTCCCCTTCTTGTGTATTCCTACCCAGCACCCAAACTATCCTGTGTCTATTCCCTACCCTGTGTTGCACCTTCCCCTCCCTCCTCTTACCCCACCCCATATACCCCTGTAACCAGCAAATAATTTTCCCCCCTTTTAGTGTGGGTACTTTTTCTTAATCTTTTACAGTAATGGTCCTATGCAGTATTTCTCCTTCTGTGACTAACTTCACTCAGCATAATGTCCTCAAGTTTCATCTATGTTATGCGGTGGCTTGCAGCTTCCTTGTTATTCTTCAAGGAAGCATAGTATTCCATTGTGTCTGTACCTCAATTTGTTTATCCATTCTTCAACTGATGAGCACTTAGGCTGTCTCCATCTTTTTGCTATTGTAAACAGTGCTGCTATGAACATTGGTGTGCATCTATCTACTTATGTTATGGCTCGTATTTCTTGTGAATAAATACCAAGTAGAGGAATTGTGAAATCATAAGGTATTTCTATTTCCAAGTTTCTGAGGAAGTGCCATATTGTTTTCCAGAGTGGTTGGACAATTTTGCCATCCCACCAGCAAGGCAGGAGGGTCTCAGTCTCTCTGAATCCTCGCCAGCATTTATTGTCCTCTACTTTTTTTTTATTTTTGCTGTTATTGCTGGTGTGAGATGATATCCCATTGTTTTGATTTGCATTTCTCTAATAGCTAGTGATCATGAACATTTCTTACGTTTGTTGGTGAAGTATCTGTCCATGTCCTCTGCCCATTTTTCAATTGTGTTATTTGTCTTTTTGTTGTAGAGGTGTTGTTGTTTCCTATATATTTTAGAAATGAGTCCCTTGTCTGATGGATCATTGCAAAATATTTTTTTCCCATTCTTTGGGCTCCCTTTTAACTCTTTTGGCGAAGTCTTTTAATGCACACAAGTTTTTAATTTTTAGTGTGTCCCACTCATCTATTTTGTCTACTTTTGATTGTGTAATTTTCAAAAGGTTTAGTAGTCTCTGTATGCCCTGTATGAGAGCTCTCACATTTGTCCCTGTTTTTTCATTGATGGACTTCATAATTCTGGGATTCCCACTGAGGTCTTTAATCCATGCTGAGTTGGTTTTTATATAAGGTATGAGCTGAAGGTCTTTTTCAATTTTTTCCATATCACTTTCCGGTTCTGCCGGCACCATCTGTTGAAGAGACTATCTCCTCCCCATGCACTATACTTAGGCACTTTGTCCAAAATCAGTTGGGTGTATGTGGATGGGTTAATCTCTGGATTCTGAGTTCTGTTCCATTGATCAATGTATCATTTATTGTACCAGTACCCGGCTGTTTTGAGCACTGTAGCCATGTAGTAAATTTTGAAATCGGGGAGTGAGAGGTTTCCAACCTTGTTCTTGTTAAGCAGTACTTTACTTATCCTGGGTCTCTTTCCTTTCCATATAAAGTTTGTAATTGTCTTTTCCATATATTTGAAGAATGTTGCTGGAATCTGGATAGCGATTGCATTATATGTGTAAATTGCTTTGGGCAGTATTGACATTTTCACAATGTTAAGTCTTCCTATCCAGCAGCACGGTATGTGCCTCCATTTTTTTCTAAGTCTTTTGTTTTTTGTAGTGTTTTATAGTTTTATTTGTATAGGTCCTTTGTTTCTCTGCTTACATTTGTTCCTAGATTTTTCAGCCTTTGGGTGGCTATTGTAAATGGTATTGCTTTCCTAATGTCCTTTTCAGTGTTGTCATTGTTACTATAGAGGAATCCATCTGATTTTTGTACATTAATCTTATACCCTGCCACTTTACTGAATCTTCAAATGAGGTCTAGTAGCTTTTTTTACTGAGTCTTTAGCGTTTTCTTTTTATAGAATCATATCTGTATCCATTGATTCTTGCTCACATTGATTCTAGCTCACATGTTTCCTTGTAAGTTTTTTTGTATTATCTATATTTTAAATCTCAAAACGTCTCAAATTGTTACAATGAATTAATGATGCACATCTATAATCATTAGCATTGAATGATACAGCTACTCTGGGATTATTCTGATTATTTGGTGTGTCAACAGTCTTCATATGTATAGTTCTTAAACACTTTCAAATTTGATTTTAAGTTCATCTTCAATCAGCCTTTCCCTGTCAGAACCCTGTGCAACTTGTTATAAGGGAACATACCTCTGGAATGGGATTATGGCAAAAGGACTGGGGAATCAACTTTAAGAGACCACCATAGGCGAAAGATGGGACAATTGGAGCTTCAAGGAAAAGAAAATAATATCTGCAGTTGGTTGAAACAAATAGGTTTCTGTTTAACATCATAGGTTATGATACTTTAAAAAAATTCTTTAAAAATTTTTTTCAGTCACTTTTGGAGCATGTTATTTCCCCAATAATTCTACGTAAAATTAAATGATATGATAAGAAGTATCTCTTCATAAAAGTATTTCAGTTAATGGATGAAGAAGAAATGATAATGATCAAAAATCAACAGTTTGCATCTTCAAATGAAATAATAGAGCTAGTTGGTAATCGCCAATACTGATGTCATCACAAAAAAGCAATAAGACAAAAACGTGCCTTCTAAAGAAAATACGCAACCCATTATAACTTCTGTAACCCTTAAATACATGCTTTAGTGACACCAATGTTTTTGAGGTCTTGAATGGGAGAATGTGGGATTAAACATTTACATACATGGATAGAAAATTAAGCTTGTATTGGCACTGAGTTCAGTATAAAACTGAAGAAAAGAGTCCTTGATATTGAATAATTTCCCTATAGCGTAAACAATTACACAGTTCAAATATATTTATCCTACATTCCCAAGGCCTTGTTACTTGGATGCAAAGTAAATCTCAGTGTTACTTCCCTTCAAAGTAACACCTCATTCCTACCCATTGGGTGTCCAACCATATAGTGTTCAGAGACATTTGGATGGCAACTTCTTCTTCTCATTTATTCTGTCCTTAGGCATGTAAGTTTGGTCTTAAATGATCTGATAATAGATTAATATGTTGAGAACTTGAAAACACCCACAACCATCAGTCTTTCTTCCCAAAAGGACTTGTTAAGTGCCATCCAGTCAGTTCCAACTTATAGTGACCCTGTATTAGATTTCCAAGGATTGGCTGTTGAGTTTTAACCACTTACCTTAATGTTTCAAACTAAAACCTTTTGGTCCAGTGTTTTATCCCATAATGCCACACTAGGACCCCAAGTGCCATCAAGTCTGTTTCAACTTACAGTTAAACTGTATAGACTTTCCAAGGAGCAGCTGGTGGATTTGAACTGCCAACCTTGCGGTTAGCTGTTCAATGCCACACCAGTACTCCCAGAAAGACTTGGCTGCAGTAAAAACATGGCATCCAGACTTTATGTGAACCCAAGAGTAATGTTACAATAGTATTGCATTACTTCAGTATTTCATTACTTCATATTCTGAAGAAACACTTAGAGCCACAGACAGGAAGTAACCAGGGCCTTGGCAAGAAGCAAGAGAGCAGCAACTGAAAAAAAGTCACATTGCAGATGTCCTTTTCTCATTATTGAAATAATGAATTTTATTAGCTCTTTTGTATTAATGACATGGAGGCCTAAGCACTTTAATTTTAAAAATTTCATTTTGAATTCTGTCTGCCATTTATGTTTCTGGTACATTTGGTTGGTGGTTGCTTCAGTGAAAAGGCTGGGGCTGAACAGTAAAGTACAACCATTTATATGCAAATCAAACACAAGAACGGATTGCAGACCCAGGCAAAGGAGAAATAAAACATTTGCTGTCCCCCAAACAGGAACCACTAATTAGATTTTTGAGCTCAGCCTAAATGCCGTCTAAATTGCATGCTAATACAAGACCTCACTGTATGTTGATTCAATTTGCCTTAATCAAAGGATGCCATGCGCTGGCTGGATGTGTCCCTAGAGGCTAAATTGTGCTGAGCACCCTACCTGTAATGGTTGTGTTAAAATGTAAATAATTATGCTGTGAGTCACCATTTCTGTCTGTGGTAATTGGAAAGTGATCATTTTAAATTATTATTTTTATCTTTCTCTTATTTTGGCCTTGGGATATGTTTTAAAAAAGAAAAAAAGGCTAAAACTCATTGCCAGAGCAGGAAAACAAACTTATAGTACTAATTAAATTAAACTGTTGTTGTTAAGTGCTGTGGAGTCGGTTCCGACTCATTGTGACCCTGTATAGGGTTTCTGAGGAAGACTCCAGTTAAATTAAGTAGACCCCTAAATTTAAGTCTCTGTACCAACCTGACCAAAGTCTTGATGTGGCGTTGCAGGTTAGTGCGCTAGACTACAAAGTCGGTTTGAACTTCAAGGTAGGCAGTTCAAACTCACCAGCTGCTCCTAGGAAACTCTGTATGGATCAGAACTGACCCAACAGCATAACAACCAAAGTCTTTATACCAACCTGACAAAAGTCTTGATGTGGTGTTGCAGGTTAGGTTAGTGCGCTAGACTACAAAGTCGGTGTGAACTTCAAGGTAGGCAGTTCAAACTCACCAGCTGTTCCTAGGAAACTCTGTATGGGTCAGAACTGACCCAACAGCATAGCAACCAATCTTGACAGTTCAGTAAAAAAAAAAAAAAAATCCATTATCAAATATTTCTTCATAACAAAATGGGGTAGACATTGGCATCATAACTGAAAGCACTAAACTCATCGCCTCCTTTTGATAAGTAGATCATTTCAGGAGAAAAGTCAGGAAGGACCAGAAGACAGATAAATATGGGCATAAATAAAGTAGGTTGAACAATTTGGGAATGATTTGTTTGGCTAAAAAAAAACCCAGAGAGAAAGTTTGTAGCTCTTGAAGATGTAAACCTAACACTCCTAACACACTTGAGTTCAGTCCACCACTAGAAAGAGCTGAAAGCCAATCACATATTTGAGAGAACTTTTTTAAAAGTTCATGGAAAAATTCTGTTGTCTTTTCATGTCCATTTTCCAATAACTTTCTGTAATTCATTCATTTACTCAGAGCTCATAGAATTGGGCAAATATTTACATATACATCTCCTTGGGTTAACTTTTAGTCAGAGCAGCAGTCTACCTCCAGGAACTTCCAGGAATGGAAAACAACAATGGCTATCTCCCACTCTCTTCCTCACACAGCCCAAAGGAGAGCAAATAAAGCTATACTGGCATTATTAGATCCACATCTTTAGCAGTACTAAAAGACAATGCCATGGCCTTCAAACTATCTATAAACCCCTGACCTCAAGTTGATTCTGACTCATATAGTAACCTTGTAGGACAAAGTAGAACTGCTCCTTAGGGTTTCCAAGACTGAAAATCTTCATAAAAGCAAACAGCCTCATCTTTCTCCTGTGAAATGACTGGTGGGTTTGAACCTCTGACTTTGCAGTTAGCAGTCTAACACCTAACTGACTGTACCACCAAAGCTCCTTACTGATAGGGATGGCACGTGCAAATACATAAAATCAGACATAGAAAGAAAACATGTGGTGCTAGCTGGAAATAAGGTAGTGAAGAATAGGGACAAAACAAAAGGAGAAAGTTAAACATCTGCAGGAAAAAAGAAAGAGAAAAAAAACTGCCTGTCTCTTCCCCTCAATCCACAAACAGCACCACCATCCATAAACGAAGTGACAGAATTGGAAGAGTAGAGAATTAACATGAGTGATTTTTGAACTAGGAACTCTGTCCACAAAATGAGTCAAAATATATAGAAAGCAGACCACAAAATCTTACCAGAGCTTGTGTTTTCCATCTTTATGTTTCCATTATCCTGTCCACTATTGCATTACCACTCTTGATGCCTGACCTCAGGGAGGGAGCCTGGAAGATTACTTACATCTGACTCTGAACTTCCTTCCTCTAGCTCACCTCTTCCACCCAGTACCAGGAGGACTTGTAATTTCCTAATTTCTCCAGGAAGAAATATTCTTATGCCATTTCCCATTTTAGCCTCTTGGTCTTCTTTTTCTTCTTCTTGTAGAAAGCCATATGGAATGACAAACAGAATTAACAAGAAGTGAAAAATATAACAGGAGTTACTTTCAAAATGTATCTCTGTTGTACACATTAAAAAGTTAAATAGTCCAAAAAGTTTGTGCTTAATATTTGCTAAGTAGACATTAGGTGCTACAAGAGTTCAAAGGAGCTCAAGGCAGAAGTAATCATCAAAGACAAGATAGTCTAGGTTGCCTGAAGTTGGTGAGATTCATGTTGGGTTGTGAAAATGTCATATGCCTCACGCAAGCAGCAGAAACATTGCAAGAAGTGAAAAGAACATAAGTATGGCGTATGTGAGGTGTCTTGGGCATACCAGCTTGAAAGTGAAGGATTTGTTTAGGGGAGCAGTGAAAGTCAAGGTTTGAAAGGGTACTAATGGCTAGATTTTTATAGATTTTGAATGCCAGACTTTTCATAAACATGATCATTTCTTCATCCACACAAAAATGCTATTAGTAGCCAATTTCTGTATCCCCATTTTACCAATGAGTACATGAAAGTTCCAAGAGATTCAGCAACTTGTTTAAGATCAAAAAGCTAAATGGTTACTAAACATTCTGTCATCAGGTCTCAATCCTCACACAGATAATACAAACACATTTGATAGCCAGTGCTTTTGTCTTCCCCATGATGCCGTAAAGACTTCCTATCCAAATACTAGACTCACTTTAAACCTCACACATGCAGCCATATACAGAATCCCTCCATTGTTGTTAGTTCCATCAAGTCAGCTCTGACTCACAGCAACCCTGTGTAACGTTTCCAAGGAGTGGTTTGTGGGTTTGAACCGAAGCTCTTGAGGCTCGAACTGAACTTGATGTCAGGTGCATTATCCTTCAGTGCCATACCAGGACAGAATTCCTGTAGGCCACTATAAAACCTTTGTGCAGGCTCTCTTTAAACTTCCAGATATGTGCTGTAGTCATGATTGATATCATCTGCAACTGACATTTAAAGGCAAATTGAATTTTCTCCTCAACATCTCCACAAGATAATAGTTTACCAACCAAAGTCCTTTCCCCCATACCACAGGATCTAAAAACATGATGATGCAATGTGCAATCATGTAATGTTGCTGTTCCAAACTCCATTCAATTTACTTTGAAATGCCATTTAAAATTGCTTCTGTCAGAATGCAAGCCTCGGAAATGAGAAAGGTCTATTGGGATGCTGATAGTGCTGATGGTTAATGGTAGCTGTAGGCCGTGGATGGAAACCAGATAGTAAAAAGAACACACCTCTGGGAGAGCCTTTGGACAGGGAATAAATGTAAGGGTGTGGGGAGTTAACAGGCATATAAGTAGTGGACAAGGTGCTGAGAGTAGACTCAGCTAAGACAAACTTCCTCTCAGCCTCCACTACATACTCCCAACACCCACTATGATGAATAAGACTCTCAAAGTCACACAAGTTCTGTAAGCAGCATCTCCACTTGAATGTCTACAAAACAACTTAAATTTAGTGTGCTCCAACAACTTGGTTATTTTGTACCTCTCCCACTGTTTTACTTCCAGTCTTCCTTGCTTCATAAATGTCAGTGTATTATATTACTCTCGTCAAAAACTTCAGAGCTACTTTTTATTACTCCGCTTTACCCATACACCCACACCCCTTACCAATCTATCAACAATCCCTGTCTGTTCTGTATCCAAAGAAATACCCAGAATCTACGAAATTCTTTTCTTCACCACCAGGCTGAGCTGCTTTTGTCTTTCACTGAACCACCTTGTTGATACGTGCTATTGAGTCGGTTCTGACTCATAAAGACCCTGTATAGGATTTCCAAGGCACATCTGGTGGGTTTGAACCACTGACCTTGTGGATAATAGTCCAGTGCTTATTCTACAGTGCCACACCAGAACTCCAATGGGACTACTACAGTAGTCTCCTAGTATCTCTCAGCATCTATTGTTACCCATCATCCTACACTCCAAGACATGGCCCTCCCATCCTTAATACTAATAGTATAATACCCAAACCCCTCACCATGGTTCCCAGGCCCTACATAAGCTAACCTTCTCTTACTTCAGACCCTACCATACTTTCCCATTAACTACACTCTTACCAGACTAGTCACCTTGTTTCTTGAACCCCAAAGTGGGAATAAGTTCTTGAACAAACAGAACTTATTCCCACTTTGGGGTTGATAACTTTAGTATGGAAAGTTCTGCCTTGAGACCTTCATGATTGGGTACCCATGTGTGGTGGACAGGTTGTGCATTAAACAACCAGCTCAACAATCTGTAGTAGCTCTGATTGGCTCATCCTTAAAATTTAGGTATGGTTCAAATATCGTTTCCTCCGAGAAGTCAGTCCTGACTACTCAAACTAAATGGTCAAAGCAGTTCTCTCATACATAACCCAAACAGTTCTTTATTTTTCCTTCAGAATGAGCATCCCGTTTCAAGTTCACTTTTCCAGCTATCCCTTCAGTACCTTCTGTTGTTGCTGTGTGCCCTCTAGTCAACTCTGACTCACAGCAACCCTGTGTATGATTTCCAAGGAATAGCTGGTGGTTTGAACCACCAGCCTTGTGGTTAGCAGTCCAGTGCTTAGCCTACAGTGCCACCACAGGAGTCCATCAGTACCTTGTTGTTGTTGCTTTGTGCCCTCGAGTCAGTTCTGACCCATAGCAACTCTTTATAGGGTTTCCAAGGAGCAGCTGGTGAGCGTGAACTGTAAACTTTGAAGTTCAAACCAACTTTGCAGCCCAGCACATTAACCCACAGTACCACACAACCTTGAGTGTGAGACTTCTATTATCCTCCCTTCACTCAGCTGCAGAAGCCTAAAGAAGGAGGAAGATAAGCCCCAAATAATTTATTCCTATGGAGGCAGAATCCCCAGATCTGTGGGGCCTCAAAAGTACAAAACATCCACACAAGACAAGAGTACACCCATTATTTTTCCTTGCGACATAGGGCAATTGTGGTAGAAGGAGTTTATCAGCCTTCATTAAGTTCTGACTAGAAGTGGAGTCTGGTGAGATCCATCCTGAAGCATGGCTCTTGATGTTTCTAAGTGCCATCTCTGAGGTTACTTACGAGAGATGTGGCACCATAACTATAAATGCAAATGTAGGGTTTGATTTTCCCTTAATATTTTTAGTTTGTTTTTGATAATGCTATGTGTGTGTGTGTGTGTGTGTGTGTGTTAGGTTAGGACTAGGGTTAATGTTTGGGGTAGGGTTGGGCTAGAACTCTTGGAGTTGGGCTAGAACTCTTAGTTTAAGGGTTACAGCTAGGTTTATTTATTTTTATTTTTTCCTGAAATGGACTGTATTTCTTCTTTATTTGGAAGTTCTGTAACTACATGATTCTCCCTCTTTACTTTCTTTTTTTATTTGTTGTTTTTATTACCTCATCAATTTCCTCTTTTGTGTACCCTTAAAAAGAAAAGTTTCATGGAGTTGACTTCAGAACAACAAGAATGGTGAAAGCAAAAAACAGAAAAAAGTAATGAAAGTTGGGGAGATCATGTCCTACTCCATAGGCAGCCTTCAAAGAGACAAATGTAAAGAAGACAGGGCAGCAGATGTGGAAGGAAAAGAGAGCAGTGGGAACTCCAGGAGCCTTGTTAGCTGCTGTTGAGTTGTTTCCCACTCAGTAGTGACCCTTTGTGTAACTGAATGAAACACTGCCTGGTCCTTTTCCATACTCTACATCATTACATCATTGATACGTTTCAGCCCATTGTTGCAATCACTGTGTCAATTCATCTCATATGGTCCCTCTCTGTTTTGCTGATCCTCTACTTTATCAAGCATGATACACTTCTCCAGGGACAGGTCATTTCTAATAGCATGTGCAAAGTACATGATACTAAATCTCAACATCCTTGCTTATAAAGAACATTCTGGCTGTACTTCTTCCAAGAAAGATTTGTTCATTCTTCTAACAGTCCATGGTATATTCAATATTATTCATCAACAGCATAATTGAAATGCATCAGTTCTTCAATCTACCTTATTCATTATCTTTTTCATGCATATAAGGCAATTGAAAAGACCAGAATTGGGATCAGGTCTTTCCATGGTCCTCAGGAAAACTAAGAAGGGGAATTGGCAAGCTCACTTAGGCCCAAGGCAGGGAGGAACAAGCTGAACAGTGGAAATGAACCCCCTTAGAGTCAGTCTGTAAAGGAATGGGTCTTCAATTGGCTTTATAAAATACTTCCAAAGACTCCATTTGGAATTAAGCTTCATTCTATATAAGTACCTGTTTTGTACCAGGATCTGTGGTTGGCATGGAGATAGAATGATGAGCAAAAAAGATAGTCTTGGCTCTGGAATGTTTATTAGTAGGTAGGGAGTCAAAACCTAGTAATCATACATATAAATGCACCAATTCTTTGAAGAAGTCAGGATGCTATGAGCAAACACATTAAGAGAACTGACCACAAGGGCAGTCTGGGAAGCCATCCCTGAGGAAGTGCCTGTCCTTCCTCCCAAGGAGCTATTTACTGGAAAGTTTTTAGCAATCTAGGTGTCCTTGAAATGTTAACACTCTAAATTCCTCTTAACCTAATTACAGTTACTTCAGCACAATTAGGTTAAGTGTATCTTCTTGCAATCTTCATCAATCTCTGGCCTAGAGGCGTGGATTTTTTTATTCCTGTCTATCATTTCTTTCTCAAAATCTATTTTCAGCTCTTGTTCCTCTCTCTCAAAATGGGGCAAAATTCTCAACTGACTCTCTGTCTTAATGGGTTATTGGTTCTCCCTTGCTTCTTTTTCTTTCAGCATATTTACTTACATTATATAAGCATCACTGTAAGAATAAGTTCTATATTTTTTTAATCATGCACAAATGGATTTGAAACAATTAGCAAAGTTTATTCAATTTTTAAAAAGTATTCACAATGAGATACTGCCCTGGAGTGTCACCTGTCACCAGTGAATGCCAGCCTAGTCACAGGTGCTTACTGAGAGGCCAGTAGATGTTCTTAGGGCTCCCTCCAGCTCTCAAATTCTGTAAGACAGTCAGTTTTATCTGAGTTTGATACTAGTGATGTCTTGGCTTTTGTTTGTCTTGCTGTCTGCCCTGGACTCCAATTCAGAATGAGCCCTTATCAGTCCCTGTCCTCAAGGATACTGTGTCTATCCTCAGATGTGCACAGGCACATTGCTATTTTTCATAACTTTTAAGCATTCTATTCAACACTATGAATTTTTCTTTTGTACAATCTCCTCCTGCACAGATGATCTTCAGAACACAATCTTTCCCCATCTTTGGACCTTTTCACATTGCTTGCCTAAGACACTGTCTCCTAGAAAATATCTACTGGAAACCTTTCCTAGGTACCTTAAGAGGGATGCAAGTATCTCTGTATTTCATCACACTTTATACATATGATGTACACTTAGAGAAATCTTCTCACTAGGTTGCAATTGCCTGTTTCCATATCTGTTCCAAGAGACACAGAAGTGTTTGAAGACCTTGTCTCATATTTCTTTGACATGCTCAGCACCAAGCAAGGCTTTCAGAGGGTGTTTGATGAATTATGTCTAATGAATAGAGAAACAACCTTCTAAGAGACTTGAAACTTTCAGTTCAATAAAACCCAGGCAGCTTAGAGATTTTTTGTTTGTTAGGGGGTTTTGTTTTGTTTTGTTTTCTAAATTTTTACTGTGAATTGAGTCAAGTTTTGCAAACAAGACCATCAGTTTTACATTCAACAAATCATACACTGTTTCAACTTAGTTATTGCAATCCCTTCCATGGAAGAAGTTCTGCTTCCTTCCTGTGGTTCCTGTTTCCATCCCACCCACCTTCCCACCCCTTCTCAACTTTGTCCTTAGGTAAATGTTGCCCTTTTGATTTTGAATGATAGACCATTCCATCATTCATAGTAAGCATACTTTACTAGTATTGTTGTCCCTCTACATACTTATCTACCACTTGGCTGAAAATTGGGCTATGAGAGTGAGTTCCTTTCCAGACCTGAAGAGTGGTCTAAGCCATAGTCTCAGGTACTTCCAGTCTCTTTCTGACCAATAAGCCCATTTTTTTGTTGTTTTTTAAATAATTTTGAGTTTTGTTCCACATTTTCTGTCGCTCTATCTGAGACCATCTAATATTCCTTTCAGAGCAGTTGGTAGTGGGAGCTGGGAACCATCTAGTTCTTTTGGTCTCAGAGTTGTGGAGACTAATGTTCACATGTTCCATTGTCCACTGGACTGATTCCAAGCCTCTTCAATTCTCATCACTTTTCTTTCTTCTGCACATGGATAGACCAATAGCTGTACTTTAGATGGCCATTCATGAGCTTTTAAGATCCCAGCTCTATTCACCAAAGTACGATGTAGAACATTGTCATTGTGGGCTACTTTCTGCAATTGACCATGGTGTCCCCTGCGACTATGGTCCTGAGCCCCCAGTCTCAGTACCTCCATGCCTTAAGATGTTTGATAATATCTATGTAATTTGCATCATTTTGCCTATTGTATGTTCTGCCACATTCATAAGTTAATGTTTGCAGCAAAGGTAAATACTCATGTACAAATATTCTTTCAAACTCATATATTTGTGGGACACACGAATGAATATATCCCACTCTTCTTCCCATATGCATTCCGCTTGAGTCTGTCTACATATCTACCTGCAGATCTTTGTTGTTCCAAAGTTGTGTGTGTGTGTATGTATGTATATATATATATATATATATATATAATCTCACTAGTTACCTCTATCCCTTTAGCCCTTGCATACCTCCTCTGTCTTCACCTGTCTTTATTCCTCTTCTTCCAACCTTCCTCTTTTTTTTATATTGCCCTTCCCCTTCTTATATGTTGTCCTCCTCGTCACCCAAGTAATATGTGTCTACTATTTGAGTTTTTTTTTACTAATCAGTATAATTACTACCAAAAAAAAAGCCTTAATATAGTAGATTGATGGATCATCTCAAACCGTGGTAAAAGTTCTAGGAACAAATCTTTTGAAGAGAAAACTCAGTCTGTATCTAGGGCGAGAAGTGATATGCCATGCCTAATCATGGAGATGAGATGATACTAGATTTTCTTTGATGGTCCTTCTTCATTGGGCCCCAGAATTGAAATGGAAATGCAACCAGAAAAGGTTTCAAACTGATTTCTGGGTACAATCAGCAACTTGTTTCCTACCTGCCCTACTTGAAAACCACACAAAACACAGATCGGGTTATTCAATAAATTCAGAGAGGCCACTGCTCTGCTTTCTCAAATCTTGGTCTGTATTTGACTCTTTCAACTTTGTATATGGCTCTTGAATATGCCGTGGGGTGGGGGGCTGAGGGGGGAGGATGAGAGAGTTGGAGGTGCCCCTGTGAATTGTACTAACATTATCCTTAAAACTAATGGAATGTCCTTGAAAGACCTGTCATGTACAAGAGGATATTCTAAGTAGCCAGCAACATAAGCAACTGCTTCTAGTGTTGCTTGGGGATTTTAAAAATTGGATTGCTTACATCCCATTTTTAATGATATTGGTGAGCTCTTATTGTGGGATTCATTTTTGTGGTCTTTGATACGGCTCCACAACGTTCAAAAAAGACAAAGTGTCTGGAATATATTCATTTAAAACACATTTATTGAGGCCTTTTGTTTAGTCATGGAGATATTGACATGAAAATCCCACTCTGTACTTTCAAAGGGTTAATGCGCCAGACAGCAAAGCCGTTTGAACTGCAAGGTTGGCAGTTCAAGCTCACCAGCTGCTCCTCAGAAACCCTATCCAGGGTCGCTATGGCTCAGAACCGACTTGATGGCACTTAACAGCAACAACTTTCAAAGAGCTTAGTCGGGGGTGGCAACCATATATGAATGACTTCAGTAGCATTATCTTTAATCACTAAAACCTAGAAACCAATCAAATGTCTCTATTAAAGAGAGAATTGAGCAAAAATTATGGAGGAGACCCACAACCTCTCAGCTCTGAAAACAAATTATGGCTCCATAATTCATTCAGCCTGAAATGAACTAACATAAGGCTATTTTATATCCTTATCATTCCACTCAGTATAAATATTTCCTACCTACATTTTAACCAGAAATACTCCTGTGTTAGGTTAAAAATGCTTCTTCAGATTCTGCTGGGGGTGTTCTATAATATATATCTTATTACCTTCATAGGCCTCCTGTGTGGTGCTGTAGGATCAGCACTGAACTTTGAACTACAAGGTCAGCAGTTCAAACCCACCAGCTGCTCCTCATAAACTCTATGCATGGTCGCTATAAGACAGAATCAATTTGACCATACTTAACATTACCTTCATAAGAGCAGCCTAAAAATTCAGTATGAAAACACATCTGGCCGTAAGTACATTGGCTAGAGACTCAAGGGATGTGTATACTCACACAGCAGATTCCACCAGCAATGGAAAAAATAATCGGCAGTTAATACAAATCAACATGACTGGGTCTCAAAAACATGTTAAATGAAAGAAAGCCTGTCACAGAAGAAAACATTCCTTACGCTATTTATTACATAAAGTTCAAATGATACCAAATTCAATACTATATGGCTTAGGAATATGCATATTTAGAGTAAAAATTGTAACTAAAAGCAAAGGAATCATAAGTGCAGATACTTAGCAGTGGCTCTTTGGCAAAGAGGGGCTCACAGTTTAAAAGCAAGAGAATAGATGGTGGAGTGGCCACCAATGTTTACTGAAGTGTTGCGGGCAGAGTTCCCATTTGGCACCAGGAAGAGAGGATTGGAAGCATGCCAGTTGCAGTATGTGACAGGGTTATGGGCTCTACAAATTGAAAGGATGCTAGTCCTCTTAAAATCACTTCTTTGCTCAAGACTGTTGACTGAGTTTTCTAGGTTTTCTTTTCCTTTTTGCCCTAGATTTAACTTCACATATCCTGATTAGACTGGAGTGGAGTTGGTTCAGACAGGAGTTGGCAATAGGGGGTGGGCTAAAAATAAAGACTGAAGCCGTATGGGAAGTGCTGATGAGAAAAGATACAATTAATAATCTTCACTCAACAGGAAGCCAAGGTGTAAGTGATTCATCGCTAAAATTGCAATCCTGACTTTATGAGCATTTCAAACAATTTATGAGCATTTCTAATGAGAATGCAAACTAACTTGATATTCCGAACAGTTAGCCTCATTAAAAACTAATCACAGTTTCTGCTCCTTGCCCCCTACCTCATCCTACTTTCACACACAGATGCTGCCTTTTTGAATCTGACTGTGAGGTGGGGAGCGTGAAGATCGAATTGCAAAATGCTTAGATGTCAGAAGTTTTACAGTGAGCTGGCAGTGTCATCAGCAGACTTTAGGGAGTACAGGGACGGCAGAGTGGTGGGTGATGAAAAATACCACAGAGTCCTGCTTTTCACTCACTGCAGATGCTCTTTCATTTATCCATCCAACCATCCTTTCCTTACACAATGTCCAAGGGACCATGCAAGGCACTGGAGAAGAGAAGGGTGAATATGGCCCTGGCCCTTGAAAGAGCTCCTTTCTAGAAGGGGATGCAAGAGAACAAATGCTATGTGCAATGTAAGAAGTGCTGGGACAAAGTAAACAAGAGAAGCATCTCACTGCACAACTTCAGTGCCTCCAGGCACATGTCCTGAGGTACAGTATTCACACAGAGTAAAATGCCAGTGGTGCTCCCTGGAGATACACCTTAGGAGTATAAGAGTGCTGCTAGAACACAAGGAAGGCTGTGAGGAGAGCAGAAAGGGCTCCTTTAGAAGATGCTGTCAGCCTGGGTTTTGAAGGACGAGAAGGAGTGAGCTATCCAGATAAACATTAGAGAAGGGGAGATGGCGACATCATTTTGTTCTTTATGAAATGAAGTTTATTTTTCAGTTTGAATTATTTGAATCATGAGGATATACAGTCTGTTTCCTGTTCGTTCTATTCATTCTTGTGAAATTTTTAGGTTTAGCAATCCACAAACTCCATTTTGTAGAGGAGAAAATTTCACAAGGTCCAATTGTTGTTATGTGCCGTGGAGTC
>NW_006408592.1:5667147-5668762 GCF_000296735.1 Chrysochloris asiatica
AACTGCTGACCCTGAGAATAGCAGCCCAATTCGTAACCACTATGCTACCAGTGTACATGACTATTCTGGGGAATCTGGAACCTGAAAACATACACTGGAGCAAATACATTTAAAGAATAACTTTCATTTTTTAAGTGCCTCTGGTAGTGTAGTGGTTACAAATTGAGCTGCGAACTGCAAGGTCAGCAGTTTGAAACTACCAGCTGTTCCGCAGGAGAAAGATGAGGCTTTCTGCTCCCATAAAGATTTACAGCCTCGGAAACCCTTCTCAGGGTCGCTATGGGTTGGAACTGACTTGACGGCACTTAACAACAACAACTCTGTACCTGATCCCAGATAGAGTGTTTTATAAATAATATCCCAGTCAATCCTCACAAAGATGCTACATGGTATGTTTTGCAGATATTGCAAATGAGACTCAAAAGAACAAATTGACCAGCCCACAGTCACAAAGTTAGCAGGTAGAGGACACAGGTTGGTCCAACCCCAAAGCTTTTGTTCTTGAGAAAAGGAAATGAATAAAGAAATACTTAAAACTTTAGAAAACTTGTAAAAGTCTCCCTGCTCCAGATCTCTCCAAGTATATTTTTGCAGAATTTCAATCACTTTCTCACCTCCAGAGACCACTGATGAATCCACTTTTCTTCCCAAAGGTGAAGTAAGCGTAGCGTACAAGTTCTGAACTAATAACTCTTAGATGACCACTTAACTCAAGTGAGCCACATTTCTGGGAAGCATTTCCAACACCTCTTGAAACATCAGCTTCCAAAGAAACCACCAGATGATGACTCTGGCTTCACTATAAAGATTAGAAGTTATATGTGGTAGAGAATTTTACCAGTGAGAATTACACAAATATGTCCCCACTCTCTCTAATATACAAGGGAGCTTAAAAAGTTTGTGGAAGAATTCCATTATCTTTTCAATCCCCTTGTACAACAACAGAAGTTTAAAAGAAGCAATGTACTGACAACATGAAAAAATGAATACCACTTATATGGAACCGCATTACCCACTGGCAGAAACAGTAGAATAAGTAAGCTCTCACTTTCTCTCTTAAAAATTCTTAGTCATTGCTTAACAAAACATTGTAAATCACAAGTGTGAATAAAAATGAAATCCTCCCATATGTCAAATCTCCATAAAGGGCAGAAATATTTACCCAACAGCCTAAATCAGAACCGACTTGACAGCACTTAGCATTTGTGTACTTATTATCGCCATTCATATGTTGTTGTTGTTGTTAGGTACCATCGAGTCATTACCAATTTATAGCGACTCTATGTACAACAGAATGAAACATTGCCTACTCCTAGGCCAACCTCACAATTGCCAGTTTGCCAGTCCATCTCACTGGGAGTCTTCCTCTTTTTATCTGACCCTCCACCTTACCAAACATGATATCCTTCTCCAAAGACTGGTCCCTCCTGATGATATGTCTGAAGTATGAGAGATGAGATTTGGCCATCCTGGCCTCCAACGAGCGCTCTGGCTGCACTTCTTCCAACACAGATCTGTTTGTTCTTTTGGAAGCCCATGGCGCTTTCAGTATTCTCCAACACCATAACTCAAACCATAACTCAAAAGCATCAATTTTTCTACAGTCTTCCTTATT
>NW_006408592.1:5669607-5680514 GCF_000296735.1 Chrysochloris asiatica
TATCAAAGATACTGTCCAATGATTTCCACATTCCATTGGGTCACCTCTCTTTGGAATGGGCACAAATACAGATCTCTTCCAATACAACTTCCAAGATAGTTGTCTTCCAAATTTCTTGGCATAGATGAATAAGTGCCTCCAGTGCTGCCTCAATTTCTTGAAAGATTTCAATTTTTATTCTAACAGAGCCTGGAGGAATGTTCTTTGCCAGTTCCTTCAATGCACCTTGGACTTCTTTGTATTCATACATCTTTGTATCCTGAGTTCAAAAACCATAACCTAGTACAATGTCCATCACTTAGTAAATACCCTATGAATGTTCATAATAGCCTATTTATTTTGTAAACATCTTGGAAACTTAAGTTCCTTATAAAAATCTGTTTAAATTTTTTCTAGACTATAATTTATTTTTCCACTATTTTCACAGTATGCCTTGATTAGCAGAAATTCCTAATATTAATGCAGTCAATTTATCAATCCTCTCTTACGGTTAGTGTTTTATTGCTTTTTAAATTTAAAATTTGTGTCTTCCTTTCATCTTTTTTTATTATAAATTGAATGAAGGTTTCCAGACAAGATAATCAGTCTTGCATTCAATAAATTGTTTTCTGTTTAATTTACAAAGTACCTAGCACAGTGCCTGACATATAGGAGACAGCTAACAAAGATTTTTCAAATAAGTGAACACCGTAGCAATCAAACGATCATCTCAACCTGAATTATCCTCTCAATTTTTCTTGTACTGAAGTTCTCAGCTAATTAGGAAAGTTCTCCTGGGCACGGATTATCTATTTTTTTGTTGTTGATTAAATGATGACTAGGTTTAATACTTAGGCATTCGTTTCTCTGAATCAGAGATGCCTTATGACAACATGTTATCTCTAAGCCTGTTGTAGTGAACTGCAGAAAATCAGACTGACTGATTTTATCCAACTATGTCAACTCTGCCCAGGAGAAATAGTTAGTGAGTGCATGTACCTTGTAACTAACCTGTACACATCTCAGAAAGTCCCACTCATATTCTCCAAGAGGATTATATTTCATCCTGATGATGAAAAGTGTGAGGAATCAGAGAGAGGAAAACCACTGCTGAAGAAAAAAGTATGTAACTTGAAACTGAAGTGGAGCCCCAGCTACTTGGAGCTAATTAAGTCTATGGAAGTTGTGGCTTTATCTACAGCCAGAAAGCGAGGCTCTCCTTAAGTCAAAAAACTAACTGGTACTGCTTGGGCAAGAAGTTCCACGAAGGTGGTGTTGTTAAGTACTCTCAAATTGGTTCAGACTCAAAGCAACATTGTATAAAGTTTCCAAGGAACGGCTGGTGGGTTTGAACCGCTAACCTTGTGGTTAGCAGTTTAGTACTTAAGAAAAGGCTTTTTACAGAGTATTTGATCAGAGTTCTGAGCATTACACCCCCATTCACAGCTAAAGATGAGACATCTCACTTCCACTCTGCTCCCTCAACTCTTCTAGATCTTCATCTTTAGTCCCAAGGTCAACCCTCCCTAAAAACAAATGATTACTTCTCCATTGTGAACCTGATTCTGTCTCTTAGATATAATTTTATAGCATAAGCAGTATGTGGTTAAGTGCCGTCGAGTTGGTTCCAACCCATAGTGACCCTGTATAGGGTTTCTGAGGAGTGACACAGGGTCGCTATGGGTTGCAATCAACTCGATGGCACTTAACAACAGCAACATCTCCCACAGGAAAAGTTTGGAAAAAAATACTCTGCCCTCAAGTGGTTAGGGAAAATGAAATATCACCTTCTCAGCCAGCAGCTAAGAGGCTAGGATGACAATCTGCTTGCTGGCCACATGGATGGACTGAAATCCAATGGCTGCTCCCTCCCTGCTATTTAAATGACAGCCCAGAAAAGATGACCTTGAGCTCACCAGGTTTCTGGTGATAAGTCACAGTCCCTTAGAAAATCAGCACCCTGAGGGGCATTAATCATTTCACTTTGTCATAGATAAAATGTTTTTCTACTGAGCATGGGTAGAAGCTCTCTTTAAAACAGACTTCTAAGGTTAGAAGTCCTGGTAGCACTGTAAAACAGGCTCTGGACTGCTAACTGCAAAGTCGGTTCAAACCCATCAGATGCTTCTCAGGAGAAAGATGAGTCTCTCAGGAGAAAGATGAGTCTTTCTGCTCCTATAAAGATTTAAGCCTCTGAAACCCTATATACAAGGTTGCTATGAGTCAGAATTGACTTGATTGCAGTGGCCTTGGTTTGGGGTAGGTATTCTAAGGTGACAACTTTCAATCTTCTTGTCCCAAAGAAGTGTCTTTCCATCTAGGGTTCCAGGTCTTATTCTGGGTAGTTCTCATGATTTCCTATGTAATTCAGAGACTTGCAGAAATGGAAGAGATCTTAGAAGTCTTGGAATTCAACCCCAACTCTAGAAAGAAACTAAGGCTCATAAAGGACACGAGCAATATGCAGAGCTTGAGTCTAGATTCCTGCCCAGATGCCCATCCCACCAGACAGCGAGCAATCATGGATTCTCAACATCACCAGTAACATACATCAGAAGCCATCTCTCCTTCTTATGGGCTATGGGATCTTGGGTAGTTGATTTACCTTGCTTCTCAAAGTGTTATCAGACGAGCAGCATCAGAATCACCTGGGAACTGTTCAAAGTGCATAATCGTGGGCCCCAACAAGTCCTACTGAGTCAGAATTTGATTTTCATAAAATCCTATGGTGATTTGTTTACGCATTAAATTTTGGGAAGCATTGACTTAAATTATCTGAACCTCCACTTCATCATCTATTAAATAGAACATTAATGCCTCCTTTGCAAAATTATTCCAAGAATTACTGATGTTGTTACTGTCATTAAGAGCTGTTGAATCGGCACCAATATAGTGAACCTGTATAGGATTTCTGAGAAGCAGCTATTGGGTTTGAACAGCTGACATGTGGTTAGCGGTCCAGTGCTTATCCAAAAGCACCAAAGGATACAGAAAATGTCTTAATTTTTTTTTTTAATTATAGTGATGTTAAGAATATACACAGCAAAACATACATTAATTCAACAGTATCTTTTTGGAGTTTTTAGATGTCATTGAGTTGTTTCTGTCTCATAGCAAAGCTCTCAGGACCTTCATTTACTAATGGGGCACAACTCAAAACAAGGAGACACAGCTACAAACATCCATTAACAATAAATCATGGAATGCACGAGGTATGAATCTAGGAAATTGGAAGAAGTCAAAAATGGAAACCATGAAAAGTTATATCCTAGACATTGTTGCTGTTGTCAAGTGCTGTAGCATCAGTATCACCTCAAAGACACAACATCTGTAAAGATGTGGTAATGGGATGTCAGTGAGATAGTAATCCACAGGAAGCACTTAGTCTGGGCCTGCATGGTACATTTCCCAGAGAAGCTCGACTCCTGTCCCAGTCACTGTCTTCTTCATCATTAGCCTTCACAGTCATGTCCTCCATTATGTCACTGGATAAATGGGGCTTGAGAAGATCACAGCACGGGACAGGAGCCTCTCTCTCTTTAACTTGCTTCAATAATCCATTGACACCTTTATTTCCCTTCCAAGATATGCTTATTAGTGGCAAATAAAATAAGTTTTCTCATATTTAATGCAGACCTCTATTGCTTTAAGAGACCACTTTGTTCTGGCAAATAAAATAAAATTTTATTTTTGCCAAATACTTTGTGGGGAAGAGCTCAAGATAGTCACATACCACCTGCCAAATGCCTTATTTATCTCCCCTGGCCCAGTATAAGCAATGGTATTTTAGCAGGTAAACAGCTATAGTTAGTTCAGAATTGCTATCTAGGTTATCATTAAGTTTTCATACAATCTACAAAATGAGGGCTCTACAGAATAGTAGGATTTAGATTTCCTAATTCTGTGTATTTCTATGTTGTTGGCTGTTGTTATTGTTCTTGTTAAATGCCGTCGAGTCAATTCCAACTCATAGTGACCCTACATAGGGTATCTGAGGATCAGTTGCTAAGTTTGAACCACCGACATTGTGGTTCAAACTGACCTTACAGTCAAGTGCTTATTCTATAGCTCCACACCTCAAATTTCATGAAGTATAGGTCACTCGTATGCCTTTAAAGAATACATAGGTACATATTATATAAACATTTATAATATGAACTTAAAAATGGAAGTTTGTCTACCTTTCTAAGATTCTCTAACATTAACCACAAGTTATTAGAAACTGTGATCCATGAGAAAGTATTGAGGAAACTTGTGAACTTAGATACAGAAACAGAAGCCTATGAAGTGTATGAGGAATGTTGACTTTGACTTTTAAATCGACTTGAAGTTGACTTTGACCTGACAAAGATGTAACACAGGGAATACTTGTAAACTATCCTTGAGACAGAAGTCTAAACAACCTCCCTAATCTCTAACCTTGAAGAAAAAAAAATGTGACATTCATATAATCCCTAACTCTAGAGAAATGGCATGGTATACTAGTTTTTGAAATCATACCGGCCCTTACTGTATGAGGCCAAGTTGAGAATTTCATATGTAAACCTTGAATTCATGTTCGCTCACTGAAAGATTGTCAGAGGCAAAGGGCTTTTTCTCTAATCTCATAGAGACTTCGCCCATCCCCACAACCTCAGACCCTAGCTATTTGGGCTCTTTGCCAAGTTCTATTCATGGTTGAACCTTCTTCACAAGATCTCTCATTAAGGGTAAAAGTCCGAAGTCTAAAGATTTGGACTTGAAACAGGGACAGAGGAAGTGGGAAGATTGCTATTACACTGTGGGAATTGCAATCAGTGTCAAAATGCAAAGTGTGTAGGAATCATTGAATGGAAAACCTATGAGGTCTACAAACTTTCACCCAAAACACAATAAAAAAGTTGAAAAGAAAAAGATTGCATATGTAATCATTAAACTAACATTATAATTGTTCATTGTGATTTTCCTGTTTTGAGGTCTTGTGTGTGTTGCAATAACTCCCTTGCAATAAACTAAATTAATTTATGGGTGATACATCTAAGCATCTGTCTATTAACTTTCTAAGACAAAATCTTTCATAACACTAACTCATCATTCCTCCCATGAATTATACAAAAAGAGATGCATCCATCTTTCATCAGACCAAATTCAGAAAAGATGATTCAGTTCAGCTCACCTTTTGGTATATTATACTATGTTGTTAAGTGCCATCTAGTCAGTCCCAACTCACAGCAACCCTATATAGGGTTTCCAAAGAGTGGCTGGTGAGTTTGAACCACTTAACCTTGTGGTTCAAACCAACCTTAAGTCAAGTGCTTATCCTATGGAGCCACACCAGGACTCCATATATACACTATATTACCTCCATAAAATCTCTAGGAGGTAACTGAAGCATAGAGACTCTAGAAAACTTTGGAGCTAGTTAACTGTGGGACTTTGATAAATGCCCAAGGTACTGCAGTTTGTCAGACAATGCAACCTCCAGCTCTGACAGTGTCTAAGTAGCACAGTCCTATATCTTCCAACCCATAAAACCACATTCATTCTTCTCACCTTCTAACCTAATCTCTCCGGCTTTAGTTCAAGCCTACTCGCTCTTATCGTGCCACCTACATGTTGTTGTTAGATGTGTCCTAGGGTTAAACTGCCCCATAAAGTTTCCTTCTTTACAGAAGCAGTTCACCAGGTCTTTCTCCTGAGGAGCCAACTGGCTGAGTGACTCTAAACTGCCAACCTTTTGGTTAACAGCTGAATGCTTAACTATTGCACCACCTATAAAAGAATTCTTCAGTAATTTATTTATAAATCTTAACCCTTTGCACAGTGATACTCTTTGTGAAAAGTTAGTTCAACCTCATTAGATTCAGAGTCTACCACCTGTGATAGAGAGGGCAGATGTGGTCTGTTCACTCTCCTGAGATTTGGAGTAAGAAAGGGTTAGCCTTTGAATTCTGAACAGCCTCTGATAATGATAATCCCAGTCTGTGATGTAGCAACAGAGGGCACAGGGAGTAATCCTAATCCCTCAATTTTGTATTATGCTTCACAATTTTCAAAGCACTTCCACATTCTCTTGAACCTACCAACTATCCCATGAGGAGGACAGAACAGAAATTAGGATGCCTCATACTTTCAGGTGAATAAAATAATGCTCAGAAAGGCTAAATAATCTTTCCAAAGTCACAAAACTAGTTAGCATCAGGTTGGCGTCAGAATTTAGACCCATTATTTTTCCTGCTTTGTATCTCATGTTTAAAAAAGAAAGCTCAGGCTATATCCTGCCCTAAATTACTATTGGAGTCTGGTATAACACTACAGAGTAAACATTGGATTGCTAACCACAAGTTGTATGGTTCAAACCCACCAGCTGCTCCTCAGAAACCCTATACAGGGTCACTGTAAAGTGCAACCAACTGGGCAACATGAACAAAAATAACATGCTATTATTAGAAATCCTCTGCTCCTCAGTTGATGCTCCAATGGGGATGAGCTGGCAGTCTGCTGAGAATAAGAATGGTACACAAATGCAGTATTCCACCCCCACTATTGTAGGAAGCCTGGGGAGAAGACAGAGGGTGTGGCAGGATGAATACAAGGGGAAGAGAGGAGGATTCCAAATACAAACATTTCAAACTCTGTTTTATATCAGAACATGCCAAACCAAACCATTTGCAAGCTCTTTTTGACTTTGGCCCTAGATTGGGGAGCACCTGGATTTGGGACTTTGTGTCTCTAATGGCAATTTCTAGTGCTTGGTGTAGAATAAATTTTCATAGAAGTCTGACCAACAATCGAATGAATCTATGTGTCCACACTAACCAAAAAGGGCCCATTCCTCAAGTCCTTGATTTTCTCCCCTGCATCTTCTCCAATGTCTTCTAGCTCATGACAGAGTCAGGACCCCAAACAAAGAAAAGAATTATAGCTCTATAAAAGCCTCACCCTGGCCAAACACAGAGTATATACAGTTCTGGACCTGAGATAGTTTTCAGTAGAGCCAAGCAGGTCTATTGTTCCTTCCTATCAGACAAATCAGATTTCAACCATTTGCCAGATTGTATGCAGATCAGATAATCTCAGAAGCTGGACTCTATGAAGAAGATGGTATCAGCATTGGAAGATGATTCATTAACTATCTGTGATATGCAGACAACAGACGTACTTGCTGAAAGTGAAGATTTACTGATGAAGGTCAAAGACTACAGCCTTCAGTATGGATTACACAATATAAAGAAAACAAAAATCTACATAACAACATCAGCAAGCAACATCATGATAAATGGAGACAATACTGAAGTTGTCAAGGGTTTCATGTTATTTGGCTCCATAATTCCTCTGGAAACAGGAATCAAGAAATCAAATGACATATTGCAATGGGCAAATCTGCAAAAAATCTCTCTTAACATGTTAAAGAGCCAAGATGTCACCTTGCGAATTTAAGGTTCTCCTAATCCAAACCATGGTATCTTCAATCAATTCAAATACATGCAAATGCTAAAAAAATAAAAATAAAATAGTAAAGAAGACCAAAGAAGAATTAATGCATTTCAATTATAGCATTTGTGAAGAACATTGAATATACCATGGATTGTTAGAAGAGCTAACATATAAGGGTTGGGAGAAGTACAACCAGAATGCTCCACAGAAGTGAGGATGGTAAAACTGCATCTCATGTGCTTCTGGACTTCTTACTAGGAGAGACCAGTCTCTGGAGAAAGACATCATGCTTGGTATAGCAAAGGTCAGTTAAAAAGAGGAAGACCCTGAGTGAGATGGATTGATCAGTAACTGCAACAATGGACTCAAACATAAAAACAATTGTGCAGATTGCATAAGATGGGATGGGACAGTGTTTCATTCTGTTGTGTGTTGTTGTTGTGAAGTGCCATCAAGTCAATTCCAACCCATAGTGACCCTGTATAGGGTTTCCAAGGAGCCACTGGTGAGCTTGAACCACTGATCTTGCAGTTCAAATGACTTTGCAGTCTGACGCATTAGCCCACAGCGCCACACCAGGACTCCTCTGTTGTGTGTAGGGTTGCTAAAAGTCAGAACCAACTATACAGCATCTAACAACATAACAAGAACAACATAGCAGACTTGACATTTCTTCCAGCAGAGGGATTACTTGTTACAAAACAAAAGAAAATAATCAGTATCATTTGATTAGCTACCCAGTGCTATATCAACTTACCCCAAACTGAATTTGCCCAATGCAGGCTGATTTTGAAATACTAAAGAAATGTGTCCGTGTATTCTATCTTCCAACCTTCTTCATCCTTTCCTGAGCACTATCACCCTAAACTTATCCCTTATAGCCTTTGTTTAAACTTCTGCACAGTCTCTTAATCGCTTACCTGGGTTCCCGGCTGTTGGTCCTGCAGTCCTCCAAATCCCTGATCTGAAGTTGTCTCTCTTTCAATGCCGTTCATCAACCACTCAACTGTCAGTTTATCATACTATGGTGGCTTGCTTATTTCTGTGATCCTGGAAGCTATGTCTCCTACACTACAATAGTAGCAGGGTCATTCATAGTGGACAAGTGTCAGCAGAGCTTCCAAAAAGACTAGGAAGATTCCTTTTTTTTTGTTTTAAACTTTTATTTTGAATTGAGTGATGGTTTTATAGACAAGATCATCAGTTTTACATTCAACAAATCATGCACTTTGTTTCATCTCAATGATTGCAATCCCCTCCATGCAAAAACAATTATTCTGCTTCCTCCCTGTGGTACAATCCCTTCTCAATTTGTCCTAAGTATATGTTGCACTTTTGATGTTGAATAATTGACCATTCCATCATTCATGGTGAGCATACCTTACCAGTGTTGTTGTCCCCCTATATACCTGTCTACTGCTTGGCTGAAAGTTGAGCCATGAAGGTGAATTATTTTCCCAACCTGAAGGGTGGTTGAGGGCCGTAGTCCCAGGTTCCTCCAGTCTCTTTCTGACCAGTATACCCAGTCCTGATTTTTCTGTTGTTGTTTTTTTTTAAATAGTTTTGAGTTCTGTTCCACATACTCAGCCACTCAATCTAGGACCTTCTAATGTGATCCCTTTCATAGTAGTTGGTAGTGGTAGCTCGGAACCATCTAATTCTGGTCACAGAGTCATGAAGACTGATGATCACATGGACCCTTAGTTCATTGGACTAATTGATTCCAAGAGTATTCAATTATCATCAATCTTCTTTCTTCTGTACACAAGTAGACCAATAGCTATACCTTAGATGGCTGCTCATGAGCTTTTAAGATATCAGACACTACTCATCAAAGTAAAATTTACAACATTGTATTTGTGGACGATGTTAATGCCAATTGACTATGGTGTCCCTGAGATGATGGTCCTGGGCCCCCAGACTCAGCACTTCCATCCCTTAAGATGGTTGATAATATCTAAGTAGTTTTCATCATTTTTCCCACTGTATGCTCCACCACATTCATAGTTGTGTTTACAAGAAAAAGAAATACCCAGGTACCGATATCCTGTTTTAAACTTCTATATTTGTGGGTTCACTCACCAGCTGCTCCTCAGTAACCCTATATGGGGTCGCAAAAAGTAGGAACAAACTAGACGGCACTTAACATATATCCCACTCTTCCTCCCATACTCATTCAACCAGTGTCTCTGTCCATTTATCTACCTACAGAATATTGCTATTCCAAAATTGTGTGTATATCAGTATTTGCCTCTATCTCCTCTAGCCCTTTCATACCTCCCTGTGTCATCACGTCCCTTCATCATTCTTCTGCCAATCTCCCTCCTCTTGTATGTGTTACCCTGTAGCCAGTGAATTACTCTCCCTTCCCTCCCACCCCTAGTAACCATCAAAGAATAGTTTCTTTTAGTGTTAAAACCTTTTCTTGATTTTTTTTTACAATAGTAGTCTCATACAATATTTGTCCTTTTGTGATTGACTAATTTCACTCAGCATAATGTCCTCTAGGTTCTTCCATGATTATGAGGTGTCTGGCAGAGTCATCATTATTCTTCAGTGTTGCATAGTATTCCATTATGTTTATGTACCAAAGTGTGTTTATCCATTCTTGGATGGGCATTTAGGCTATATCCATATTTTTGCTATTGTGAATAGTGCTGTGATGAGAATTGGTGTGCATGCATCTACTTGTGCCGTGGTACTTGTGGATAGCTACCAAGTAGAGGGATTCCTGGGTCATAAGGTTTTTCTATTTTCAATTTTTTGAGAAAATACCATACCATTTTCCACATGGATGCTCCATTTTACAGTCTCACCAGCAATGTGGGAGGATCCCAGTCTCTCCATATCCTAACCAACATTTGTTGTTTTCAGGTTTTTAAACTTTGCTATTAATGCTGGGGTCAGATGATATCTCATTGTTATTTTGATTTGCAGCTCTCTGTTGGCTTAATGCATCAGACTGCAAAGTCATTTGAACTGCAAGGTCAGTGGTTCAATCTTGCCAGCTGCTCCTTGGAAACCCTATACAGGGTTGCTATGGGTCAGAATCGACTCGACAGCACTTAACAATAACAATGCTTCCTTCATGAGTTTGAAAGAACCAAATGAGAACCGTTGCGGAACCTGACTGCAAATCCTTGCTATCTGGATCATCAATAACCTTAGTAAGTCAAGATGCCAAGAAGAGTTGAATTTACTTGTTCTGAAACTCATTTTCCAAAACCTAAGAGAACTAAAAGCAAATGTTCTTTTCTCGGGGATGATTTAACAGCCACTGGGAACAAGAGAAACTAATACCTAAGAGGGGTAAAAGTTAAATAGCACAGTAAAGAGTAAAACCACTTTTAGGCTCATTCATCAAACATTTATTTAGCAGTTACTATATGTCTGTCGCTGGTCTGAGAACTGAAGTTACAAAATTGAATAAGTATTCTGAATGGAGTTTAAAAGTGGTGGAAATTTCTGGCATTTCAACGTGTCGTGTTTGTGTTATGTCTTATTTTAACTGG
>NW_006408592.1:5681674-5688936 GCF_000296735.1 Chrysochloris asiatica
TGCAGCAGTTCCTCTTCAATTTATCATTCCAGATATAGTAAACCACTAGATTGTCAGATTCAAAATGGCAAACACCAGTCCATTTCAGCTCACTAATGCCTAGGATAACTTTTTATCTATTGCATTTAAATTTTGACAACTTCCAAGTTTTCTAGAGTCATCCTTTGTACATTTCATGTTCTTTTTGTTAATGGCTGTTTACAGCTGTTTCTCCTTTTTTTGAGTTGTGCCCGATCAGCAAATGAAAGTTCTGAAAACTTTACACCATTCGCATCATCACGGTCAGCCCTACTTTGAGGAGGCAGCTCTTTCACTGACATTTTTTGATTGTCTTCCAACTGGAAGGGCTCATGTTCCAGCACTGTATCTGACAATACGCTAGTGTTATTAATAATGTTTCCATAGTCAGTGTTCAGGTGCTGACAGTGTCCCACTGTCATTCATAAGGTTTTCAGTGACAAAGCATCAGAAATATTCTGCCTCTCCTTCTTCCTAGTTTGCCTTACTTAGGAAGTTCAGCTGGAACCTTCCACCATGAATACACCCTGTTGTTGTTGTCCAGTTGGTTCCAACTCATAGCAACCCTGTATAGAGTCTCTGAGGAGCAGCATGTGAGATTGAACTGCCGACCTTGCAGTTCAAACTGGCCTTGCAGTCCAGCACTTTAATCCACAGCGCCACTAAAATGCTGGTGGAATAGCTTCCACATCACAGCAACACCAAGCCACCACAGTACAACAAACTGACAAGATGAGTGGTGGGACAACACATAGATTCATGCTAGACCCCTGCCTAGAGTGCCTTTACCCAAATCTTCACTAGAAAAACCCCTACTCGTCTTTCAAGTTCTTCTTTGGTGAAGTATTCCTGCCAAATCCCAGAGACATGTAGGTACTTCCTTTTTGTTTACTTGTACATAAAACCCCATAATAAGAGTATGGAATCATATTCAAACTTAGAACATCCTTGAGTACTTGTCCATAAAACCCCATAAAAAGAGAATGAAATCATATTCAAACTTAGAACATCCTTGAGTACTTGTCCATAAAACCCCATAATAAGAATATGGAATCATATTCAAACTTAGAGCATCCTTGAGTTCAAACTTAGAACATCCCTATCCCTAACATAATGTACGTTCCAAGCACACAAAAGAGTGTTGACTTGAAAGAGCTTAATAGCACTGAAAGAGCTATTAAAGAGTATCCAAATCTCTGGAAAGCTCAGGAGATACTAATTCAGGTCACTCCTATGTTCACACTTTTAAATGCTATTGAAAGTTAGGAAATGTGCTCATAAAAGTATAGAAATTAGTTAAACATATTGAGTACAATATAGTGATGTTGGAAGTGGCTGAACCAAAGGTCTCAGACTTGGGGGCAGTTTAACCGAAGGATTGCAACTAAACAGTTGTGGTCCAGAAAATAGGGCTGCTCCCAGGTCAGGCTGCCCCATGAGGAACTTGCAAAGCCTGCCTCAGGGAACAAGGAATTTGCAAAATCTTATCCTTGTACCCAGCCATGGCCTTCTCGCTGCCCTATCTCTGTTTCCCTAGCAACTATGTTCTTCTGATAAAGCCCTACTTACTGCTTGCTTCTATACACCAAAAGTTTTTTGCAATCTTTTCCCTGCCTCCAGCTTTCTCCTTTGATTTGTGTATATAGTAAACGAGCTGAACTAGGACGGTGTCACAGTATCTGTATCAGAGTGCTGTGCCCACCTGGTCCCAACTATTTTATTCTCATTTTGTGTCTAGTGTCTTTCTTTTTTTCTAATCTCCTGTCGCCCCTACTCCAGTTTAATCTCTCCGCAATCTCTCCGTGCAAGGCGCGGAGTATAGCCATTTGTCAGACACGGCATAGTAATATATTTCAACATTTTAAAAGTACAAACTCTTCAACTCTGCTGCTCTATTTCTTGGAATATTTCTAACAGACATTTTCAAAGTCATGCACTGAGACGTACTTATATCTACAAGAGTTTTTATTACAGCTTTGTTTATACTGTTGTTGTTGTTGAGTGCTATTAAGTTGGCTCTGACTCACAGAAACACGATGTAGTGTTTCTGAGGCTGTAAATTTTTGGAGATGATGAAATTGAAGAATTCTTCAGACTTTTTCAGCCTGAAATGGATTAAACTTGCAATCAAGATGCTTTGATAATTACTGATGATTGGAATGTGAAAGCTGGAAACAAAGAGGAAGAATCAGTAATTGGATAATATAGCCTTAGTGATAGAAATGATGCTGGGGATCCCATGATAGAAATTTGCAAGACCAACAATTTACTCACTGCAAATGCCAGTTTAGGCAACATAAATGGCACTATGCATGTGGACCTCACCAAATTGAGTATTGAGGAATTAAATTGACTACATCTGTGGGAAGAGATGTTGGAGAAGCTCAATATCATCATTCAAAGCAAGGCCAGGAATAGACTGTAGAGTAGACCATCAATTGCTTATATGCAAGTTCAGGTTCAAACTGAAGAAAATTTGAACAAATCCATGACAGCCAAAATATGACAATGAATATATTCCACCTGAATTTTAAGAACCGATTTGATGCATTAGACATTAATGACTGAAAACCAGAAGAATTCTGGGATGATATCAAGAACATCATACAGGAATAAAACAAAAGGTCATTAAAAAGAAAAGACAAAAATGAATGTTAGAAGAGACTCCGAAACTTGCTCTTAAACATAGAATAGCTAAAGCAAATTGAAGAAATGATGGATGGAAAATTTCAAAAGGCATCTCGAGAAGACAAAGTCAAGTATTACAATGACATGGGCAAAGACCTGGAGTCAGAAAACCAAACAGGAAGAACGCACTCAGAATTTCACAAGATGAAAGAACTGAAGAAAAAAATTCAAGCCTCGAGTTGAAATACTAAAGAATTCTATGGACAAAATATTGAGTGGGGCTTAAAGCATCAAAAGAATATGGAAGGAATACAGAGAGTCACTGTACAAAAAAGAAATGGTCACTGTTCAACCACTTCAAAAGATAACATATAATCAAGAACCAATAGTACTGAAGAAAGAAATCCAAGCTGCATTGAAGGTGTTAGTGAAAAACAAGGCCCCAGGAATTGGTGGATTAAAAATTGAAATCTTGCAGAAAACCATTTCTGCACTGGAGGTGCTCACTCATCTGTGCCAAGAAATTTGGAAGATTAACCAATTGGAAGAGAACCATATTTGTATCCATTCCAAAGAGAAGTAACCCAGTGAAATGTGAAAATCACCCAACAATATCATTAATACCAATGCAAGTAAAATTTTGCTGACTATAATTCCAAAATGATTGCACTGATGCATTGACAGGAAGCTGTCAATGTGTATTTTCTTGCAGGAAATTCAAAATGGATTCAGAAGAAAGAGGGATATCATTACTGGCTTCAAATAGATCTTGACTGAAAGCAGCAGAGAATACCAAAAAGACGCTTACTAGTGCTTTATTGACTATGCAAAAACTTTCAACTTTGGGGATCATAGCAAACTATAAATAACATTGCGTATAACAGGTATTCCAGAACACAGCTTCACTTTAGTTTGTTATCTGCTTTTGTGATCTCATAAATGCAGTTACTTTGTACTTAGGTTTTCTGTGAATGGGAGTGGCTCATACAATTCCCTTTGAATTCAACCCACCGAAGCTGAAACAATTGTTGCCAGACCAGTTTTTTCCTAAGGTCTGCAGAGCTCATAGCAAAAGCTGTGAATACGGCAATATTATATGTTTTTACAAGTGAATTCAGAGTTATCCTAGAGAGGAGATGGAGGCCAGCTTCTGAGATTCCTCTGCATTGCATGATGTTTCTCCTTCTGCCAGGACTGTGTCAAACAGCAGAAGCGAAGCCGCTCTCTGCAGTGAACCATAGTATTTTCAATGGCCTCTTGTGGGTCTTATAGGATAAGAACCACAAGACAGCTCAAACCCACCAATTTCTCCTTAGAAACTCTATACAGGGTTGCCTTGAGTTGGAATCCACTCAACAGCACTTAACAACAACAGTAACATGTATGTAAAAGACACGTAATGAATAAGGAGAACAATAGAAGAATTTATATATTTAAATTACGGTGTTAGCAAAGAATATTGAAAGTACCATGGACTGCCAGAAGAGGAAACAAATCTCTCTTCGAAGAAATGTAGCGAAAATCTTCCTTAGTAGCCAGCAAGATTTTGTCTCTTAAACTTTGGACATGTTATCAGGAAGGACCTGTTCCTAGAGAAGGACATCATGCTTAGCAAAATGGAGGGTCATACAAGAAGAGGGTCACACTCAATGAGAGGGTCTGGCACAGTGCCAACAACCATTTGTGAGGACGGTGCAAGACTGGGCAGGGTTTCGTTCTGTTGTCCATAGGGTCATTAGGAGACGGAACCTACTCTGGCACCTAACAGCTACAACAATAAATGTTTACAGGAGAAGAATGCCTAATCTTTCTCCCGAGGAGTGACTGATGGGTTTGAACTGCCTATCTTGTGACTAGAAGTTCAGTGCTTATCCTATAGTGCCACCAGCACCAAAGGGGGGAAGAGAAATATTCATAACTTAAGTATCTATTAATAGGAGCACCAGTTAAATGTATAGTTATACCTATATCATCTAATCATTTTTAATAACTAAAAAGCATTATACAGGCACTGGCAATATATGGCCGTGGGTGATGGTGTGCCATTGAGTTGTTCTGGTTCATTGTGACCCTGTATAGGATTTCTGAGGCTGTAAATCTTTATGGTAGCAGAAAGCCTCATATTTCTCCTGAGGAACAGCTGGTAGTTTCAAACTGCTGACCTTGTGGTTAGTAGCCCGATGTGTAATCCACTACACTACCAGGGCTCTTTGACAATATATTGTTTTTGTTGTTATTGTTAGGTACCATCGAGTTGGTTCTGACCCATAGTGAACCTGTATAGGGTTTCCGAAGATCAGCTGGTGAGCTTAATTGCCAACCTTATGGATCAAATGGACTTTGTAATCCAGTGCATTAACCCACCACGCCATACCAGGACTCCTGACAATATCTAGATGTTCACAATACAATGATGAGTGTGAAAGAAAAGTTGCAGCCCAGTGGAAAATGCACCAAACCATTAACCAGTGGTTATGCATGTTGTTGTGTCCCATCAAATTGATGGCACCTCCTAATGACCGTATTGGACATAGTAGAACTGCCCCACAGGGTTTCCTAAACTGTAATCTTTACAGCTGCTAGCCTTGCTGTTGCAGTGGCCCTGCTCCTGGCTGTTCCCCTAAATGTAGGCAGTCTGAATCCACCAGCTGCTCTCCTCCATGGAAGAAAAGCATGGTAGGAGTCTGTTTCTGTAAACATTTCAGCCTCAGAAACCCAATGGGGTAATTCTACTCTGTGCTATAGGGTCGCGATGAGTCGATATCCACATAATAGCAATAATCTCTATGGGAGCAAATCTCTAGGTCTTTTTAATTTATGGAGCAGTGGGTGGATTTAAACCATCAGCCTTTGGTTAGCAGTTGAACACTGAACTATTGTGTCACTGGAATTCTGATTACCTTTAGGTCAAACAATTAGGGAATAATTTCATTCTCTATAAAGTTCCATAATTTTGTTTGGTTTTTCCTCCATGCAAACAATACATTTACAACCAAATATAAAAAGCAGATGACCCCCAGCTTCCTTTCTGAATGCTCTGGAAGAGAGGCCTGGAGTTATTTACAGAAGCTATTGTTAGTGCTGTTGTGACTGTATATAGGGTTTCCAAGGAGCAGCTAGTGGGTTAGAACCATCAACCTTGTGGTTAGCAGTCCAGTACTTGGTCTACAGGACCCTTTATCATACCAAGACCCCTTACAGGAGCTAGAACTTTCCTTTGTGCAGGTCTCCATGAGAGAGACAGCTCTGATTGCTATTCCTTCCAAGCTGTCAGTCACGCCCACCCCCCACCCCCCTGCTCTTTTGCTAATGCTGGAGTCAGGGAGGGAGATTAAGAAGAGGGGAGGGAGGCAAGTAGATGGGAGCACTCCAACATTAAAAGTTGCCTCCACTTTCTCTTTTTCCCCTCAAGGTTGCAAAACAGGAGAGAAAATGAACTACAGTTACTTCAATTAACAGCAGAAAATAGCCCTCCACCTTCCAATAGCAACCCAGGTCCTGGCAGACTCTCCACTAGCAGGGAGTTCTGCAAATGCATGTACTGATCTACCCAGACCTGCCTAGATGGAGATACAGTTTCTGGGAAAGAGAAGGGACAGAAATAGTAGAATAAAATTTCATAAATTGGTAAATAACCTAATTGAATCTTTCTTTAGATGAGTGTCCTTTGTCTCTGCTGTATATGATGGGCAAGGGCACTGGGGTGAAGCATTGCTGGCTACTTTCTTATAGTGAAATGGCAGGACCCAAGTCTGCTCTAACCAATATTTCAGAAGCCTAGCTCAATAAGCCTCACCCAGGGCCTAAAATATACATGTGTGGTCAATGAGAATAATTCTAACGTTATTATAAGAAACTGTGGAGCTGCAATGGTTAAGCACTTGGTTGCTAACTGAAAAGTTGCTAAACCACTCTATGGGAGAAACACCTGCCAATCTGATAGAGATTCCAGCCTAGAAAATCCTGTGGGGAAGTTCTATTCTGTCACATGGGGTCACCGTGAGTCAAAAATGGACTTGATAGCACCTGACAACAATAGTTCAACAACAAAATAACAAAACAAAAAAATCACGTTTTCTACTGGGATACAGTTGATTTCAAAGTCTCCAGAAAAACCTTGACTAAAGGGTGAGATTCTTTGTGTTTAAAGACAATTCTAATTTTTCATGTAACCTAAATACTGTACTCCTCACTTAGTATATTTCATATACTAAATAGATATTTCTCTTTAAAACACATGTCTCACTGTTTGGGAGAGGTTTAATGGGATAACTTAAAAACGTAAGCAGCATTTCTTCAGTAAAAATAGCACTTCATAGAGATTCTGAAGACCTGGTTCTAGTTCTGACTTCTTTGATACACTAACCATTGGCAAGAGCCTCCGAGGAACAGTGTTTACATGTCACACAGATATTTCCTCTTTCACCCACACAAGTGGGAAAGAGCCCTGTGGAGGAGCTCTGCTGCCACCCTCATGCTATGAGAAAACTGGAACCACAAAGGGGAAAGCTATCAACCTATCACTGTCCATTGTTGTTGTTGTTGTTACGTGCCGTCGAGTCGGTTCCGACCCATAGCGACCCTGTACAGGGTTTCCGAGGGTGTAAATCCTTACG
>NW_006408592.1:5689636-5713101 GCF_000296735.1 Chrysochloris asiatica
GTTAGAGAAGTGGACTGAGTGCTTGTTAGGAGGAAGCTGAGCAGGGATAGCAAGAGAGGGAGACTGACTTGTGAATAGCTAGCAAGATGTGGCATGACCATCTTGAACTTTCATGAGCGGCTTTGGCAACAGAAGTTGGTCTGGCAGAGCAGAGTCACACAAGTGATGGGAAGGATGTGATTCCTTATTTCTCCTGGTGACCAGAGGTGTGACCAGCTGTCACCTTCATCCACCCCCAGTACAGACTCTGCTGTCTGGGAGTTTGGAATCAGGTACTTGTGAGTTACACCAGCCAGCTGGAACTGGCTGCACCACTTTTGTGCCTGGATTCAGGCTGGTTTGGATCCAGACCTACAGAACTTGTAGAGCCACCAGACCATCATTAGTCTAGCAGAAACCCTCATAACTAGCCTTCCTGCTCTCAGCTGTCCTTTGATCCTAACGGGCACTGAAACCAGCTCTCTCCAAGAGCTTCTAGAAACTACTTCCGAGTTGGGAACGCTGGACAGAGATAACACCTAGGCCCATAGGAACTCTAACTAGGGCCAGGAACTGGCTGTCACATTCCTCCTACACCCACAGTGTGAGCAGTTCCCCAAAGGTTGGTCCTGTCTAGGTCCAACTGCTGTGCTCTTTTTGCTTTGTTTTGTTTTGTTTCCTCTCATTGTTCTGTTGTTTTTGTTTATCATTTCTTCTTCTCTTTCCATTCCCCTGAATTTTATCCTTTCTGTCTCTTTTGTTTTCATGCATTTCTTCTGTTTTTCATTTCCTCTCTTTTTTTTTTCCCCCCCCTCCCTTTCGGTGTTTTTTTACCACTCTCTTTCTCTTTTCAAATTCCCTCTCCCTAGGAGCTCTGGTAGCGTAGTGGTTACGAATCAGGCTGCGAACCTTAAGGTCAGCGGTTCAAAACTACCAGCTGCTCCGTGGGAGAAAGATGAGACTTTCTACTCCCGTAAAGATTTACACCCTCGGAAACCCTGTACAGGGTCGCTATGGGTCGAAACCGACTCGGTGGCACTTAACAAGTTATTCTAAGTATTTTTTTTATTCCTTTTCTTTTCTTTTTTCTTTTTCTCTTCTATAGCTCCATTTTTCTATCCCTCTTTTCTCTTTTTAGTTATTATCTTCTGTTTTTCTGGTTCCTGCCTGTTTTCATTTCTTTTTTTATCCTTTATTATTTTCTCTTTCTATTGTTGGCTGCTTGATTATTCTGTTTTGTTTTCTTGTGTATGTGATGGGAGCCCTGGGTCTCCTCTTTTCCACCTGACAGGAAACAACAACCATGCCCATGTAACCCAGCCACAACTATACACTCTACAGCTCCACCCACTGTGCAAGACCCAATAGTAACTCCTATACCACCAGATCAATGATATAGACTGCAGCTAACACCAGCCAAACTGACCCTACACTGAGGTGTAAGAATGCTTCCATTCTCTACCGACATCCATTCTCTACCGACAGTTGGTGAGAGCCTAAGACCACATCAACATGCAATCATCAATAAAATACAAATAGGGTAACACCATAATATCCCAGAAGCAACAGACAATGTTAACTCACAAAAGAGAATGACTCAAGCAAATGACCAAGATTCAGAGCCAGAAAACATTTCTGAGGAAGAAAAGGGAATGGAATTAATTGAAAAAGAATGCAAAAGAGTGATGTTTGGGTACCTTCAAAAGATAGACAGAAAGATAAAGGAAAGCAAGGAGAACACAGAAATAACTTTAGAAGAATTCAAGAAAACACTACAAGAACAAACAGACAAAATAAGTATAAATTTTGAAACAATACAAAACCTGCGATTAGAAATCCAGACAATTAATACTAGATTCCAGAAATGGACAATACATTAAAAAGCTAGATGAGTAAATTGAAAGGAACAGAAGCCCAAATTGGTAACTTGAAGATAAATCTCAATACTAGTGTGCTAGAAGAACAATCAGAAAAAAATAAAAAGTAAAAAAAGTTTTTCTTGATAAAAGAATGGTTACAGGGGGTGGGGAGGGAAAATTATTCACTGGCTGCTGGTGATGGTGGTGTGCTATGGAATCAATTCCAACTTACAGTGACCCTGTATAGGGTTTACGAGGCTGTAAATCTTTATAGGAGCAGAAAGACCTAATCTTTCACCCACAGAACAACTGGTAGTTTCAAACTAGCTGATCTTGAGGTTAGCATTCCAACTCATAACCACTATGCTAGCAGAGCTCCTTATTGGCTCAAGGGTGGATAGATATATGTTAACATGGATGACAGTGCAAGCAATATACAACAAAAGGGAGATTGGCAGAGGAAAGATGAAGGAGACACAGGGAAGACTGCAAGAGTACAAGTGAACAGATGTAACTACTGTTAACTGATGGTACATAGAGGGGATTGCTATCATTGTAATGGAGCAAGGTATATGACTGGTTGAATGTAAAACTGATGATCTGCTCTGTAAACATAAACTCACTTCGCAATAAAAACTTAAATACCTAGTATGTAAATTGGCATATAGAACATATTCAATATTACTTACAATTTACTGACTGTAACCTCCTGTCATTTTCCCTGGTATGATTTCTCAAACTATGCAGTGTATAAGTTTGATTTCTCTTTAATACAGCAGTTTTTCACATAACTAAAGATTGCAGTCCTGTTCCCTAAGTCTTATCCAAATTAAACTACACGGTCCCTTCAATCCTATTTTGTTCCCAGTTTAAAACAGTCAGTTTTATCTTGAAATCTGCCAGACTTCCTTGTCATTTGGAAGTTCTATGTCTACACTAAAATCTCATGGGCCCAGAAACCCTCATTGAAAAAAATGCATTCATAAATGACTCTTTTAAGAAAATACACACACCAACATAGCCAAACTAGAAAGAAAAATGGCAGCTCGTGAAAAAATATCCTCAGGATATATTGGAAGAAAAATTGTTATCTCTTTTTTTGTATTGTTTTATATAAATGGGAGTGTGGTGGCTCTGTCAGATAAGCACTGGGCTGTGAACCCCAAGGTCAGCGTTGCAGCACACCAGCCACTCCATAGGAGAGAGATGAGGCTTTCTGCTCCCACAAAGTTTCACAGCATCAGAAATCGTATAAAGAATCACTGAGTTGGCATCTACCTAACAGTGCTCAACAGCAACAATTATGTACATAAAAAGACATTTTTGTACCATAATACCTACAACCAAACCTGCTGCCATTGAGTTGACTACAACTCATATGTTACTATAATTGAAAACAAAAAATTAGATTCAAAGAGCTCAATTTGATCCAATTTAATAACCAAGTAAAGTCTATGAACACAAAATTATCATAAAGTAACAAGTTAGAAACTCGGTTTTTTTCAAATGTACAAAACTGATCACCCTTGCTAATAAATAAAAATGATTATGAAATACCATTCTATATATAAAATTGTTGTTGTGTGCAGTCGAGGCGGTTCTGACTCATAATAACCATGTATAGGATTTCCAAGGCTATAAATGTTTACAGGAAAAGAAAGCCTCATCTTTCACCTGGTAGATTTGAACTGCTGAACTTGGGAAATATATAAAAGCTTAAACAACCAAAGGGCACATTCTGCAAGCCTGCCTCCTGGCTACCAGCACCCAGTCCCTCTCTTTCCATGAGTAGAGAGTCCTCAGTTGCTCCCTCTCTTCATGTCCCCATCTCTGCCTCCATCTCTGGTGTCACTGCTGCTCTGGATAGGGTTGTGCATTCTGTGTGTGCTCTTCTCCATTGATGGTCCTAGGGTCCTTTGTTTCTGGACTGTAAGATGAACTACTCCCCCATTTTTGTTACAAAACTTCTACATTTACAGTTGTGATAGTTGCAATTAGTCACGAGAACAATTACTCACTATTGAATCATAAGAATCTTGTCCCCATCTCTTTTAACCAGACCCATCTAGACAAGATGAAAACTAATCAGTGGGAACTTTGTCTTCCCTCACACATTCTTAAACTAAACTCCCTCTCGAAAACTTGTAAGCCAGTCACTTCATACCTTTATTACCCCCTCATTTTAGGTAGCCAATGTCTAAGTTGCCCATCCCTATCTACCCTGTATTCAGAGGGGACAGGATTGACACTTGATATAAAGATTCCTTCCATCTGTTGATATTTTGAGCTGCTATATCCATGAGTATAGGTCAAGTTCATCAACTTGTAGCAATTTACTCTTGTTCCCTTTATCAAAAATTGTTGTTTTTTATCTTCCTCTAGTCAAGTTCTGATTATCAAGTCAGTCCATCAAGGCTAGGTCAGATGGGTACTATCTGCAAGTTTGGGTGTTCTTGTGCGTCTCCCCTCACTTCATATCAGCTGGAGGCTTCACTCTCAGCTCTAGCCTTCTGTGGTTCTGTCCTTGCCCATGGACTCAGGAGTCTCCAGGTCTCACCACACTTTGGACCAATCAGCCCTTCCTTTCTCGCTCTTATCTCCAGGTCAGTGGGAGTCTATGGAATGTGGTTGCATTCAGCCCATTTCTAAACAGTTGGTTTTTTAAAAATCAACCTTCATTTTCTATCATAAAGGTTTAAAAATCTCAGTAACCTCAGAGAAAATGCAACAGTAAAAAATTAATATTAAAGATTTAATAAGCAGATAACGTTCAGTTTCTAAAAACTCTTAAATTACATATGTAATTTATTGTAAATGTGTTTAAAGAGAAGGACTCATGAAAACAACAGGAAAAAAAAGACACAAAATGCACTAAAATATAAATATTTAATTGTATTGGAATATTAGAATGATTATTACTTTTCTTTCACTAAAGCTTTGGGAATACAAGATGGTGGGTATACTTTGGGAGGCTGCAATTGCAGTAATATCTAACATATCCACAGGCCAGTAAAGCGCAACTTTGTTTTGATTAAGGTATTTTATCAAGGGGATTTAAGAAATGCTAGTAATCATGTATTTATTTCAATAGCAACTGTGCCAATAAAAGGTTTCCTAAAATTACTCTGCTCCAGTACTTGGAGTCTGATAAAACATATAGGTTTGTTAAGGGCATACACATAAAAAGCTGTGGTGCCTATTTTCATTTTGGAACAGATCTTGCAGTTAGAATTATATTTCAGTGCTGTTTTTACTGGGAGAAGATAAAAATGTTAAAATGATAGAATGATATCTTGTTAGAAACAATGGCCTAAAACAGCCCCTTGATAATATTTGGGTTGTTTTATTTCATTTGCCCTCTCCTGGAAGGCTACTGGATATGGGGGAAAGGGTCAGAGAGTCAGTTCTTGTCCTTAAGCAATTATTCCTAAAATAGGAATGGAAATACTTAGTTACATTGGTGCTATGAGAAATAAATGAGGAAAGGTGTGCATTTTTATTGGAAACACTATACAGGGTTGCTATGAATCAGAATTGACTCGATGGTAGTAAGTTTGTTTTTTCTATGATCACAGCATTAGGAATGTTGTTCATGTTGTTGTGGTGTGCCATGAAGTCAGTTCGGACTCACAGTGACCCAGTATAGGGTTTTGGAGGAGCAGCTGGTGGGTTTGAACCATGGTCCTTGTAGTGCAGTGTTTATCCACCACACTGTAACTCCAATAGGAATAGAAGAGATCATGTATAAGGCAGATGGTTGTACACAACAATGTATTCCCTGATCAACTCATAAAGTTCCTGAGGGAAATTTAAGTTCAGGGAAAAACTGGAAAAATAACACACTGTACTATGTTCTGCTGTGTATAAGGTCACTATGAGTCAGTACCGACTCAATGGCACCAAACAACAACTACTGGGGTGGAGTCCTGGTATGGCTCTGTGGGTTAATGGGCTGTACTGGAAGGTCAGTTTGAGCTGTAAGATCAGTGGTGCAAGCTCACCAGATGCTCCTAGGCAACCTTTTAGTGTCTTTAGATGTAGAAACCGACTTGATGGCACTTAACAACAACTGCTGGTATGGCACTATAGGATAAGTACTGGACCACAAGGTCCATTTGAACCACAAGATCTGAGGTTCAAACTCATCACTGCTCCTCAGAAACTCAAAGCAGAGTGGCTATGGTTCAAAATCAACTCGACAGCACTTAACAACAACTAATAGTGTAGCACTGTTGAATAAGCACTGAACTGCGAACCATAGTTCAAGTCCACTAGCTGTTGCTTGAAAACCCTAGGCAAGGTGGCTATGAGTCAAAATCATCTCCACTGCACTTAAAAACTACTACCATGAGGCCCAAACCCCAATGCACACTTACTGTTGTTGTTGTTAAGTGCTATCAAGTCAGTTTCCCAGGAGCAGCTGATGATCTTGAACCATCAATCTTGCAAATGAAACCAACTTTGCAGTCCAGCACATTAGCCCACAGTGTCACACCAGGACTTCAGTGCAAACTAGACTACGTGAAATCTTCTCCCCCTTTGCTGTCAGCCTACGCTGGAATCCCAGATCCTACCACTAGGCTAGGGAGGTCCATGCTCAGGCACCAGAGCATGACAGTGTCTGCATGCCTGCCCGTGATTGAGGTGTTTGGACTAGGCTGACTAAGCATCCACAGGCCAGAAATGTGGAGCCTGGCTCAGGCATCTCTCCCCTTCACGGAGCTTGGAGCACAGTGTTAAAACAGTACACACACACACACACACACACACAAACAGGATAAAACTGGTCATTCCTAAGCAGGAGAAGCCCAACCTTCTGGGAAGAAGAGGATCCTAAGAAACAAGTTATATCTAAAATCTGACCTTTAATTGTTCAGTTCCACACAATGGAAGTTACACTCTCTGGTTCAACAGAATGTGTTCAGACATGATCAATCTGTAAGAGTGTCCATGCCACATGGGTGGAGAGAACGAGAGGCGAGAGGACAACGACCCAAGTCCACAGTTCCCTGCTTCCTTTCCCCTCCTACACTCCTGACTTTGCAGACATGGAAGGGACTAGAGTTTATCTAATGAGCCCTAGTGGTGCTATGGTCTAAGCACTGGGCTGCTGACTCGAAGGTCAGTGGTTTAAAACCACCAGCTGCTCTGTAGGAGACTGAAGAAACTGTCTGCTCCAGTAAAGATTTACAGTCTCAGAAACCCAAAGAGCAGTTCGGCTTGGCCTTATAGGTTGTTACAGAGTTGAAATCCACAAAATGGTAATGGATGTTTGGTTTCATGGAGTTTATCTGTATGCTGAGCAAGTAATCCAAGAAACTGGATTACATGAAAAAGAATGTGACATCAAGATTGGAGAAAGACTTATTAACAACCAGCAATATTCAGGTGATACAACCTTGCTTGCTAAAAGTGACAAGGACTTAAAATACTAATGAAAATCAAAGACCACAGTCTTTGGTATGGGTTGCACTTCAATGTAAAGAAAACAAAACCCCTCACCATTGGACTAATAAATACATCATGATGAATGGAGAAAAGGCTGAAGTTGTCAATGTGTTGGTTTTGCTTAGGCATGCCATCAATACTCTCGGAAGCAGCAGTCAAGAAATCAGACAACGTATTGCATTAGGCAAATCTGCTGCACAAGACTTCTTTTAAATGTTCAAGAGCAAAGATGTCAGCTTGAGGACTAAAGTGCACCTGCCTAAGCCATGAGACTTTTGATAGCCTCATATGCATGTGAAAGTTGGACAATGAATAATGAAATCTACAAATTGGAGAATATTAAAAGTACTGTGGGCTGCTAGAAGAATAGAAAGATCTGTGTTGGAAGAATGCTCCTTGGAAGTCAGGAAGGTAAGACTTTGTGTCTCATACTCTGAACATATTATCAGGAGGGATAAAAGAGTCCCTGGAGAAGGACATCATGTTTGGTAAAGTGGAGGGTCAGAGAAAAAAAGAGGAAGACCTCCAACAAGATGGATTGGCACAGTGGCAGCAGTAACAGGCTTAAGAGTAGCAGTAATTGTAAGGCTGGTGCAGAACCAGTAAGTATTTAGAAGCTTTGGCACCTAACAACATCTATTTCAGGAAGGACGGCAGAATCCCAGCTAATTAGTAGAGAAGGGACCTGTAAGTGACTCTAGAGAGTGTAGCAGTCTTACAGCTGATCTCTCCCTCCAGTCTTATTTCCCTGGTAGTCATTCTCTACACTACAACCAAATACACTACATCCCTGATAAAGGCCATGATGTCACGGCATTCAAGTCTCTTGCTTTCCTTTTCACCTTCACCTCTCATGTATCCCTGACCCAGTGTGTCATTTCCCTCACTGCCACTCACTACTCAATGAGTTACTTCATTATTTTATGTTTTTGTTTCCTTGTTCGTAAAATTAAAAAATAATACAAACCTTATTACGTAGGGATTTTTGTGGAGATTAGTTAAGATAATGTATCTGTAGTACTTAGAACAGTGTTTGACACATGGAAAGGACCCACTGTTTTAGCTGTTGTGTGTTCCTGTTGTTTTTAAGTGCCGTCTAGTCATTTCTGACTCACAATGACGTTACATAGCTTCTGAGGATCTGCTGGTGGCTTTGAACCATGAACATTGTAATTCGCAGTCCAGTGTTAAACCACACCAGGACTCCTTAGCAATTGTTATCATCATCATAATCATCGTCATCATCATTCCATATCACTGTTGGTGTTCTTCCATTTGCCTGGAATGATTGCCTGTTCTTTTCTGCCAGCCATCTCCTACTCATCCATCAAGATTCTATCAAATATTGCCTCTCAAAAAAAGCCTTCCCTAAATCCCTCGGTTGAGCTAAGTGATCCTTTTCTGGGATGCATAGTTTCCTTTGTTCACCTCTACCATGGCGGCACTGGTCAGACCCCAGGGTATTTGTCTCTGATCTGTCTTCCTCATCAGACTGGAGAGCTCCTCAAGGACAGAGACCAATTCTTATTTGTGCTTGATTTGCAAGGCTCAGCAGCATAACTGAGACACATCAAGTAGTCAGAAAATATTTGTTGTATTGAAATGATGCTGAAAGTATCAAGAGCCAGTACCTGTAAAATACTGTGAGGGAAACCAAAGAAATCATCTTGGGATAAAAGAGCATCAACACAAACTTGACCTACACCTATGGATGCAGTAGCTCAAAAGAGGGAACAAATCTTTACAGCGAGGATCATTCCCACCCCTCCATACACAGAGTAGACAGGAATGGGCAACTTGGACATTGGTTACCCAAAGTGGGGGGCTACAAAGGCAAGAAGTGACTGGCTTACAAGCTTTCAAGAGGGAACCTAGATCCACAGGGTGTGGAGGAAGGTAGAATCTCCACTGAGTAGTATCCAATCTGTCTGGGTGGGGCTGATGAAAGGAGATGGGGATAGACCGGGGGTGGGAGGGCAGACTTGCAAGGTATACCCTTTGGTTGGTTGATGATGCTGGAGGGGATTTTAACCATGGCAATGAAACAATATATGATAAGATGAATGTAAAGCTAATGTTCTCTCTTGTAAACTATCACATAACTAACAATAAAACATTTTTTTAAAAAAAGAGTATCAACACATACTGACAAATCCCAAAATCATCTGCAGATTGGGTTCTCCATGGACGAGCTCCCAAGGAGTTCTGAGATGAAGTGCACTCCTGTGACCTAAAAACGCATGCACTAATCACCCTGGGTCAGACACCAAGTCAACCCATCTAGCCCAGGTTCTGATGGATACAGCCAAAACTGTTCCTAAGAGGGTCCAAGGATCTCATATTCAACAAGCCAGCAACAAAGTGGGCTGTGACTACACACCTTCAAACCATTTGAGAGGTGCCTTCACCTATTGCTGCTGGCTGTGTATATATAGTTAGCACCATATTTGAAAAAATTCCATTTATGCAGTCAATTCTAGGAAAACTGTCCTGCCCATTCTTTGAGCCCCCTAACCAATCCTTCCTCCTCTAACCAGAAATGATTGGAACAGGGAGGGCAACTACTCAAAGACAACCAGTATATAGACTGGCCAGCAACCTATCAAGAAAAGCTCTGCCAAAACACTTCTTGTTGTTGTTAAGTGCTATTGATTTGGTTTTGACTCATAGCAATGCAGTATATGGTTTATGGAGCCACTGGTGGGTTTCAACCAATGACCTTGTGGTTCAAACTTAACTTATAGTCCAGTGTTTATCCTACAGCACTACACCAGGACTCCACCCCAAACAGAGACCATGATAATTAATTCATCCAGTCAGGTTCTCTGTCTCTTTCAGGAATGCAGAAAGTATGGAGAGAATCAGACATCTAGTAGAGAGAGGGGAAGCAAGAATGATGTGCTGGTTATTCTGATTGCCCTTACACTCACCCCTGATTCAATTTCCACTCTTCTCTGCCCTGCTCTGTCCTTACAGGACTGACATCTAAACTGAACCACTCAGGGTTCTTACTCTCTGGCTTCCACTTGGGTTCAGATTCAGCTGATGGGGCAATTGGCAGGAGGTTGAAGATTGGAGGAGGGAAATGTGATGGTACTTATCCCTCCCACACCCTCCCACACTAGTTCTAGCGATATGTGTCATCTAATGTGATCCTAGCCACTGTCAGACACTCCTTCCATGGCTCTAGCTTCACCAGGCTTCAAGACCACCATCTCCCTCCTTCCTCCTGCCTAGAGATTATAACTTCCTGCTTTTGCTGGTTTCTAGGGTTCCCGTGTTGGGTCTGTATTTCTGCCAAAGCCTTTGCAAATAGTACCTTAATTGAAAGTTTAGTCAAAAAATCCCAGCTAAGAATGCTATCCATTTCCTGCTGGGAAATGAATTGAGCCAAAAACTTAGAGAGACAGAGAAGAGTCACTTAATGGTGTAGCAATAGAGTGATAAACTATAAAATCCTGCTCCTGAGGTTCAGGTATGTGAACGTACTTCCTATTCCAGGACACATTTTGTCCAATTTTACTTAGGAGCTCACTCTTCTCATGAGGTGAAACTTGTATCTCAATAATTTCTGAACTCCTTGAGTGGGTTGACACATTTTCCTTATTATCAAATGTCTCTCTTCAATAAATGCCCCTTTCTCTTATTCTCAAGCAAACTTCAATGACTAGGAGGTTGAAAGTCAGGCCCTCCCACACTGCTGGCAGCTCCGTAGATCTGGAACAACATTTGGGAAGGGTCACCTACTGCAGCTGCTATTAGCTTCTTGCTGGTCTCCATCAGAAGGACAAGGGAACTAATCAGAGCCTGGAATGTAGACTCAGATTTGGACCCATAAACTTTGAACATCAATAAGACAAAGTTAACTGAAACAAGAGCCATTTGGACCCCAGTTACAATAGAAGCTCTTTTATAAACAATCCACTTTGATGTAAGCCATATTCTTAGGACTCTTCTTTCAGTAATGATGATTTTCCCATCTAATGGCCTCACACCCATAGGTTCACAGCCTCAAATATCTGATGCATTAATTAGGCTGCAGTGAGAATGAAGCTATTATGCATCCATGGTGTCCTGACTTTATTAACATTTTTAAATGTGCTGTTGCTTAATTTTCTATTCCTACACCTGTTCGCATATTTTATCTGGCAGGCAATATGCCACAGAGTATTGACCCATAAAATGAGAACCTGAAAATCAGAAAATAAATGAAGAGTCTAGATAGAACTAAAAATATTTGCATTCTTTGGAGATGCTTTAAAGGAGGAAGTTTGTGTACCCATGATAGGTTTGGACTTGTTAACTTCCAAGTCCCTTCCAGCTGTGAGAATATTTAAGCAAGTGTCTTTGCCTAGAATGTTAAGTGTCCTGCTGCATGGCCCAGCCCCATTCATTACCAGCATCTGTAGACCTTGTCTTCCAGTGAGGATTGCTATTTAACTCCTACCTGAAATATCACCCTCACCTAGTCTCTGGAACTAACCCATTCCTGGGGATGGTGTGATAGCTTTATCCTGGCCATATTTGCATTGTTTCTTTGGATTGTCAGTGTCTTGAAGGCAGACACAGTGCGCATGTACCTTTTCTGGCTCAGTCCCTAAATGCAGTAGGTTCTCAGTAAATATTCACTGGCTGAATAAAAGTATATGGCTTCTTACGCCCAATTCACATAGTTGCAATCTTACCAGTGGTTCCACTGTGGGCTGACTTGTTCTTTTCTACAGAGGAACAAAGGAACAAACCTAAAAGTTTCTCAAACTTCTCTTCACTTAGGTTCTGAATGTGATTTTGTTTGTCTAATCTAATGTACTGGTTGTTGGTAATGGTGGTCAGCGCCATTGAGTCAGTTCTGACTCAGCGATATGAAACTTAAGCGTAGAACTGAGCATGAAGTGTCATTTTTTATGTGAAAAATGTGATCCAAGTTGAACAGACTTAGTTCTAGAACCAACAACTATGGCAGTAGTTTCTAATTCCTCAGCTTTTCTGATTTTGGAATAAACGAGGAAGCAACTCAGCAGTGTGATTTCAGGGAACCATGTTAGATGTCGAATTTAGATTCTGCTTCTCCTATCTTCCCAACTGTTCTGTGAGCCATAAATGCTTTAACAAACCCTTTTCTACTTAGCCCGAGAGAACAGATCCTACTGTTTCTAACTATGATCTCTGACCAGCCACATCATACCTTCTCAGAGTGTTCTGGCCTTCCTCCTTCCAAAGCCTTTTCACAAACTCTAAATCCCACCCTCTTTTATCATAGGGTGATTGATTTTCAAACACCTATTTTACTCTGAGGTAGGATCAAACCACCAATATTTCTATTAGCAGCCAAGCACTTTAACCTATGTGCCACTTGTTGTTTAAGTGCCATTGAGTCCATTCTGACTCATAACGATCCTGGATTTTGGAGGAGTGGCTGGTGAGTTTGAACCTCCAACCTTGTAGTTTAAACCAACGTTATGGTCGAGTGCTTATCCTACAGTGGCCCACCAGGACTCCAATGAACCACTTGTTGTTAAATGTAGTCGAGTCGATTCTGACTCATAGTGACTTTGTATAGGGTTTCCAAGGAGTAGCTGGTGAGCTTGAACCACTGACCTTGCAGTTCAAACCAACGTTGCAGTCCAGCACGTTAATCCACAAAGCCATGCCAGGACTCCTAGGTCTCCTTAGAATAAGGACAAGTAAACCTTTTATGAAGTGATGGACTTTAAAATCTAACATAACAAACAACACTCACTGCTGTCAAGTCAGGCTGACTTTCATAAAGACAAAACAAATACTACCCTGTTTCTTCAGAATAAAGATATCCATTCACTGCTTACAGCAGTAAAAGGGACACTGAAAATCTTACCCACATGAGGCTGCTGAGGGAAAGGAATGCTGTTTATCTTGGGGATCCCAAGGGTTTTGTACTGTTCCAATCTTATCGCTCATTAATATCTACATTCATCCTGTTCTCCACCATCACTAAAACACGACCAAGTTTCCCCCTGTACCTGTCCTCACTCTGCTCTCCTGTCTTTCAAAATTCTACCCGTACATGGATTACAAATTGTCACCTGCACCAAAGAGCCTTACACCAATCACTAGAGATGGTGTTAATTTGTTCCACAGCAGTACAATAGACTCTTGACATTTACAGATTTCCCAGTCTCCATTTTGGTCATTTTAAAACCACCCTAAATGTCTAAGGGAGTCCTGGTGTGGCGCTGTGGGCTAACACATCAGACTGCAAAGTCATTTGAACTGCGAAATTGGTGGTTCAAGGTCACTAGCTGCTCGTTGGAAAGCCTATACTGGGTTGCTATGGGTGGAAATCAACTCGAAGCACTTAACAACAAAATGTCTAAGACATGAACTAATTTCAAATTTCTTTGAGTTTAGAGAACTTCAATCACAGCTGCTATGAGGCAGGATGTACACTGAAAAGAATCACTGAGAAGGGTCCTGATGTGGTGCTGTAGGGTAAGCATTGGACTGCTAACTGCAAAGTCACCGATTCAAACCCATCAGCCACTCTCAGAAACCCGTAAGTCACAACCAACTCAACAACACTTAGGAACAGTGGCACTTAACAATAATGGCATCACCATTGGTTAGCTGAAAGGTGATCCCAAGGAATGGTTTCCATTTCCGGTTGTAGGGTGTCTAAGGGCCATAATCTCAGGGGGTTCACCAGTCTGTGTCAGGCCAGTTAAGTCCCATCTTTTTTACGTTTTTTTTTTTTTTTTAATCTACATTTGTCCCACACTTTGTGCAAGACCTTGTATTGTGATCCTGATCATAGAGGGTGATAGTGATAGTCAGGCACCATCTAAATTTTCTGGTCTCAGGAGGCTATGGTACAAATGATCCATTGGGCTAATTGTTTCCCTGAGTCTTTGATTTTCTTCACTCTTCATTTCTCCAAATGGAGAAAGACGAACAGCTACATCTTAGATGGCCTTTTGCAAACTTTTAAGACCCTAGTAGCTCCTCACCAAGATATAAACCAGCATCTTTGTGAATTACATTATACCAATTATCTAACCATCTCCCAAGACTACACCAAGCCTAGTAACCCATTCCCTCGAGGTATTTGGTTATGACTAAGAAATTTTCAGAAATTTGCTTCCTGCGTGCTCTATTTGGAGTCCTGGTGTTGCCCTGTTGGTTAAGCACTGGTCTCTGTACTGCTAACCACAAGGTTGTCAGTTCAAGCCCATCAGCTGCTCATTGGAAACACTAGTCAGGGTTGATAAAAGTCAGAACTAAATCAAAAGTACTTAACAACATGCTCTATCTACTATATACATGGATATCTATGCAGCCATACATATATAGAACTCTCATATGCCATTCCACACCTGTTCAGCTTGCATGTCTACCTATGGATCCACTTACAAATTATGATTTGTTTTGACTGTCACTGCAGGATTGTGTATTTTATAGTATTTACCATTATAGTCTTTTACTCTTGTGTACCTCCCAGTGTCTTCCTTTGGCTTTGTCATGTTATACAGACCTTCCCCTTACTGTATATTTCCTTCCCGTCTTCCAAGTTAATACATGTGTAATTTTCAGTTTTTGGATTTCCCTCTCTCCCCTTCTATCCTTGTTGTTGTTGATAAGTGTTGTCCAGTTAATTCTAATTCATAGTGACCCTGTGTAGGGTTTCCAAGGAGCGGCTGGTGAACTTGACTGCCAAACTTGCAGTTTAAACCGACTTTGCAGTCCACAGCACCACACCAGGACTTCCTCCATCCCTATTAACCATCAAAGAATGTTTCTTTCTGTGTGTAAATCTTTTCTAGTGTTCTCATGCAGTATTGGCCTTTTGTGATTGACTTATTCCACTCAGCATAATGCCCTCCGGGTACATCCATATCATAGGATGTTTCACCAATTCATTCTGTAACAATGCATAGGAGTGCTGGTGTGATGCTGTAGGATAAAACACTAGACCATGAGGTCGGTTTGAACCACAGGTTGGCAGTTCAGACTCACCAGCTGCTCCTTGGAAGCCCCATTCTGGGCTACTAGGAATCAGAACTGACTCAACAGCACTGAACAACAACAAGTATTTTGTTGTGTGTGTGCAGTCCTAGTGTGATTCTGCAGAATAATGCGCAAGACCACAAGGTCAGTTTGAGCTGCAAAATTGGCAGTTCAAACCCACCAGCTGCTCCTTGGAAACCCTATATGAGGTCGCTATGAATCAGAATTAACTCGTCAGCACTTAACAACAAAATCAATGTACTGTAGTTTGTTTATCCATTTTTCTATTGATGGGCATTTAGGTTGTTTCCATCTTTTTGCTATTGTGAATAATGCTGCTATGAACAGGGGTATCATGGCTCTTATTTCTCTAGGATAAATACTTAATAGTGGGATGATAGATCATATGGTATCTCTATCTCTAACTTTTTAACTAAGTGCCATGCCATTTGTCACAGTCATTATACCATTTTGCATTCCCACCGGCAATGTATGAGTGTCCAGTCTCCCCACACCCTCACCAGCATTTCTTGTTTGTTGATCACTACTATTATTGCCAGGGTGATAAGCAATCTTATTATTGTTTTAGTTTGCATCTCTTTGTTGTTGTTGTTGTTAAGTGCCATCGAGTCGGTTCCGACCCATAGCGACCCTGTACAGGGTTTCCGAGGGTGTAAATCTTTACGGGAGTAGAAAGCCTCATCTTTCTCCCGCGGAGCAGCTGGTAGTTTCGAACCGCTGACCTTAAGGTTCGCAGCCCAATTCATAACCACTACGCTACCAGAGCTCCTTGCATCTCTTAATGACTAATAATCGCAGACATCTCATCATATATTTTTGGCCAAATGAATGTCTTCTTTGGTAAACTGGCTGTTTATGCCTTCTGCCCATATTTTAATTGGGTTGTTTGTCTTTTGCTGTTTATGTCTTGAGGTTTTCGGTAAATTCTGCAGATTAGTTTCTTGTCAGATACGTTGTTGCCAAAATACTCCCCAGTCTGTATCTGTAGGTTCTCTTTTATTCTTTTGAAGAAGTCTTTAATACACATAGTGTATAATTTTTAGGAAATCCTCATCATCGTGTTTATCTTCTGTTTGTGAATTTTTATTTATATATTTGGTTTATGCCATAAAGTTTAGAGCTCCTAAGTTTAGGAAGACTGTAGAAGAATTGATGCTTTTGAGTTATGGTGTTGGAGGAGAATCTTGAAAGTGTCATGGGCTGCCAAAAGAACCAACCGATCTGTGTTGGAAGAAGTGTAGCCAGAGTGCTCCTTGGAGGCCAGGATGGCCAAATGTCATCTCTCATACTTCGGACATATATGGTCAGGAGGGACCAGTCTCTAGAGAAGGATATCATGTTTGGTAAGGTCAAGGGTCAGAGGAAAAGAGGAAGACCCCCAGTGAGATGGATTGGCAAAGTGGCAGCATCAGTGGGCTCAAGCATGACAACAATAGTGAGGTTGTCCCAGAACCGGGTAGTGTTTCATTCTGTTGTGCATAGGGTCCCTATGAGTCGGTACTGACTTGAGGAAACCTAACAACAACAACAACAAAGTTTGCCCTTTTTATTTGTTTTTGTTTTTTTTTATGATCATTATAGTTTTAGGTTTTACATTTAGGTTTCTAATCCATCTTGAGTAAATTTTCTATATGATGTGAGGCATGGATCCAGTTTCATTGTTCTGTACATTGGAATCCAATGTTGTCAGCACCATTTGTTAGAGAAACTATTTCTTCCATCTTCGTTTATGCTCCCTGTGTCATTCAGTGTTTTGCCAATACAATCCTTCAATACTGCAACTTGAGGTTTGCATTTTGTCTTCAGTTCTTTCAGTTTGAGAAATGGCAAGCATGTTCTTCCCTTTTGGTTTTCTAACTCCATCTCTTTGCACAGTTCATAGCATTTTACTTTGTCATTTGAATTGTCCTTTGAAATCTTCTGTTTAGCTCTTCTACTTCATCAATTTTTCCAACTACATTAGCTAGCTGACATTCCAGAGCACGTTTCAGAGTCTCTTCTGACATTCATTTTGGTCTTTTTGTTTCCTTCCTGTTGATATCTACATGTATGATATTCTTGATGTCATCCCACAACTCCTCTGGTCTTCAGTCATTAGTATTTGATACGTCAACTGTTCTTGAGATGGTCTATAAGTTTAGGTGGGGTATATTCAAGGTCATACTTAGGCTCTTGTGGACTTGTTTTCATTGTCTTCAGTTTCTACTTGAACTTGCACAGGAGCAGTGGCTGGTCTATTCCATAGTCAACCCCTGGCCTTGTTCTGTCTAATGACACTGAGCTTCCCATAGTCTCTTTCTACAGATGTAGTCAATTTGATTTCTGTGTCTTCCATCTGGTGAGGTCCACATGTATTGAAAAAGAGAATTAAAAAAAACATTGCCATCGAGTCAGTTTCATGTGTTTTGTTGTTGTTATGTGTTGTCAAGTCAGTTCCGACTCATAATGACCCTGTATAGTGAGTGTTTCCAAGGAGTGGCTAGTGAGTTTGAAGTGCCAGCCTTGCAGTTCAAACTGACCTTGAGGTTGAGTGCTTTTCCTACAGTGCCACATCAGGATTCCAAAAAGTCTACAGTACCCGATATTTCTAGGTGGTCTTCCATTCAAGTACTAACCAGATTCTACCCTACTTAGCTTCCGAGATGAGACAAGATTGGGTGCATTCAGGGTAGTATGACCATAGACTTTCATGTATATGGTCATCATTTATGCTGTTGAAAAAAAGATTTTTGCTACGAATAAGTCTTTGGTCCTGTAAATTTCTATCATGCCATCTCCAACTCCTTTCTGTTACCAAGGCCATATTTTCCAACTACCAATCCTTCTTTGTTTCTAACTGTTGCATTCCAATCACTAGTATTTAGCAATGTATCTTGATTGTATGATTAATCAATTTCAGACTACAGAAGTTAGTAAAAATCTTCAATTTCTTCTTCTTTGGAAATAGTGGTTTGTGTGTAAATCTGAGTAATAGTCATATTAACTGGTCTTCCTTGTTGTTTTAAGTTCCATTGAGTCAGTTCCAACTCAAGGCAAACCTGTACAGGGTTTCCAAAGCTGTAAATCTATGCAAGGGCAAAAAAAAACCTTATCCTTCTCCTTTAGAGCAGCTGGGGAGGCTTCAACCATTGACCTTGTGGTTAACAGTGCAGTTACTGATCCTACAGAGCCACTACACTCCCAGGTCTTCCTTGTAGGTGTATAGATATTAACCAATCGCTGACAGTATTATGCTTTCAGCTAGATCTTGAAATGCTCTTTTGGCGATGAATGCTTTGTCATTTCTCTTCAATCTGTCATTCCAGAATAGTAGGCTTTGTTTATCCAATTCAGAATGGCCAAAACCAACCCATTTCAGCTAACTAAAACCTAGGAAATCAATCTTCAAGCATTACATAACTTTTGACTTTCGTAGATTTTTTACCTCGTATATTACCTGTTTTGATTATTAATGGATGTTTGCAATGGTTTTTCTCATTTTTATTCATACCACATCAACAAATGAGGGTCCTGAATGCTTTATCTGTCTCATTAAGGTCGCCTCTATTTTGAAGAGACAGCTTTTCCCCAGTTGTATTTTGAGTGTCTTCTGACCTGAGGGACTCATCTTCCAGCACTGTCTCAGTGTTCCACTGCTCTCCATAAGGTTTTCACTGGCTCACTTTTCCAGAAGTACATTGCCAGGTTCTCCTTCCATGTTTGTCTTAGTCTGGACTCTCTGTTGAAACCTGTCTATGATCGATGATCCTGCTGGTATCTGAAATACAGTGGCATAGCTCTAACATCACAACAACCAAGCCAACTACTATAAGAAGAATGACTAAGTGATGGGATAGTGACCTCTATAATTAAAGAAAGAAAAATTAATTTCTCAGCTCTCATGTGTTCTCCCCACCATCACTATCTTATCTAAATCACTCCTATTTATGTCAAGTGACTTTCAGGATTGAGCACCTACTTTGGGTCCCACCACCTAACTGGTTTATGCTAGTAACACCCTATTCCATGACCCAGATAAAGATTACTCACCTGACTGACACCACAACCCATAAACCTATTACTTCTGACCACTGTGGTTCAACTACCTGGGACCCTGTTATTTAATTGAAATGACATATGAGAAAGTGATTGGTACAGTGTCTAAAATATAGTAGCTGCTGATTGTGTAATGCTTTTCTTCTCCTCCTCCTCTGGGAACTCTGTTGTACCAATGCTAATGTCCCCAGTCTGTTCTCATGAATATGTAACAGGCCTGACTCCCCACCTCACCTGCTCTGTCATATCTATAAGAACTATAACTTACCTTTCCAGGGATCTGACAAGAATGCCTTCAACTCCCAATGTCTTGGTCAAGGGGGATGTCAAAGGGTCTAGCTTTGGGGGTTGGGCCTGTGACTGCAGGTGGATGTCAAAAAGGCCCAGCTGTGAAAAGAGAAGAGCTTCAGAAGCTGACAACCCAGCAGGTCTGACAGGGCCTGCCCACACAACACCTTTTCCTGACCCTGGATTTACTATAAAAAGAACCAACTTGAAGCAAGCTGTTCTAGAAGCCCCGTTCCATCTTCGTAGCAATTCTATTTTTGTCAGCAAAAGAAAGGGGCTACAGCAATGCGTACTTCTGCAATTGGAACAATTACCCCTTAAATGTGATAATTACAGCTTGATCATTTGGTAGGCAAAGGGAAGTTTGTTTCCAAGATTTTCTCCTCCTTGTTGAAACTTTCTGTGAAGAAACTGCTTATGTTCCAAGGCCACCAGCTTCATATTTCAGAGCCAGATATAAACGTCTTCCTGTGCCTACTTTTGCAGAAAAGCATCATTCTGAGATTTCTCTTTAGTGCTGTGCTGCTACTTTTAGGGGTAAGCTGAGGTGATTGTCTGGGTAATGTAAATCCGGAGGACTAGAACCTTGGCATGTGCCCATATACTTGAAGAGCTGGCTGACTTGTCAGGAACCATACTGATATCTTGGCATCCATGTGACTGAGGTGGCAATATAAATCGTGTCTATATCTGGGCCCTGCATATACAGAGAAAGCTATATACAGATCTCATTTTGTATGGCAAGCTACACCAAAATCTAACATGCTGCAAGATACAAGGTTTAGAACCTTGACTGCAAAGTTGATACTAAGCAAAGCCGACCTATGGAATAAGCTATACTCAGATTACTATGCATATCATTTAAGAACCAGGCTCTCTCACACTTACTTTCATACAAAAACAATTTTAAGTTACAGTGAGATAGGAGGTTCTTTTCACACTTCATTTTACCTTGCTAAGGAAGAATGAAACCTTTGGAACCATTGCTACGTTTGTCAAACAGAACTGTTTCTGCCCTATTCCTGTGCAGAATGCTTCAGTTGTCATACTGAGTCTGCCTTAGAACCCTTCTCTAGATCCTACAGAACCCATGTCCCATACCAATCTGCCTTTTATGGCCTTCGCAGCCTATCTTCAGCTGTTCTAATACCATGCCTTTGTTGTTGTTGTTATTGTTATTTTGTTGTTGTTGTTGTTGTTGTTAAGTGCCCTCGAGTCAGTTCCTACTCATAGAGAGTCTGTATATGGGTTTCCAAGGGTTTGAATTGCCAATCTCATGGTCTGTTGTCAGGTGCTGAACCTATGGCACCACACCAGGAGTCCACTAAAGTGCAAATACAATCATTATTCTTCTAGTTCTAATCGTCATTCTTCCTAATTTTCCACTGCAAATATCTGCAATGTTCAAACTTACGGAGGCTCATACCCATCTAGGCTCTCTGTAGCTGTCGTGCAGCTGAACAGTGGTAAATGTGTCACTGGCGGCCGGAAGGAGTGGAGGGAGGGATGAGGGGAGTGGGTGGGAGGAGAACTCCACTTACAAAGGAGGTGATATCTTGGGGAATCCCACACACAGCCCAGAGGTCCTCCACCCTAAGCTGTTGCCCCTCCTACCTGTAGTAACTTGGAGTAACATAGTTTCTCCATTTCAAGCTCACTATGTCTGGTCTATATGTCTTCTTAAATCTGCAGAGGATATTTTTTGTCATCTCTGTGTTTCCACAAGCAATTATCCACTCCGTTCACAAGGAATTCCCAATCCACTTCCCTCCACATGATCTTGGGGGTTTATAAGGTGACTCGGCCTGTGTTGGTACAGTCGATCAGTCAAAGGTTAGATGCCTCATCCAACCAAAGCCAATCAGAGTCCCTTCCCCAGAAATTTGGAATTGTAACTCAGTGACTCCAGACTCATCTGACGGCTCTCTTGAACAGGTGAGATGCAAACGCATCTTGTGGCATAGCCATTTTCTGTCCCATGTGGTGAGTACCAGGGAAAGACAATCTATGTAAAGACAGAAGGCTACACACACAGAGAGAAATAAGGACAAAAGATGAAAGGAAAGAGAAACCCTTGTTCCTAGAAGCCCTCCTGGTTCTAGTTCCAATCCATTCTGTGGCCCCAATACATTACTGCTCTTGGGTTTCAAAACTACCCTGACCATGTTCCCCTTTGTAGCTTAAGATAGGTAGTTTGAGAAATATTCTGCACTTGACAATCAAAACAATCTTACTAACTACTGTGATTCTTAATGTGAAGAACCAGGTTCTCTCACACATACTTCCCAACTTTAACAAGAGCTCTTTGCCTTTGGCACGCAATATACCCCACACCACCACCTATCAAATCCATTTAAATAAACTACTTTTGGTAATTTTGCCAAACTAAAGACTTCCTAGGGTTCCACCATTTGGAAGGTAAAAGTCTCTATTATGTGTTCCATTGGCAGTCTTACTTCACTTCATCGTAGTATTAATTACAATTAGACTAAGACCAAGCTGAAAGCAGGGCTGTATCTTATCTCTGTGGTTAAGTGACTTAGCACAGTGTCTGGCACCATAATAAGGGCTCAATAAAAATTTGTTGTTGTTGTGAAGTGTCATTGAGTCGATTCCAACTCATAGTGACTACATAAGCTTTCCAAGACTATAAATCTTTACTAGAAGGAGCTCTGGTAGCATAGTGGTTACGAATCGGGCTGCTAACCTCAAGGTCAGCAGTTCGAAACTATCAGCTGTTCCATGGGAGAAAGATGAAGCTTTCTGCTCCTGTAAAGATTTACAGACTCAGAAACCCTATACAGGGTCGCTATAGTCAGAACCAACTCCATGGCACACCACCGCCACCATCAAATCTTTACGGGAATAGAAAGCTTCAATTTTCTCCCACAGAGAGGTTGGCGGGCTTGAATCACCAATCTTGTGGTTCTCAGTCTGGTGCTTATCCTTCAGAACCACCACACTCCCACAAAAAAAAAACATTAGTTGAAGGAATAAATGAAACATGACCCAGAGACACTGTAGGATAAGAACAGTACAAAGCATATAGTGTTTTATCAGTTGTTTTGTTTTATTTTAATCATTCATTCCTTTGATTCATTAAAATCAGAAAACTGAATTGAGATATTATTGTGGACACTAGTACAATCTGAAAAAAAAATCTCCCCCAGATTTGTCTTTGTCAAGCCATAAAAATGTGATACAAACACAGAGCTTTTGTGACAATGGGCACCACTATCTCAAGGATTGTTGTTGAGTGCATTGAGTCAGTTCCGACTCATAGTGACCCAGCTCCAAGGAGCAGCTGGTGAGTTTGAACCTCTGACTTTGTGGTCCAAACCTACCTTTGCAGTCCAGTGCTTTCTTCTGCAGTGCCACACCAGGATTGTTGTTGTTGTTAAACCTCTGACTTTGTGGTCCAAACCTACCTTTGCAGTCCAGTGCTTTCTTCTGCAGTGCCACACCAGGATTGTTGTTGTTGTTAAGTACTGTCAAGTTGGTACTGACCCATAGTGACCCTGCATAGGGTTTCCAAGGAGGCGTTGGTGGATTTGAACCACTGACCTTGCAGTTAAAACTTACCTTAAAGTCCAGAACATTAACCTACAGCACCACACCAGGACTCCATCAGGATTACACAACTAAAAACAGATAATATGCAGAAATAAGGATTGTCCTCTGCTCTTTCCACATACTCCCTCTAGTGTCAAGAACTCTGAATAAACGAAGGAAGAAAATGGAGCTCACTGAGTGTTGTTGTTGTTGTCAGGTGCCATAGAGTCAGAACCGACTCATAGAGACCCCATGCACAGCAGAACAAAACAATGTCCCATCCTGGGCCAAGCTCATTACCAC
>NW_006408592.1:5714188-5715826 GCF_000296735.1 Chrysochloris asiatica
CCTCTTCGAGCAGTGAGAACTTCAAGCAGCGAGAACTTCGAGCAGCAAGACGTGTAGTGAGGTGCTCTGACAACAACAGCATGGAATACTGGGCCACGAGGGCTCACGAGATGGTGTTGGAACTCTGAAAAAAATATAAAGGTATGTTTGGAGGATCGGAGAGTTTACAGCTGGGGAATTTGAAGGAAATGCAGAAATCCACTGTGTTCTGGATCAAGACACTCAGCTGTTCCTGGAGCTGCCCACTGAATACATTACTCTTTTCTCAATGCCTTATTCACCTGTTAGGGCAAAAAAGCATTAGGGTTCCTTCACATCACCTGTACTGAAAGAAAAGGACTGGTCACTATGAGTGGAGCTGGCTGTCTTCTTGAAGTCACCAAATCTGGAGACACAGTACTGGTGTCCTCTGAAATCATGCCCAACCTGGATTTCCCGATCCTTGGGGATCAGAGAAAAGAGCATCGGGGTCCTCGAAAGGGTTTTGGTATCTCAAAAGGCCTAAGAAAATTATACTGTTCATGGAGATGGAACTGGGAACCATGAAGACATTGGCATGTATTTTTTTGCCTTCCAGAAGAAAGTTATCAATTTGATGTTGCATCAGCCCTGCTTACTTCCCACTGATGAAGTGATAGTTACCTATGGTTGTAATTAATTGAATATAGGAAAACAAGTAATGACATTATGACCCAGAATGAAAAAGAGGACATGTTTAATTCAGGGGTTCATCAAGGTTAAAAATAATTCAAAAGGTTCTCTCTCCATAATGAAAATATTTCACCATGAAAAAACCTGATACCACAAAGGTCTTTGAGGTATAGATAAACTAGGCTGCTTTCTGAGAGGGAACGTTTTTCTTGGTCAGGCCACCTCATTAGACAACAGGAGGATAAATGAATCACTAGCCTGTACTAGCAAAAGGCAAAGAGCTATTCTCTGGAAAGAAACATAAACAGTTTTTCATCATTTTACCCTTTGACTCAAATACTTTCAGAAACTCCCAAGAGTATGAAATCCAAATTCCTTAGCCTTCTTTATTCTACTTTTTTCAGTTTTATTCTCCCCCAATTTCACCCAATTCCCATGTATTCTACACTCCCGTCTGTCAAGACCACTCATCAAACTGTGCCTTTATTTTGAACATTCATTCATTCAATATTTTTTTCTGTTTGCTCTTCTATCTTGTTTGATTGTTCCTGTAGCACTTTCCTGACTTCTTCCTTATTTCACTCCACCCCTTTGTGGAGCATTTGAATTTGTTTCCATATCATTCTTCGAATTCCCTCTCAGGCAGATCTTCCTGCTCTTCTTCTACTGGAAAGTCTTTGCCTCCAGCTCATCGGTCTCAATTATTCTTTTCTGTTTTTGGACATGTGTTGCAATCTTTTGTTTTTTCCTGGATATTTTCAGTAGTTAGGTGTGTTTTTTATGCTTAAATGGATGTATGTTGCAGTGTTGTTAAGCTTACTGACTGTCTTCCGCTGGATATGATCTGGAGATAGGCTTCCCTTTTCATGTGCAATGCCTAGCAGCTGGTATTGGCTCCTGTCCCAATTGTGGGATATTATGGGGTATCCTTGTAGCTTGGCTATATGGCCATGTTGCTGGCTCTTCTTGGGTAATGTAGGGAGCAAA
>NW_006408592.1:5733146-5734416 GCF_000296735.1 Chrysochloris asiatica
GGAGGGTCAGAGAAAAAGAGGAAGACCCCCAACGAGATGCATCAGCCAGGTGGCATCATTGATGGCATCAAGTGTGGCGGCGGTAGTGAGGTTGTCCCAGGATCTGACATTGTTTCATTTTGCCGTGCATGGGGTCGCTATGAGTCGGTTCCGACTCGATGGCACCTGACAACAACAACAAACATCTTTCTGGTATTCTCTGCTTTAAGCCAAGACCCATTCGACACCAGCAATGATAACCCTCATTCTACATCCTCTTCTAAATCTAGCTTGAATTGTTGGTAGCTCCCAGTCAATGTACTGCTGCAAGTGTTTTTTAATTATCTTTAGCAAAATTTTACTTTCATGTGATAATGATGATATGGTTTGATGATTTCTGCATTCCATTGGGTCACCTTTCTTTGGAACAGACATAAATGTGGACCTCTTCCAATCAGTTGGCTAGGTATCTGTCATCCAAATAGGCAAGTGAGTGCCTCCAGGGCTGCATCAGTTTGATGAAAGGTTCCAATTTGTTTTCCATCAATTTCTTGAGTCTTGTTTTTCACCAATGCCTTCAGTGCATCTTGGAGTTCTTCAGTGCCATTGGTTCTTGATCATATGTTACCTTTTGAAATGGTTGAACATGTACCAATTCTTTTTAGTACAATCATTCCATATATCCCTTCCATTTTCTTTTAATGCTTCCTGCATCCTTCAAGATTTTGTCCATAGCATCCGTCAATATGACAAGCCCAGGCATAAATTTTTCTTCAGTTCTTCCAGTTTGAGAAATGGTCTTCTCTTGGTTTTCTGACTCCAGATATTTGCACATTTCAGTATAGTACCGCCCATTAAAAAACACCAACTCTTTTCAGTGGATTGGGGAGAGGTGCAGGGGAGAAAACTTCCTAAAGAGGTGACATTTAAGCTGAGATCTGAAGGATAAAATGGAATTAGTAAAGTCAAGAAAAGGAGACCATGTTCCAAGTTAAGAGAATACCATATGCAAAGGTCCTAAGGAGTCTTTGCTCACTCCAATCCTGTCTCTTGGACCGCCTGTCCAAGAAACTATATCGAATCAAAATCTGTGTAAAAGATTCTGTGAGACAATTTTATTCTGCCCTAGTGAAATTGGCCTTTTTTTTTTTTTTTTTTTTAAATCTGTTACCTTAATGAAACCTTGGGTTAGAAGTCATATCAGTTTTTTGAAACATTTCAATTTGTATTCCATCAATTCCCAGTAACTTGTTCTTTGCCAGTGCCTTTGAAACACTTTGGACTTCTTGCT
>NW_006408592.1:5734516-5739444 GCF_000296735.1 Chrysochloris asiatica
AATCTGTTAAATAGCCATTTATATTTCTTTTCCATGGATTGTCTGCACAAGCCCTCGTTTGGAGCGAATTAAGCTTTTGTCTTTTAAAGTGTCTCATTGCTTTAAAATGGTGCTTGTTACATAGTAGACACTCAAAAAGTAAATCCTGGTGTGGCACTGCGGGCTAATGTGCTGGATTGCAAGGTTTGAACTGCAAAGTCGGCGGTTCAAGGTCACCAACCCCTCCTCAGAAACCCTATATAGGGTCGCTGTGGGTCCGAACTGTCTCGACAGCACATAACAACAGGGAAGGCTAGTAATAACTGTTTTCAGTCATCGACAGTAGTTAACAGGAATAATTAAGCTACTAAAGCCTAATGGTTGTCTACTATTGTAGGATTTGTAAAGACACACACATACGAACACATTTGAACATCACAGCTGTTCGTCCTTCTGTACACTAGAGGGCGAAGCAGCAGTATGGTAAAGCAGCAAGCAAGAACTACTCGCTGGCCTACATTTCCCAGAAGGACTTGTGGGCCACGGCAATGTATGACCCCGGGATGCTCAGCGGCCAAGTCCCAGGATGCTGTGCGGTCAGATCCGACTCTTTCCCACTGATCCAAGCGCGTAATGGTCGGTGATAACTGGTGGGAGCTTGGTGTTTGACTGCTCTTCATTGCCAAGATACTGGCGTCGGAAGGTTCTCTAAGAAGGTCCCGTTTTCTTAAAGTGGTAATGGTGTGTTCGGGTGGGAAAGGGACGGTGGGAGAAACCGGCGCAGCCCTCAATCATGTTAATCAACCATGCTTCATTGGTGAAGAGGCCCAGCTTCTAGGGACTGCGGTTCGAGTTGAGATGGAGGTGTGTTTCTGCGGCAGGCTGAGGACTACATTTCCCAGAATTCTTGCGGTAACAGAACTATCTTTCCCAAAAGCCTGAGCGTAAACTTTCCACACTTCCGTCTGCCGCCAACCGGAAAACTGGAAACAAGATGAGTCGCTGGGCTATAAGGTTTCTGCTCTGTGAAGGATGCGGGGAGAGCCGGCTTCCTCCCACTCACAGGCGTTTGTCGCCAGCCCTGCGGAGAGGTGAGAAAGGGCGGCGTGTCAGATACCTAAGCTACACTGTAGGAAAGTAAAGTGTAACGTGCGTTCTCTGGCGAGCCTGAGCTAGGTGCCACACCCTCCCTCCCAGCTCGTGCGGGGCTTGGGGAACCCAGCTGCTGGACCCGGGGGCGGGGAGCACGGGGACTGCAAAGAGGGCTGTTCAGGGCGAGTCTCTTGAAGGCTTGGTGTACCCCGCCTGGTTTCTTCCTGTGCCCTGGGTTTCTATTTTCAAATGGGGCCGGTAGTCCCCACCCTCCTTTAGATGCTAGCCTGCAAGTGCCCCCTAGGTGGTACGTGTGTTTGCAGTGTGCCCTGAAGGACAGACGTATGACTTCTCTGAAAGAGGTAGCCAGCATCTATTTTTTTCCCCTCCCATTTTGTCCACAAAGTAGGTACCTTGCACCAACTTCAGCATTCTAGGTTCGCCTTGCCGAGTCTTAAGTGCCAAGTAAACAAAACCCTAACACATCTGTCCCTTCCCCACTGCCACACGTATTTGTGCCATTTAAAGATTTTTTTGTTTTACTGTACCACAACCAGCTGCGATCAAAGGAGGCTACAGTTGTTGACACCTTGTCTATGAAATAGCTGCCAGGATCATTCACAAAGTCTTTAGCTACATAGTTTAGTGTTTAGGATAAGGCCGTGTTATTATAGACTGTGCTTTTAAGGTATTAAAACGAGTGTCAGCTCTGGAGGAACCTCTGGGTAGTTTTGAACAGAGGAAGAGGAAGGAATCATATTTGCTCTGTCCTAATTATTTGTAGAAAAGGACCGCTGGTAGCATAGTGGTTACGAATCAGGCTGCTAACCTCGCAGTCAGCAGTTCAAAACTAGCAGCTGTTCTGCAGGAAAAAGATACGGCTTTCTGCTCCTGTAATTGGAAACCTTGTACAGGGTCGCTGTGAGTCGGAACCGACTTGACACATAACCACCACCACCATGTTAGTAGAAGGACTCGTGGTGTGGCGCTGTAGGATCAGCACTGCACTGCAAACCACAGGTCAGCAGTTCAAACCCACCAGCTCCTTGGAAACCCTGTGCAGGGACCCTATAAATCAGAATTGACTCCACAGTACTTAACAACATAACAGTAGAAAAGTAATGCCTGAGGTTATAGATGTGTCTTCCAAGTATCTGTATATTCTAAGTGGTTTAAGATAAATAATAGACAACAGAGGATGTCAGGATGAGCTTAACCAAACACCTTGATGGAGTGAGTCAGTGCCTAGGGACTCAGGACCATGGGGGTGGAGGTGTTGTCAGTTGGCATAGTACATCTGTATGTAATATGAGTCACGGGAGAGCTTCAAAAGTTTGTGAGTAGCCGTTTACAACAGTCCACAACTGGTCTCTGGAACTTGTGGTGCGCTGTAGTAGGATCAGCACTGGGGCGTGCAATCAATGAGTTGTTAATGGTAAACTGCTTTTCACTGTAAGCCTTCACCCAATTCACAGTAAAAAAGAGTTGAGTTTGGTTTTTCTGTAGGCATGCGCTTTGGAGTCAGGTGAACCTGATTTTCAATCCTGACTGCTAATGTCTTTGACCTTAAGCAAGTCTGTTTTCATATGGGAAAATGTGGATAGTACGACTTTGCCATGATAGTTCAAACATCTAGTAGAGCATTTGTGTACTATTAGTAGCGTAGTGGTTATGAATTGGGCTGCGAACCTTAAGGTCAGCGGTTCGAAACTACCAGCCGCTCCGCAGGAGAAAGATGAGGCTTTCTACTCCCGTAAAGATTTACACTCTCGGAAACCCTGTACAGGGTCACTATGGGTCAGAACTGACTCGATGGCACTTAACAACAGTAACTATAGTAATTAGAAGTTACTTCATTTAATATACGGGCAAAATTTACCCTCAAAGTAAATACACCTTTTCATAAAATTGATCAGCAGTATGTATGAAAAAGGACTATTGTCTAGATTTTTTTTTAATGGGAATTTATTTAAAACAGAATAGCACCTCATTTCAAAAATGCGTGATTATTCCTAAGTTTCCTATATTGACATCAGTAAATACTTTCGGAATTAAAATTAAATCTATCGATTGGTTCAAGAATAAATTATCCTACTATAAAGCAGCTCTGGTAGCATAGTGGTTATGAGTCGGGCTGCTAATCTCAAGGTCAGCAGTTTGAAACTGTCAGCCATTTTTCTGGACAAAGATGAGGCTTTCTGCACCTGTAAAGATTTACAGCTTTGGAAACCCTATACAGGGTCACTGTGAGTCCGAACCAACTCCATAGCACATAACCATCACCATCCTACTATAAGTACTGCTTTAGGTGCTGGAGAAACAGTGGCCAAATAGACAAGCAAGGCCTGAAAGCTTTTCTTCTGGTTCAGAGACAGCAGGAAAGCAAGATAATTTCAAATTACAGCTGAGAACTATTTAGGGAATAACCTGTGCATATGTATAAGACGAGTGGGCGTAGAAAAGGCTACTTTAGATAATGATAGGAGCATTTTTAAAAAATGCATTGCTCTACAATAGACCTCTACTGAGCTCTGAGACTTGGGCAGTTTCTTTTTTTTTAAACTTTCTTCTCTAATTCATTTATTTACTTATAATGTAATAGTGTTGGCATTTTAAATATATTTTTATTTTACAACTTGGCTGGTTATAGAAATATTTCCCAAATTTCTTTTTACATGATGGCATACCTACAAAATGTTAGTGTACATATAGAACATGCTGTTGGAGACCACAAGCCAAGTGCCTCCTACTCCGTATTGGGCCACCCTGAAGTTGAAGGGAATCAGTGTCTCTTCATTGAAAGTACTCACACTGGTTGAGTAGCTCTGATTTTAGGACAGAACTTACAGAGGTCATGATTACAGAATTGATACCCGGGTTGCTCAGGGAGTATCACAAAGGTGTTTGGCATGTCACATAGCTAAACTAGCAGGTGGCTTAAGAAACTATCTTCCATGGCCGCAGAGTGGACCTTATGACCTAGTGCATGATTCAGGATAGCTGCCTTCATTACCGAGAAAAATTACTTTAAGTATGTGTTTCATTGACGAAGACTCAGTATCTTTGACAGAATATTAGAAATAATCCAAAACAAGGTTAAATGGCTGGAATGTAAACTGTGTGAAAGTAGGGATATTTGTCTGTTTTATTAAACAGATGGCAGGAATCTCTTGAATTTTGTTGAGTGACTGAATGAATGAATGATTTAATGAACTATCCAGTGTTATCCATTTAGTGACAGAGCCGCAATGAGAATTGAAATCTTTCATCTGCCAGTTCAGTGCTTTGATCCACACTGTATGAGGCTGTATGGCACCCAGTTAGCAATGTTGGTTGGTTTTTTTTAATGTTTTATTGTGAATTATGTGATAGTTTATATGGGAGAACATTAGTTTTACATTTATCCTATAGTATATAATTTCATTGCTATGGTTACAATCCCCTCCCTGCATCATCAGCCAACCAAAAGGTATACACTACAGGCATGCCCCCTGGTCATCAGCACACAGCCCCTCTCCCTCTCTGTGTCTAAAGTCCCCAACAGCTCCATCTCTCCACGTCATCGTCTCTGCCTCCATCTCAGGCATCACTGCTTCTCTGGGTAGGGTCCCGCTCTCCGCTCTTCTCCCTTGATGGTCCCAGGGATCTCCGCTCTTAGGCTGAAAAGTTAATCACTCCCTTCCTTGCTAAAAAAAGTCTACCTCTAAAATTCCAACCCTCACAAGCAGTCCAGATCACAATTATTCACTATTGTTATCACAAGAGATCCATCCGGATTACACTAGCGCCAGGTAGACAGATTGTATTCTACCTTCCTCCATGCCCTATGAATCTAGCTTCCCTCTTGAAAGCTTGTA
>NW_006408592.1:5740124-5749306 GCF_000296735.1 Chrysochloris asiatica
TGCTTGGGCAGTTTCTTTTGTCTAGTAATTAGAGATGAGTAGTGATAATCAAAGCATCGAATGTATATTACGATTTTAAAGTAGCTTTTTAAATTTTTGAATGCTAAAATAGAGAAATACTTTACGAATGCTTGCTATGTACAGAATAAAAATAATCTATTAGAGACTTTACAGATTAAAGAGTAACTCTGAAAAGTCGGTTAATTTACTTCAGATTATAGAAAGAACTGGAACTAAATGTATGTGAAAAATGCTTTGGAATCTAAACTGTTATACCTCTCTGTTAGTAACTGCAAAAATTGTGTTATCTTTACAGAATTCTTAACCACCACAGCCAAGGAAAGATATGATGTCAGACAAGTGGACATAACTCCTTTAGAGCAAAGGAAATTAACTTTTGATACCCATGCACTGGTTCAAGACTTGAAAACTCATGGTGAGAAAACTGGTTATCTTGAAGATTAACTATACTTGTAAAATAACGGGAGTCCTTGTGTGATGCTATGGGCTAATGCGTCAGACTGCAAGGTCAGTGGTTCAAACTCACCAGCTGCTCCTTGGAAACCGTATACAGGGTCGCTCTGGGTCGGAATTGACTCTATGACACTTAACAACAATAACAACGTAGAATAATGGAGTCCTGGTGTGGCACTGTAGGAGTCCTGGTGTGGCACTGTAGGATAAGCCCTGGCCACAAGGTCTGTTTGAACTGCAAGATCAGTGGTTCAAACTCACCAGCTGCTCCTCAGAAACCTCATACAGGGTCGCAGTGAGTAGGGACTGACTTGACAGCACTTAACAACATTATGTGTACACTGAAGAAAGTTATTCTGCCTATTCTAAGTATATGTACTTTTTTTTAAAATACAATTATTTGTTACCTACAGGATTTGACAAAGCGCAAGCAGAAACAATTGTATCGGCCTTAAGCAGTTTATCAAATATCAGCCTGGACACTATCTACAAGGAAATGGTCACACAGGCTCAACAGGTAACATATTAGTTTTTTTTCAATTCTGATCCTGTCGCTGGACAGGTTTTTTTATAACCACATCTATAACCACCCACCTGTCTCCTTGCTGTGCTCTTAAAGGGGCTGGAAAAAAATTGTAAACCTTTAGTAAAGAGAGAAAGTTGGGAGTTAGAATATCAACATTATAGTAATGCAATGGATTTTTGGAAAATCTTTAATTTTGTAAAATTACATCATTTGAGTTACGAGACAGTAGTAAACTGCTAGTGTAACAACTCCTTTCCCGTAGAACCCACATGGTAAAAAGAGCTAAACTCTCCCGTATAATAAATAGTCCTACTGCAGTCATGTTTATGTTCTGGGTACATACATTTCATATTTAAAAAACTGAAAGGGACTTTGCAGACTTACTTGGCTGGAAGAGATGTCATAAATTAGGCTTTATTTGACCTAATATGTAAATCCTCAAGTTCTTATTTAATGCCATTTACTAAGCACTTAAGATATAAGAAGCATAGTACTGGGTATTTCCCATATATTCTTTTTTAACCCTGAGAAGTAAATAGGTTTATTCTGTTCTGCCACTCAGGAAAGTGAGGCTCAGGTTGAATTATTTGTAAGAGTTGTCATAGTCATGTGCTTGGATTCAAACTCTAGAGCTTTCTACTAAGCCGCTATTGTTAAACCTTTCCTTTTCTTCATTATGCCATATGATGCCAATTTTAAAGTTCAGAATTAAAATACACATTAGAACAAAAAGCACTGTTTATATGAAGGATCGAATAAGCTAAGTAGGGCTTACCTATGGGATAAAAATTCATAGTTCCTTAATCCTAAATTCACCTCTTTTCTTCCTCTGATTTACTTCTTAAATTATAACTTTTCAAAGTGAGGCTTTCTTCCTCAGGTAAATAATTAATAGCAGAAATTATTGTTTCATACATATAAAATGACAGTCTCACATACATTTTCATTACTTTTTATTTTTTATTAAAATCTCAGATTAGAGTCTTAGAATTGAAAGCATTAAACACCTAGATTGAACTTACTTTAAATTTACATATTTATTTTAATTTATTCAGGATCATAGCAGAATACCAAATTCAGTATAATTAACTATCTCAAAGCTATCCTGAGTGAACTATAAAGAGCTAAAGAAATTTTCAATAATGTCATCTACTCTTAATTTTTAAGTTTTCCTAAAATACCCTGGAGTCACAATAGGTAAGCTTTAGTTCAATGGTTCAAACAACCAGCAAGAGAAAAAACAGAAAATGTACTTCTGTAAAGATTGTTGTTAAGTGCCATCAAGTCAGTTCTGACCCATAGCGACCCTGAACAGGGTTTCCAAGGCTGTAAATCTTTACGGAAACAGAAAGCCTCATCTTCCCCTGTGGAGCAGCTGGTAGTTTCGAACTGCTGACCTTGCAGTTCCCTCTGAGGCAGTTCTACTCTGTTCCATAGGGTACAGTGAAGGAGCCCTGGTGGCACTGAAGGATAAGCACTGGACGACCAACCATAAGGTTGGAAACCCACCAGCCCCTTTGTTTCTGTAAATATTGTAACCTTCTGCTCCTGCAAAAGATTTAAAGCTTCAGAAACTACAAGGTCACCATGAATTGGACCCAACTCGACGGCAGTTAACATACAGGGTTGCTATGAGTTGACTCATGGGCAGTGAGTGTGGGTTTTTTTGCTATGTTGTTAGTGTTAAGTGCCGACAAGTCAATTCCAACTCATAGTGACACTTTATAGGGTCCTTATCCTGGAGCGCCCCACACAAGGACTCCTTTTTGGTGTACGCTGTGAAGTCAAAATCCACAGCACACAAAAACATAAGAAATGTAAGTGGTGAATTAAAACGGTATTTTGAGGAATTTTTATGACTTCCAGGCCCATTTAATCTTACATCCAGAATGTAGGATTGGATGTGATGGTGGTGTTAAATGCCACTGAGCCCATTACGACTCATAGCAACCCTATACAGGGTTTCTGAGGAGCAGCTCGTGGGTTTGAACTGCCAGCCTTGTGGTCCCCAGTCCAATGCTGATCCTACAGCACCACACCAGGAGTCCAGATTTGCTATAAGAATATTAATATTAAACCATTGACTTTTTAAATTACTAAATAGTGTGTGAAAATAACATCTTACCCCATCTTTGAGACTAACCCTATTACTAACCCCACTTGTACATTAGAACAAGGCACAAACACAGCCTGAAAGACAGTGCTGAGACACACAAGTCACATCCTTGTTCATTTCAGAAAAGACCATCCTAACAAGTATAAGAAGGTAACCACAATCTCAAGAAACAAGTCTATAGGTCTACAGGTCTGGTAGTCTATATCTATAAAGAGTTATAACCTCAACTGCCCTGAAAGCAGAACTTAGATGTGCCCTGGACAGAATGGGAGAAAGTTGCAGAACAAAAGGCAAATTTGTTTTTAAAAAAAAGGCAAACTAACTATACCATGTGCGACCACAGGACTCCCTTAAGACTGTCACCCTGAACCATTCTAAACCTTGAACCAAACACCCAAGGTCACATTTAAGCAGAAAAGCATAGTGATAAACTAAATAAAAGGATATTGCTAGCTGCAAGGTTAGCAGTTCGAATCTACCAGCCATTCATTCCTCAGGAGAAAGCGGCTTTCTGCTCTTGTAAAGATTTGCTATGAGTTGGAATTGACTCAATAGCCGGGGGTTTGGGTTTGATTGTTGTTGTTACGTGTCCAAAGGTCACCATTTAATCCATAGCAAAGATGAGAGGATCCGGGCTTCTGGAAATGGACCCATCAGAACACAGAATGTTGACACAGTATGAAGAGTCTATAATGTCATTGATAAATTTGTGTGGAAATTGTCATATGGGAACCTAACTTGCTTCATAAGCTTTCACCAAAAATACAATATAAAATTTTTTTGAGGGGGTGGGGAGGTACATCCTAAATCATAGCCTCGCAACCTGAGAGTTTGATTATATTCTTAATTTGCTTGTTGTTGTTGTTGTTGTTAAGTGCCGTCGAGTCGGTTCCGACCCATAGCGACCCTGTACAGGGTTTCTGAGGGTGTAAATCCTTACGGGAGTAGAAAGCCTCATCTTTCTCCTGCGGAGTGGCTGGTAGTTTCGAACCTGCTGACCTTAAGGTTCGCAGCCCGATTCGTAACCACTACGCTACCAGAGCTCCTTTACTTGTAGTCAATTATATTTATATTACCTGGTGGCTCTACAATAGTTACTATTTAGTTTTCCATTTTAAAATGTTAAAGATGGGTACCTAGACTTTTTAGTAGCTTTTTAACCCATCAACTGTATTTCATGGAGAGCCGGGGATTGTAGAGTCTGTTGGGTCATGATATATAAAATCCCTTGTTCTTGAAATTACATTTTCACCTCTTAGCTGTATTTTCGGTAATACAGTGCGACTTGGGAGCTCAACAATTTTACCTCTTTCCTATCGCTTGTGTTTTAATAGGAGGTATTTGAGTTTTCTTTCTGATACGGTTCTACCTTATACAGATTATGACTTTTATAGAATTTACTGTAAAAATTCAGTATATTTAGTGTCCTATAAATTCCTTAAAATGGTAACTTGGGGGAAAAGACCAATTACTAGAGGCTACTTCTAAATGATTTCTGAAGCAATTCTTAGGAGTATTTCAAGCAGAACTGAATAAAAGGAAATTATTTCCCTCCCCAATAATGGGTGATGGTTAAGGAGAATTCTTAAGAATCAGGGATTGGAGTCCCGTTGTGGCACCATAGGATAAGCACTGACTGGACTGCAAGGTTACCAGTTCACACCTACTGCCAGTTCTATCCTTCAGGGTCACTGGGCGTCAGAATTGACTTCACAGCACTTGTTTGGCTTTTTGAGGGGGTTAGCCCTACTAGTATTTCAATATTTTAGTGTGTCTTAATTCTCACCAATCATCCTTATCCCTTCCAGTATTCTGAAATTTTCCCATGGTAGAAAAGCCCTCAAAAGTAAACTCATAAAGAATGAAGAAAGAAAAGTGAAGCATTTTATTGGGATTCTTTTCATAAAAAGACACACGTTTATTTTTCTTCCTTGAATCTCGTACTGTCTTTTATTTTGGTATTCCATATATAGGTTTGATAAGTTTTTATCTTAGTCAAGTAATATTATACTTAGTTACTTGTTAAATTTCATGAAAACAATGATTCTCTAAAGGGACGGCATTCCTCCCATCACTAATTCTTTTCATTTTGTTTTATAGGAAATAACAGTACAACAGCTAATGGCTCATTTGGACTCTATAAGGAAAGACATGGTCATCCTAGAGAAAAGTGAATTTGCAAATCTCAGAGCAGAGAATGAGGTAACACAAGTTTTAGATTATTACTTAGGAAGTAACTGATTTCACAGGTATCCTACTTGGTAAATAGTTGGTTGTTACATGGTATTGCATCAGGTTCCTACTCAGCAACCCTGTATAGAATTTCCAGTGAGCAGCTGATGGGTTTGAACTGCTGACCTTGATTGAAGTTAGCAGCCCAATACTTATCGTACAGTTGTGGAATTAGGCAAAATAGCAAGTGTATATGATTATGAGCAAATTTTTTAAGTGAATTGTTATTTAACCACATCTAATGGTTATCTTGCAGTCTGGTATGGCACCATAGTATAAGCACTCAACTTGAGGTATAGTTTGAACGACAAAGTTAGCAGTTCAAACTCACCAGCTGCTCCTTGGAAACACTATATACAGGGTCGCTATGAGTAGGGAACTGACTGGATGGCTCTTAACAATTGTTATCACTGGAGGTAGGTGAGGCTTTCCTCTCAAGGTTTATTTACAGCCTCCAAAACCCTATACAGGGTCTTCTATGAGTTGGTACCAACTTAACGTAACAGTCAGATAAAAGATTTTATGTTATACAAAATTTCTCCTATACTGTATAATGTTCTCAGAACTAAAAGTATGTGGCATTCTAAATTATCTACATCACTCAAGAAACATGTTTTATGTTTCTAAAATTAGAACTTTTTAGTTTGGAGTTGTTTGTTTTTTTCCTTCATCAAATTCTGCATTAGAAATCCAAAAGTTGTACAAATTTCACTAGTCTAGCACTTAAGAAATTCTATATCTGTCCTACTGTATAGACTTTTCATGTTAATTGTGATCTTTCTTGATACCTAGAAAATGAAAATTGAATTAGAACAAGTTAAACAGCAACTAATAGTAAGTAAAAATTTTTGCCTATCTCAGAATATTTTCTTAATTTCAGAAATAATCATGTAATTTTTTCACTGTTTTTGTTTCTTTAAAGAATGAAACAAGTCGAATCAGAGCAGATAATAAACTGGATATCAACCTAGAAAGGAGCAGAGTAACAGATATGGTAATGTGCTCTTGTACATACTGTCTTAGTTATGTTTAAATTCCTCAAATTTAGTCTTTATCTCACACATATGTTTTAGTTTACAGATCAAGAAAAGAAACTTATGGAAGTCACCACAGAATTTACCCAAAAGGTAAGCTATTAAAATTTCTCTGTTGAACCGCTCTTTGCCTTGTGTGCATAAATGCATTTATCTTTTTAAAGTGTGCAGCTTAGAAGTTCTCATACCTGTTTATAGTCAACACTCTTGAAAAGCTGTATTTTTTGTTCATGATATAATTTAGTTATTTATTCTTATTACAGGATAACCAAACAAAAAGTGTAATATCAGAGACCAGTAATAAAATTGACATTGAAATTGCTTCCTTAAAAACGCTGATGGAATCTAACAAACTTGAGACAATTCGTTATCTTGCAGGTAAGACTTTGTCAGAGAATCTTAAAATTAAGATACAAGTTTTAACAAGCAACTTTACAGTTCAGAAATATAAAAAGATTACTTCTTAAAATAACGTTAGGTGCCACTGAGTTGATGGTAACTTTTAATAACCCCTATGCACAACAGAAGGACCTCTAGTTACAAATCGGGCTGTGAACTGCCAGGTCAGCAGTTCAGAACTACCAGCTGTTTCATGGGAGAAAGTTGAGGCTTTCTGCTCCCAGAAAGATTTACAGCCTCGGAAACACTGTACAAAAGTCGCTATGAGTTGGAACCGACTCTATGGCACAAAACCACCAACCACCATGCACAACAGAGTCCTGGTGTGGCACTGTGGGCTAATGAATTAGACTGCAAGGTCGGTGGTTCAAGCTCACCAGCTGCTTCTTGGAAACCCTATACAGGGTCCCTAAGATCAAAACCGACTCGATGGCACTTAACAACAACAGAAAGAAACACTGCCTAGTTCTAAACCATGCTCAGAATTGTCATGTCAGTCTGTCTAGATGGGGGTGTTCTGTTTTTTACTGACCACTTTTTCCAAGACAGATTTATTTGTTCTGGCAGCACATAGTTACTTCCAGTATTCCTTATTCATTGTCCAGTTTTTTCTATGGTTTGGGTCAGGCAAACCTTAGTCCTCAAATTGAAAAGCCATAACTAGCAAAGGATAAAAAAAGAACCACCTTCTAACTTGAAGCCAATGCATTGAACACAGCTACTAATTAAACATCCATCATATATTGAACTTGTTGAATTACCATACAACATGACCCAATTATAGGGCTCCAAAGACAGAAAGGAAGAATGCTGTATATAAAAATTATGTACTTATTAATTTTATCATATTGTACAGTCTACTTTACAACTTAAGTAACATTTCTTGAACGTTCCTTGAACGTTCTTTCCACATCAATATTTACACATAGATAACTTCATCTAATCCTATACAAATAGACCTGTGGTACAGTGGGTTACAAGCTGGGCTTTTAACCACAAGGTCAGCAGTTCAAATCCACCAACTGCTCCATGGGAGAACAATCTGGACTCCTGATGTGGCACTTTAAGCTCAGCACTGGACTACAGACCACGAGGCAGGAAGTTCAGCTCTACCAGCTATTCCTTGAAAACCCTATACAGGGGTCGCTAGGAGTTGGAACTAACTCATTGGTGCACACAACCCCCCCTACACTTATAGACCTTCTATTCCAAATTTTCATACTTGGTGTGTTTGGGCAAGTGCACATAAAAATACAAAGGAGTTTCGGAAAGTTTCACTGTCTTTTAATTCAGTTTATCTGTAAACTTTTTGAAGCTCCCTGTGCTAATCATAATCAGTAAGATGGAACACGTGGCTGATACATTCCCGCCTCCTTTTCAATGGCCTTTTTTTTTTTTTAATTGATTTAAAATATTGGGCTTCTGCTAAAGATTTATTTTACATAAGCATTCTAAGGGTTTGGAAAATCCCTACTGTAGCATCTCTGGGTAAAGAGCCCTTTAGTCAATGCTCAGGGAAATTACAAAATAGCAAACTTTAGAATGTTCATTCCCACTTTCAAAATAGATCCCAAAGGAACCTTGGCTAGGGCAGGCTTCAAATGCTACTCAGCTTCTTCCTCCAGAGTATTAACCTAATCCTTTATCACTGTCTTCCAACTAAGAATAAAATCGCCAGAAAGCTTTCTTTAAATAGTAGGCAAGGACTCCTGCTGTGGCGCTGTGGGTTAATGCACCAGACTGCAAAGCCATTTGAACTACAAGGTTGGCAGTTCAAGCTCACCAGCAGCTCCTTGGAAACCCTATACAGGGTCACTATCGGTCAGAACTGACTCGACAGCACCACTCAATAACAACATGCAAGGCAAACTCTAGTGGATTGGGTGGCAGAGACAAAAGAGATTACCAGTTCATTGTCCTTCTACTAAATTATTCCCACTGAGTATTTGCATCTAATAGTACTGAAGGTATGTGTTACTGCGGAGCAACTAGATGGGTGAGCTTGAACTGCAGGGTTGGTGGCTCAAGTGCACCAGCCGCTCCTTGGAAACCCCATCCAGGATCACTAGGGGTTCGGAACCTACTCAACGGCACTTAAGCACAAGGAGCGGCAATACTTAACTGAGAGTAAATCAAACAAACACAAGATTGGTGTGCTTACCACAAGGTTCTTAATGTTGCTTAGTGCTGTCGATTCGGACCCATAATGACCTGTACAGAGTGTCCGTGAGCTTGAATTGCTGACTTTGCAGTCCATTGCATTAACCCACAGGGCCACACTAAAATCCACACACCCAGATGTAGAGTTAATGTCATTAGATGCAGGGCCTTGATGGCGGACTAGGTAGATAGACTTTGCAGACCTCTGCCAGTAAAAATACAGAATGCTGTATGAAATAGG
>NW_006408592.1:5749406-5764536 GCF_000296735.1 Chrysochloris asiatica
TCGTAAGATAATTGACTTAATTAAGATAAAAGAGACAAATAAGGGAATAAGATTTGAAGCAGAACCAAGAAAGGAGATGGTTTCTGATTAGAGGCTCCCAATAAGTCCCGCTGTAACCATTTTGCACGTAACTGAGTGGACAGAGGGTCTAGAGAGCACTCCCATCACAGAGATCAGACAGATAGGAAGACAGAAAGGTGGCAAGAATTCCTTTTTCATTTTTTTGGCTCTTGACCCTCAACTCTGGACCAGAGGAATACCTGAAAGAGTGAACACTTCCAGGGGTTCTGCTGCACACACAGAAGGATCTGCGTAGTGAGGCTAGCTAGCCGATGATAAAGAGGGAGGAGTCAACAGGAAGAACTTGCCTTGCAGCAGGCGTGTCTTCCAAAGCAGGTCTGGCCAGCCCTGGGCTGTTTCAGTAGGAGAACCACCTGGATGGACTTGAGAGGAAAAAAGGAAAACAAAACCTTGAGTTAATCACAAGGCACAACAATAACATCTTGAAGTTTCTCAGGCAACTTTGAAGGCAAGAGGCCATAAAGTAGCGATAAAATCATTCTCATTTTGCTGTGATTTTAGATTTTAATGTCTAATCTGTTTTATTCTGTTCCCCCTTTTCTCGTGGGGTCGGGGGCTCTTACTTCTGGAAATACCCAAAAAGAGCCATACAGCCAAACTAAAATTGTTCCTTATAAAACCCCACCACCTGGTCAAGAGCCAATACCAGCTGATAGATACCAGAGCAGCATCTGCATTGAGCTGTAAGAGCAGTGAAAATATAATCCCATCTCCTGATCGTGTCTACTAGGAAGCACTGGAGAGAGCTTAAAAATGTACCAACATATATTCATATAATTATTATAAATACAACGCCTAAAAATCAACCGAAAATTTCTACTCACATGCGGAATCAAGACAGTAGCTCAAACAAGTGAGCAAGAGGTAAAGCTAAAATTTGCATTGGAAAGAGTGCAGGCTTTGGAACCGCCCGATAAGGAATTCAGGAAAATGGTACTTAAGTGTATCCTATAAGGAAGAAGTCAACAGATATACGGACAATATAAAACCTGCACAAAAATGGTCCACTCATCAATACTAAAATATCAAATGAAAGGAGGAAAAGTGAAGGATGGTGATTCAAGTCCCAGAATAGGACAAATCAAACAATCACAGAAGAGGTATAGTCTAAGAACTGCTGGAAGAAAATTTCCCTAATGTCTTCAAAGATAAGACAATAAGAACTCAAGAAGCTAAACAAACCCCAGGAAGGATAGACCCCAAAAGAAAATCACCAGGATATATATATTCAAACTCCAAAACCAAAGGTAAAAAGAGAATCCTGAAAGCAGCTAGGGAAAAAAAGCATTACTTACAAAGGCAAGCCAGTAAGATTAAGCTGTGATCTCTGCGTAGAAACAATGCCAACAGGAAGGCAATGGGAAGACACATAAAAAAAAATCTGAAAGAAAAAACTGGCAACCAAAAATCATTTACCTAGCAAAGTTGTCAACCAATTTATGATGGTGAAATCAGAACATTCCTGGATAAACGTAAGTTAGGGACTTTATAAGAGCCAAGCCAGTGCTTCAAAACATACTAAAGTGCATTCTTTGGACTGAGACCCAAACAACAACCAGAGATTAATATACATGGCAAGACTACCCAGAACTCAGTTGAAAGATGGATGAGTACAGAGCACAACAAAAGTACAAGAATGAAATCAGGATGTGTGATGTCAGTCTGATTAAAACAACTGCAGTGCAAAAGAAGGGGGAAATACACCAACAAAAACCAGGTGGAGAGAAGGACAGAGTTATGAATAAGTTTCAGTATATAGTTATGTCATGAATAGCTCCATTACGTCCTAGACAACCTGAAATGTTGGCAATAAAGACTCACATACTGAATATGGGCAGTGAGCATTGGGTAGAAAAAAAAACTTTATGCTTTCAAAGCCCCAGAATTGAAGACCTTGTATTTACCTTATTGTAAGTCTTAAAACTTGAAGTAGCTTTCGTATTAAATTTATTGGCCCATATACTGATCAAGAAAGGACTAAGATGTTGGAATCTGAGTTTATTCTACATTATGTTTCTGAAAGTCTGTTTCATTTTCTCCTACCAACTTCCTCCATGGGTTGGAAACACGGCCACAACCTATCAGATTCATATTACTTCAGTTTCAAAATTCCCTCTTTCCTTAGTTCCAATTTGAAAAATCCCAGAAGGAATCTGAATGACCCATGTTAGATCAGACACCACCCTTGTCCAGGCCACTTCCATTTAGTCTATATAGTTAACATGTCACATTCTGTTCTGGGCAGATAAAAGCTAACAATAATAGTGTTTAACCACTGTACCACCAGGATTCCTTGGTAAATCTTAAACACTTAGCTGCTAACCTCTAGAGGTCAGCAGTTCAAATCCACCAACAGCTCAAAGGGAGAAAGATGTGTCAGTATGCTTCCATATAGATTTACAGCCTTGGAAACCTTGTGGGGCAGTTCTTCTCTGTCACATGGGGCCACTGTGATGAGTCAGAATCGAGTCTTAAGATTTACCTGGCCTGTTCCCCAACCAGACCAGAGAAGCTAAAGAGCAGACTTAAAAACTGCTGACAACAAAAATGAGAAACTTAAATGCAACTGAGGTATAGTTCGTCGAATAAGGGACTTAAGAGTACAACCACCGAGATAGCACTGTGTACCTCGAAACTTGACATAAAGTCTCTTGGTGACATGGTACAATTGAAGATAACAATGTTTTTTTTAAAACTTTGTGGAGTTTAACAATATAAGTTTGAGCTTGCTGCCTCATGTGTACAGTGGCTGTAATTCCACTGATTATGTAGGGTATTAATAGTTAAACTATGTAGGGTATAATAGTTAAACAACATAATGTATGTAATTGCTCAGCACACTGCTTGGCATATAGTAAATAGTGAGATCGAATGGAAGAATAATGTTTAACTGCCCAGCAGCAACAAGAAACTGTTAACAGTTTTTTCTTCAAACGCCTAGCAGTCATTTATAATAAGAAAACGATGTTGCATTAACCAAGTTTTAGTAAGGAACAAGTCAGAGATCATTAGGGAAGTTTCACTTAGAAAGACTAATGTCTTACGTCTCTAATCATAAAACTTTGCCTAAGAACTCACAGATTGCCCATGTCATGGTGGTTTGAACAAACTAGAAATTACATAGTCCCTAAAGACACCTAAGATTCAGCTTAAAGTTGGGAGAACAGCAAGGGTTTCTGTCCTGGATGCCGTAATATCAACAGCCATGACACTATGGGATAAGCACTAGACCTTAAGGTTGCTTTGAACAGCGAGGTTGGCAATTGAAACTCACCAGCTGCTACTTGGAAATCTCCTAAGGGTCACTGTGAGACAGAATTGACTCATCAACACTTAACACCTTATTGAGGTATCTGTCCATGTGTGTGTTTTTAATAGTTTCTACTAAAATATTTTTTAATGTATAAACTTCTAAATAATTTAGAGATCACAAATAGGATAAATTGTCTGTAAACCTACCCCTCCCCCCAGAAAAAAAAAGAAAACTTAAAATGTTTTTCTATGGAATGATACAAATGTCTATTGACTAACCTAAACATTTCTTTTTTAACCTATGTAGGAAATATAATCTCATTTATCGTACAATCTACAGTTATAATTTTTTAACGTACTCACTGTGAGGTGTCCTGGTGTATCACTGTGGGTTAATGTAACTGCAAGGTCAGTTTAAACCGCACCAGCCACTCCTTGGAACCTCTATACAGAGTTGCTATGAGTTGGAATCGACTTGACGGCACGTAACAGAAACAAGTCATGGTTGAATAATGTTAATGACTAAAATCTACATTTAAAAATAATTACCACCCTTACTCTTATTTAAAATATAGGAAGCTTTTAAGAAATCATATTAATTCTGCCTTCAATGATAAATCTTTGGTTTAATTTTCAAGGGACTGAAAAATCCTAACTAAAAAAATTGGTTAAATTCTTCTTTTTGCTTGTGAAAAATGACACTCTACTCTTAATCTCTGTAAAATAACCACAGTGCATGACCTGTAATAACAGTTTTTTCTTTTCACAGCCTCAGTGTTTACTTGTCTGGCAATAGCCTTGGGATTTTATAGACTCTGGAAATAGCAAAATGACTACAGGCTGCTGCTGTTGAAGTCTTAGAACACTACACCAAAGATACGTTGCAGTGCCAGTAAGCACCAACAACTTACTGTAACAAGATGATTCAAAGCACTTACGGAATAAAAAGAAGTTTTACAATAGAAGATCTGTTTATCTTAATTTGGGGGGATGATGAAAAGCTTGTGCTTAAAACCTGATTCCAACTCATACGACCCTGTGCAGGGTTACTGAGTCTAAATCTTTCTCCCCAGGAGCAGCTCATAGACCTGGAAGACATGTTTATCCTACAGAGCTACCACCATATTTGCTTGAACTCAAAACTGTACATCACACAGGATTTCCTTCATATTTCCTTCATATTTCTTTCTGTTTGTTCTTCTGTTTGTCCATGGTATTCTTAATATTCTTCTCCAACATCTCAACTCAAATGTATCAATTCTACGATCTTCCTTACTTATTGTGCAACTTTCACATGCATATGTTCTTGAAAATACCATGACTTTCATCGGGCACACCTTAGTCCTCAAACCGATTATCTTTACTTTAAAGTCTTGTGCAGCAGGTTTGCCTCATACATTATGTCATTTGATTTTTTGACTGCTGCTTCCATTAGTATTGACTGTGGATCCAAGGAAAAATTTCAATCATCTCTCCATTTAACCTGATGTTATTTATTGGATCAGTAGCGAGGATTTGTTTTCTTTACATTGAGGTGCAACCCATACCGAAGGCTGTTCTCTGTAATCTTTACCAGTAAGTATTTTAACTCCACTTTCAGCAAGCAGGGTTGTGTCATCAGCATATTGCAGGTTGTTAACATGTCTTCCTCCAATCCTGATGCCAGTCTTCATATAATCTACTTTCTCGGATTATTTGCACAGAATACAGACTGAATAACTATGGTGAAAGAATACAATCCTGGCATATATACATCTTAACTGATTAAAACAATTTACTATCCCTTTGTTCTAGACGAACATCTGCCTCTTAGCCAGTGTACCCATTCCTCATGAGCACAGTTAAGTGTTCTGGAATAACCATTCTTCCCATTGCAATCCATAGCTTGTCATGATCCACACAGTCAGAAGCCTTTGCATAATCAATAAAGCACGTGTAAACATTACTCTGATATTCTCTGCTTTCAGCCAAGAGCCACCTGATGTCAGCATTGATAGCCCTAGTTTCATGTCCTCTTCTGAATCCAGCTTGAATTTCTAAATCAATTCTCTGTTAATGTATGATTGTAGCCATTTAGTTGTTTTCAGAAAAATTTTACTGATACACTTGAGGATTTCCACATTCCATTGGGTCACCTCTCTGTAATGAGCACAAATGTGCATCTCTTACCATCAGTTTGTTGAAAGTTTTCAGTTTATATTCCTATCAATTTCTAGAGCTTTTTTTTTTTTTTTTTTTTTTGCCAAGGCCTTCAGAGCTGCTTGGACTTTTTCCTTCAGTACCCGTCAGTTCTTGATGATGACATGCTACCTCTTAAAGTGGATGAACAACAACCATTTCTTTTTGGTACAGTCTCTTGACTGTTTTGTATTTCAAGGATTTGTAAGTGTAACTAACTAAGCAAATGACAAGGTTATTTTGAATACCTGATGGATTATATTATGATTAGCATATTGTAGATAATTTCTCATTACATTAGTACATAAGGGTCATATAGGTTTTTAAAGTCCATTGTAGCAAATGTTCACTTAACAAACATGAATGCCTACTATGTACCAGTTAACATGCTAGCCCCTCTGTAGAGATACCATTCTCATGCAGCTGACCCTCTTAGTGGACAACATAGAAAATAAATGATTTTGATTATAAACAGTTTAAAATGTTGAAATAATATTATGTAAAGGACATTCTAGTAGGGTAGCATTCATGTCACTCTTGGTTCTTTCATCCACTTTGCCCATGGTAAATGACTTACCTAATTGTCAGTTTAGAAGAAAAAATAATGCTCAAGTAGTCAAGTCTCCTCTTTTTTGGGACCATCCTGTCTAAGAGCATTGCTTCTGTAGGGTCAGGCTCTAACTGCAGTGTGAAGCTTGTCCCAGTGCAGTGATCTAAGTAAGTTATAGTCCTGGAGTTCAATCACAGGACACTTCCTGTCTAAAGATGCTGTAAACCATTTTCTCTAATCTCAATCTTAAGTAAATAAAGCTGCTATTGCTCTGTGTCAAGTCCTTTCCAGCTGAGAACAAAACTGCTTGGTCCTACACCATCGTCACAGTCATTGCTGTTGCTGTTTGAGCCCTTTGTTGCAGCCACTGTGTCACTGTGTTTCACTGAGGATCTTCCTCTACTGTACCAAGCTGTGCTGATGTCCTTCCCAGGGACTGGTCCTTCCTGATACCATGCCCAAAGGATGTTAGAAGAAGCCTCACCTGCAGCAGATTTGCCCAATGCAGTATGTTGTTTGATTGCTTGACTGCTTCCGTGGGCATTGATAGTGGATCCAAGTAAAACGACTTAGGCCTCAGTAAGTTCATACCTGCTCTCAATTATGTTGTCAACCAAGAAAAGAAGGACAAGTACCATCTATTGTTAAGTGCCATCAAGTCAGTTTCAACCCATAGCAACCCTGTATAGGGTTTTCAAGGAGCAGCTAGTGAACTTGAACCCCTGACCTTGCAGTTTGAACTGACTGCAGTTGAGCTCATTAACCCACAGTGCCACACCAGGACTTCATTTAGTGGGCTTCCTCAAACTCCAAGAAATATATCAAGATGCATATTTGCAGTTTATAACCACTTAATATAAACTCGATCTTGTGCTCAGTCTCACTGTAAGGATTTAGCAAGCAAAATACTTTGCATCCAATAATAGAAAAGGTATATACACCATACCTTATCATCATTACTTCTGGATCTTCTTTATCTTGGTAGTTTTGAAGTTCAGAAAGATTTTGGTTAAGAGGATGGAAATATCTGAAATGAAAGGGAATGGGATGATTGTGGCCCCACAGATCTCAAAACTACAACTCTATGCCTGCACTTGCACCCCACTAAAGCTTACCTATTGTGTATGTCTCTCTTCTATACTATACGCTCTCAGAAAAGGATATCTTACTCATCTCTGAACCTGTATGCACAGGACTAGTAAAAGGTACTTGCTATATGTCTGTAAAAGAAATAGCAAATTTAAATTTATTAATACTTAAAGTATGTGATTATGCTTTCATTTCCCCTTCGTTTCTAAGAAACCTTTCAGGCATTTTTTGTGAATGACTAAAAGCCTCCAGTGGATTAGCTACCTTCACCTTGTTCTATGGCCCTGAACTATATCCTAATCTGTCCTTTTGTGTTGTTCAGTGACTAAGTGGATCAGGCAGTAGTTAGTAAAAAGTTATGGACACTAACCCTGAAACTAATGATAGGGATTTTTATGGAATACAGTCTGCTTTTGGCCACCTGATCTCTGGTGTGGTGCTGTAGAATACGCACTGGGCTGGGAACTGCAAGGCCAGCATCTCAAGCCCACCAGCCACTTCCAGAAACCTATACAGGGTTGCTGAGTCCGATCCAATTCAACAGCACCGACCAGCTAACAGAAAATATGCCTAGTAATGCTTATTAACTTACCTATTTCTCCTAACACTCCTCTCGGGTGGAAGTGGTTTTTATCATTTCAAAGCTCAAGAAACAAGCTCTTAGGGAAGTTAACTAACTTGACCAAGGTCATACAACAAATAGCCACACAGGCCCAAGTCTTCAATTCCAAATCTCATGTGCTTACTAAGTATAGCAGTAGTCTACCAAGTTTAAGTACTCTTATCTCAGAAGGCAGACATTCTACTGAGACACGGAAACAAAACATCAGAATTCATTTTACATCCCTTTCTATTTTGTACTATCATGACACCTCATATATGAGATTTATATGGACTCCAAGTGTGGCACCATAGGATAAGCACTGGACTGCTAACCAAAAGATTGGTGGTTCAAACCCACCAGTCACTCCTCAGAGACACTATACAGGGTTGCTATGAGTTCAAACTGACTCAATGGCACTTAACAGCAACACTGACAAATTAGACATAATTTTGGAATTGCATTAGGAAACAAATGTAGCTGCTACAACAAGGGACTTAACTAAATAGAAGTTTATTTCTCTTTTACCTGCAGTCCGATTATAAGCATTTCATGGGAGAAAGATGAGGCTTTCTGCTCCTGTGAAAATGTAAAGCCTTGGAAACCCTATATAGTGTTGCTATGAGTAAAAACCAACTCGACGGAGCTGTAACTAGTATAAACATTTAGGATTAATGTTAGCTTTTTTTTTTTTATCATATTGTGCTACTGTCCCTGGCATTGCCTTCATTCACAAGGCCCAATGACTCACCACCAATATATTCCAGTAGGGGAAAGGGCAAAGAAGTAGGCCAACCCTTTGAACTTCAGAGACATGACTAAAAGTTACACTTGTCCACAATTTTTTTTTTGCCACAACTTGGTATATCTTACCTGCAGGAAAAGCTAGGAAGATAGCTTTTCTCATTTACCACCAGTGCTGGTAAAATCTTACTAGGGAAGAACAGACATGTGAAGATATCTAGACAATGGGTATGTGTTCAAAATATTTGACTTTTTGCCATTCGGAATGTGTAATCAAATCCGTTTAGACCACTGCATTCCAGTATACTGCTTCAGAGCTTGGACTTCTTTTTAACACTGTTCTGAGCTTTTGTTACAACACTCCAGTATTTCCTACCTTGCTGGTACAGAGAAACTAAAGAAAGTCTTTTAAAAATTGGAGCAAGTATAAAGAACTATTTCCAAGATTGGAAATAATTTTAGAATCCCTGAGTTAGAAGGAAAAAGTAAGGGTGTTTCTATCCCCAGGAAGTGAAGGAAATGTTGGATTTGGGAGTTCCAGCAGCAATTATGTATATTTTATATATTGTGATACCGATTCGGAAGTTTTCCTGTGAAGGTTAGAATCCTGGTTCTGCTTTGTTTTGCAATCCAGGGTAAATTCCTAAATCTCTTACCTATAAAAGAAACCTTCATACCGCTGTTCTGTGAATTAAGAGATATTATGCATAAATAAGCTAGACACAAATGACAAGTATTATCTTAGTTATATAAAATATCTAGAATAAGCAAATGCAGAGACGTAAGTTTATAAGTTACCAGAAGTTGGAGGAAGTCCTGGTGTGGCGCGGTACAATAAGCACGGGACTGCTAACCAAAAGGTCAGTGGGTCAAACCCAACCACTCCTTAGAAACTACAATATTGCTAGGAGTTTAAAGTGACTGAAGGGCACTTACCAACACTGGTTTGGAGAAAGCAGGAGGAATGGAGAGTTGTTGCAGAAAGGGTACTAAGTTTCTGTGTTTAGATGAAAAACTCAGAGAGAAACACAGTGCTGACTGCACAACTTGGTGAACATTATGTCACTAAATTGTACACTTAAAAACTGGTAAAATGCAAGATTTTAAACTTCGGTTCATCAAAGACTTTAACAAAAATGTAAAGAGACAACCTACAGACTGGGAGAAAACTGTGGGAAACCATGTATCATATAAGGGTTACATTATCCAGAACATATATAAAAAATGACAGCATAAATACTAACAATCCAATTAAAAAAAAAAAAAAAAACAGACAAAGGATTTGAATAGACATTTCCCAAAGGTAAACAAATGGCCAATGAGCACATGAAAAGATGCTCAACATGATTAGCCATTAGCCCCGGTCACCACCACCGCTTCGAAAAACCAAACCAAGAGCCATCAAGTCAGTTCCCATTCCTGGTGGTCCATGTGTGTCAGAGTAGAACTGCATTCCACAGAAGTCACATGATTTTTCAGAAGCTGCTCATCAGGCATTTCTTACAGTGTATCTCAGGGTAGGTTCAATCAGCCGTCTGGTAAGTACCCAGCTCTTTAAACATTTGTATCACTCAGTGGCCACTAGCCATTGTAAGTTGCAGTTAAGTCTACTCTGACTCATGGTGAGCTCATGTGTGCAGAGTAGAAGCGTTCCAGACATTTTTCAAGGCTTCCAATCTATTAAATGGATTTCTGCTCTGATGCTGTAGAAACAGCACTAGACTGCCCACCACAAGGTCTGCAGTTCAAATCTACCACCTTCTCCTTGGAAACCCTATATAGGATTCCCTATGAGTTAGAACTGACTCAACAACTCTTAACAATCCATTAAAGAAAAAAAAATTGCCATCAAATTGATTCTCATTAATAGTAAATGTAAGACAGAGTAAAGCTGTCCCCGAGGCTTTCCAGACTGTAAACTTTACAGAAGTTAACAGCCACATCTTTCTCCCATGGAGTAGCTATTCAAACCACCAACCTTGTAATTAGCAGCTGAGTTTTATTCACTTCGCCACTGGGCTCCTAATTCCATCTATTGCTACTGCTGTTGTTAGATGCCATCGGGGTAGTTCTGACTGGTACCAACCCTGTATGTACGATAGAATGTAACACTACTTCCCATCTTCACAACCATGCCTGTGTTTGAGCCTATTGTTGGAACCACTGTGTTGTTGTTGTTAAGTACCATAGAGTTGGTTCTGACTCATATTGACCCTGCACACAAGGTTTCCAAGGCTGTAAATCTTTATGGGAGCAGAAAGCCTCATCTTACTCCCGCAGAACAGCTGGTAGTTTTGAACTGCCGACTGTGAAATTATTAGCCCGATTCGTAACTGCTACACTACCAGAGAGCTCCTTGCAGCCACTGTTGTTGTTGTTAAGTGCTGTGGAGTTGGTTCCAACCTATAGCGACCCTGTACAGGGTTTCCAAGGCTGTAAATCTTTACGGAAGCAGAAAGCTTCATCTTTCTCCTGTGGGACAGCTAGTAGTTTAGAACTGCTGACCTTGAGGTTTGCCGCCTGATTCGTAACCACTATGCAGCCACTGTAAGGGAATACAAATCAAACCCAGGAGTCCCAAATGATTAGGTGCTTCAATATTGAATAATTGCTATCAGGAGTGACTGTGAGGGTTGGAAATGTAAAGGTAGATGTTTTCTGGCAAAACCAGGGGAGTGGTTGACTTTGCAGTCTAGGATCGGAGGTCCCTGGGACTATCAAGGGAGAAGGGCAGAGTGCGGGACCCTACTCAGAGAAGCAGTGACACCAGAGATGGAGGCAGAGACGATGACGTGGAGAGATGAAGCGGCTAGGAAATTGGACCCAGAGATGGAGAGGGGCTGTGTGCTGATGACCAGGGGTAAGGCTTGCAGAGTATACCCCTTTGGTTGTTTGATGATGCATGGACAGGATTGTAACCAAGGCAATGAAATGATAATACGATAGGATGCATGTAAACCTCATGTTCTCCCGTGTAAACTATCAAATAATTCACAATAAAATACTAAAAAAAGAAATTGAAAAAAAAAAATGATTAGGTTTTTGACTATTGCCCGAAAGGTTTACAATTCATACTTATCCACAAGTGCCTCAGAAGCCTTCACAAGCCTCTATAGAACAGTTCTACTCCACACAGGGGATCACTGTAAGTCAGAATTGATGCATCAGTAACTAATAATATTAAAATCACAGTAAGATACCACTTCACCCTCACCATAATGGTTACAATAAAACATATGGAAAACAAATAGTGATGGACATGTGGCACAGTTGGAACCTTCATCCATTGCTGGTGGGAATGCAAAATGACACATCTGCCGTGAAAAATAGTTTGGTGGTTCCTAAGGAGCTCTGGCAGCATAGTGGTTACGAATCAGGCTGTGAACCACATGGTCAGCAGTTCGAAACTACCAGTTGCTCCTCAGGAGAAAGATGAGGCTTTCTGCTCCCATAAAGATTTACAGCCTCAGAAACCCTGTACAGGGTCACTATGAGTCAGAACTGACTCCACGGCACATAACAATAACAACAAAGAAGCTACTTAAAGAACTACTTTATTGTTAAGTGTCATCAAATCCAATCTGACTCATAGCGACCGTATTATAGGGTGTCTGAGGTTGTAAATCTTTGCAGGAGCAGAAAACCTCATCTTTCTCCTATGGAGTGGCTGGTGGGCTTGAACTGCTGACCTTGTTTGTAGTCTATGCTTAACATTATTGTTAAATGCTATAGAGTCAGTTCCAACTCATAGCAACACTTATAGGGTTTTCAGGGAGTGGCTAGTGAGTCTGAACCACTGATCTTGTATTTCAAACGAACTTGGGGGTCCGGTGCTTACCCTCCAGTGCCATACCATGACTGTGTTTATCATTTGGCCCAGTAATTCCACTCCTACGTATATTCCCAAGAGACTCGAGATCAGTGACACCTAGAAATACATGCACACCAGTGTTCACTGCAGCAATATTCACAATAGCCAAAATGTAGAAAAAACTGAAATAAGTAACACTTGCCAGTTTAACAGATTTAACAGATGAATGGACAAGTTCGTGAGAAAATTCCATTATTGTTCAGTTTCATTTTCCAACTACCTGAAACCCCTTCATCCATACAATGGAACATTACTCAGTCATAAGGAGAAAGTCCTAATACATGCTACAACATGAATGAACCTAGAAAACATCAGGAATGAAGTATGTCTATTGCAAAAGGACAATTCTGTATGATCCCATTTACATGAAATATCTAGAATAGGCAGTGTACTGAGAACAGAGATGGTTAGTGGTACCGGAGGCAGGAGGTGGGAAGGAGGAGTTACTGTTTAGGATGCACTGAGTATTCATTTATTTTGATAGAAAACAGCAGGCCCTGGGGATGGTGGCCCAACAGGGTAACTGGTGTCAATGTTTTAACATGTAAAAAATGTTACATGTTTTAACAATGAAAAATGAGTAAAATATCCAATTAATTGCCACAGTGAAATCTTTAAAAATAAGAGCTAATATGTGTAATGGGCTTGGCATATATCTTGCACATAATAAGTGCCCAATTAATCCACTGTTAGTCTAGATTGAAAGTCTACTGGAAACCACAGAGAAAATAACCATAGTGAATATTAAAGTCATCAAAAGGATACATAAGCCATTTTTAACACTTGCTTAAAACCTCTAACCAGCTTGAACTAGTCTTAGCAATCAGTGCACTCATCCCAGGGGAAACTGGTCCTGAGGACACTGGGTCAGACTGGCCTTTCGATGTAAGGTGCAGGTCCACGACCGGAGGCTGTGAAGGCTACTTCCAGTGAATCCTGAGGCTGGCCACTGTATCTTCAGGGCAACGCAGGATCTAGACAACTGCCCCAAATAGTCAAATCATGGATAACCCACAGATCAAAAAAAAAAGAAGTGTGGTGGGGGGCAGGGTAGGAAAAATGAGAGAACCCAAGTCAGCACAGAACTGAAATGCCATGGTGGGTTTTTGGTCAGCAAAATATACTGGTTCAAGAGAGAAACTGGAAGAATAAAAAAGCCATATGTTTCTTATCCAATCTTCTCTTCCCTATATCCCTTTCTTGTAAAGCCTGGAAGACAGAATAATGACTAAATTATGAGATTTTTTTTTTTTAAAGCTGAATTTTCTTTTTATGTAAAATTTTCCTAGTAAGAGAGATTTGACTAATGTAAAGTTGTGCTTTTCTAAAATTTACTGATCTTGTGTTGCACTTTCTTCCAAGTCCAGACACTTCTTAAAACAAGGAAAACTATATATACATTCACACTAACAGTAGTAAATAATACTCTTTGGAAAGTGAATGGAGTAATATTGTATTTCTCTTGATTGCTAAACTATACTTTTTTTAAAAGCTTATATAAATACTTACAAAATTAATTAATCCTATAAATCTGCTTCAGGATCTTGACTTGCCTATATAGAAATATAAAAAGTACACTTGGTAAATAAAGAATGGAAGCAAAAACACAGGGAGAAGTAGGTTAAGTGAAGTTACATTCAGAGGATTTGCAATTAATGAGATGAAACTAAATGTGTTTGAAATGTCCAACATAAAATGATCATCTGCTTTGTAAACCTTCACCTAATTCACAATAAAAAGTAAAAAAAAAAAAAAAGTATACTGGGAGGGAGTGAACAACTGAATTCAAATCTATATTATGTATTTCTATCTTCACAAATGGAATAATCACGTATCAGATGAATTCTGAGAAGAATTTATATATTTTTATCAATTTTTAAAATGGCAGAGAAAAGTACGTTTAAAGCTATTTCACCGATTAGTATCTTCTCACAAACATCCCCATAGAAGACAACTTTTTCTTCACTGTTCTCTTCTCTTTGCTTGATTCACAAGAGTCATCATCCTACAAACAAAGAAAAAGTGAATCAAATAAAACTGCTCTGCCAGGACAAAGTTTCACCTTTCTATAGCACCTGTTTTAAAAGAAACATTAATCACACTAATATTTTCAACTGTGAATTAACTTTATTTTAGGGTTTTGGGTTACTCCTGCGTCTTTCTGTCTTACACTACCATTTGGTAACACATTGCTAAATGATATGCAGAAGGTGATTACACCAACCTCTGGATTCTTTGAAGGCACTCAGTGTATGAATCACATTTCCTGTCTCATGACCCGATGCACACTGCCCAATGAAACACTGGCCAATTCGGAACCATGCTCACAATTGTCATGATGGAGCCCATTATTGCAACCACTATGTCAACCACAAGGTGGCAGGGCAGATTTAGTCAAAGTTCTTAAAGAACCCATCCATATACTCTAAAATGAGTACTGAATCAAAAGTTCATTTTATTTCTACTTTATGTGGTACTGTAGGATAAGCACTGACCTGGTAACCCTAAGGTCGGCAGTTCAAACCCACCAGTTACTCTCAGAAAGCCTATACAGGGCAACCATGAGTTGTAACCAACTCGATGGCACACAACAATATACACTGAAGGGAGCCCCTGGTGTGGCACGTGGTATAAAGCACTAGGCTGCCAAGACAAAAGGTCAAGAAGTGTAGGTTTGAACACCACTGGGAGAAAGATGTGGCAGCATCCTCCTGTAAACATTTTAAACCCTGGAAACCCTAAGGGGCAATTCTACTCTGTCCTT
>NW_006408592.1:5765886-5767447 GCF_000296735.1 Chrysochloris asiatica
TATCATCTGCATATCGCAGGTTGTTAACAAGTCTTCCTCCAATCCTGATGCCACGTTTTTCTTCATAGAACCCAGCTTCTCGGATGATTTGCTCAGCATACAAGTTGAATAAGTACAGTGAAAGAATACAACTCTGGCGGACACCTTTCTTAATTTTAAACCATTCAGTGTTCCCATGTTCTGTTCGAACAACTGCCTTTTGGTCCATTTACATGAGCACAATTAAGTTATCCAGAATATTCATAATGCGCATGTTGTCCACAGCTTGTCATGATCCACACAATCAAAAGCCTTTGCGTAGTCAATAAAGCGCAGATAAACATCTTTCTGATATTCTCTGCTTTCAGCCAAGATCCATCGGACATCAACGATGATAAGATTAGTGACCTTTAATTGACTGGTTTTGGCCATTTGAAATCTGACAATCACATGGTTTCCTATGTCAGGAATGACAAATTAAGGTGGAATGGAGTTGCATTCATGAGCAAAAAGAACATTCCAGCAGGGCTTGAAGAGGTATTAGGGAGAAAGGTTGTGCAGACTTCCACCAGTAATAACAGATTACCAGACAAAACTGGTTCAAACTATGGTCCCAGAAATACACACTTACTATAAGGGTATAATTAGGAAGGTCAAAGACTTACCATAGAGTGGGTTTAGAGCAGAGACCAGAAAGGAGGTGTCTTCTGATTTACGGAGGCTAGTGAGTCCCAGCACAGCCATTTTGAATGAGAAGGAGCAGATACAAGGTCAAGAGAGCACTACCATTGCAGAGGGCTGACCAATTGTCAGATGTAAAAGTGCAAACATTTCTTTTTTGTTCTTTTATTTTCCTCTGTGTGCCCACTTCCACTCTGGGGACCAGAGAGGATACCTAAGCAAGTGGACACCCCCCAGGAAAGGCTATACTATGCACACGCACAGATCTGCACAGCAAGGATCGCTAGGTGCAGATTCAGAGAAGGGGACGGAAGCAACAGGAACAGCTTAAAATGAGAATGTCTTCCAAAACAGGTCTGGCCATCCCTAGGTTGGTTCTCAGTAGGACAAACACCTGAATGGGCTTGAGGAGAGGTGAGAGACAAAAAAGATAAAGAAAAAAAAGACCAAATACTAAATCTTGAATTATATAATAAGGCACAATGGAAACATCTTGAAATTTCTCAGGCAGCTTTGAAGGTAAGAAACAAAAAAGGGGGCATTAAAGTCTTACTCATATTATGATTTTTTGTATTCTGGGTGACACTGCTTTTTGTTTTTTTGTTTTTTTTTTTGGATACCCTTGCTATCTTGGGGGAGGCTCTTTTTATCCTTGTCTTATCCAACAACAGATAGCAGTTGTGGTCATACAGTCAAGCTACAATTGCACTCTAAAAAATTCCAACAACCAAGAAGAACCAATGCCAGGGGATATACACCAGAAAAGCATAAATAACTAATGCCTCCTGAAATCATTCTGAGTTGAGTAGTAAGAGAAGTGAAAAGAGAATCCCATCTCCTGATCACATCTACCAAGAGGCAATTAGAGAGCTTAAGAATACACCAACATACAGTCATCTAA
>NW_006408592.1:5786474-5787395 GCF_000296735.1 Chrysochloris asiatica
CTGTAAACTTTCACTCAATCCACAATAAAAACCTTAAATTAAAAAAAAAGGACATTCCTCAAATCAATACTTAGAATTCTTTACAACCAGAATTAAGGTCAGGAGTTGTGCCTTAAGAAATAAACATCTTAAGATGCACTCAAAAGTTAAGTGTAGAATAAACGACTGAGAAGATTTAAAGCTTACTGAGTGTAGAAGTTAGAAGAAACACTGTGTTTTCAGCTGACATGTGAAACACGTTCTGGCACGAAGGCAAAAACAGACTTTAAAAGTACAATAGCAAACATTTCTGTTCAGAAATCCCTTGCACATCAAGATGGATCGACTATTCCATGAAAATTAGAATTATTCAAGTGTTATATGATCTTAAACATCAGAATTGGGAGTCATACAGACTGAAACTCAAATCCTGACCTTTTCACTTCGGTAACTGTCGACAAGTTACTTAACCTCTATGTTAAATCTGGGTTTCCTAAGACCTTAGTGAGTTGTGAACATTACATAATACAGCACAACCTGTGAGAGTAGGACCTCAATGGGACTGCCTTGTTTTATCAGACCTCACATGCTTTCCACCTTTGACAGAGTGCAGTTTTACCACTTTTCCAGCATCTGTTCTTGTGAAAAACAAATGTTAGTGTTCCTTCTCTGGCAGGTTTTAATATATACATATACATACGTATTTCTTAGACCCCCTGTAGTATAGAAAAGTGCTCATAGTGAAGCAATTATTCCCTAGATAAACCATATATATGTAAAAGAAACAATTGCTTCACTATGAGCACTTTTCTTTACAACAAGGGGTCTAAGAAATTTCAGCTGGAATCTTTACCAAAGGCCAATGGCCAAAAATATTCTCCATCTCAAAACATTTTAGCAATATAAAGGCAAGGAGTAACTATGTATAATATATATATATAT
>NW_006408592.1:5788170-5846354 GCF_000296735.1 Chrysochloris asiatica
TATATATATATATCTTAATTCTTCCATTTGTAGGTTTAGGAAGAAAACAGGATGGTCTTAACACCATTTAACACCATTTACCCATTGCCATTAAGTTGAATGCAAGTCACAGATACCCTGTAGGACAAAATGTAACTTCCCCACTAGGTTTCCAAGACTGTAAATCTTTACTGACACAGACTGTCACATCTTTCTCCTTCAAAGTGGCTGGTGGGTTAAAATTACCAAGCTCTCAGTTAACTTAACCACTTACAACCAAAGCTCCGTCAAACACCTTTTAGTGAGGATAAAAGAACAAGTTGCTGGTCAACAAACTCTCACAGGGTACTGAAAGGAGTAGCTAACATCAAACCATTAAAGTTTTGAGGACATTACTTTTCAGATTTGAGCTGTTCTTTCTTCTGCTTTAGATCTTCTTCTGTGATTCCTCCCAAGTGTTTATAGTTGCTCTCAGCAATTTCTAGGAGGTGTCTCAATTCTACAATTTTCTTATACGCTCTCACTGCAAGATAGAGTAGAACAGGAACCTGATTCAGATAGGTATCAACTTGTGCTCATACGGTACTACTGATCTTATGGAGCATATTCTTGCTCTAAAGGCATAGGAATATCTGCACAGGGGAAGGGGGTCATACTCACAAAAAGAGAAATGTCAGTTACAGGATTATCCGAATGAACAAGCAATGAAATACCTAGAGATACTTTGTCTATCATTAAAGTATATCTCAGATTGCTATGATGATAAATATTATGAATACAGGCCCTGCATAATGGACTATGTCAAGAAATAAGAAAAACTGAAATATACTTAGTATTTAAAATAAATCAGAACTAACCCAGTCCCCAAATTCTGTGATTAGTCACTTACATAGGAATACGAAGCGGAGTACTATGCATAGAGCTGCTTTTAGCTATTCCCCAACTATCAAAACTGAGTTTTCCATCCTTTAAGGCAGTAATTTTTCTTCCTCCAGGGTATATTTTGCAGTACTTGGAGACTGTTTTGCTTTTCACAACTAGAGATCGAGTGCTCATGGCATCTAGTGGATATGGTTAGTGAGCTACAAAGCTGCCTACAATGTACAGGATAAGTTCCCACAACAAAGAATCATCTAACACAAAGTGACAATAGTTCACAGGTTGAGAAACCTGGCTTTTCAGAATCAATTTGGCAAATTACAGTCTCTTCTCCCATTTATCTGTCCATAGATTAGAACTGCAGTTTCCAAATCAGGTTAGGCATCAGAATCAACTGGTTGTTTTTGAAAAATGTAGATGTTTGGGCCCCATCTCAGTCATACAAACACAGTTATGTGTATTGAGTAAATGCTCCTCATATAATTCTGATGAGCAGACACGTTTAAAAACCACAACTACTAGCAAGCAATATGGTGGAGGGAAGTTTTTAAAAATACGTTAAAGAATTATAGCAATTGAGCTTGTATAATTTCTTTATTATTTGAAAGGCTATGTTTTGAAAGACATGTTCTACAAGGTTCTCAAACATAAGAACTAGGATTAATGGGATTAGCTCCAGGAAGACAGACTTTATTTCAATAAATCAAGGTTCCATTCCAGGAGATCTGGGATGACAAGAAATGTAATCAGCCCCTTGTAGATACTCTGACAAAATCTAATGTCTCAAAATTGTAGCAGAAACAAGAAAAGTGGTGCTTTCTGATTTGCGGCTACCATCTTGAGCAGGACTGAGCAGACATAAGATCAAGAGTGCACTCCCATCACAGAGGTCTGACAGACTGTCAGAGATAAAAGTGTGAACATGTTTTTCAATTCACTAATCTTTCTCTGTCTGCATACCTTCACTCTGGGGACTAGAGGGGGGGTCCATGAACAAGTAGATACTTCCCAATCCCCAGAGGGTTCTACTATGCAGGTAAATGACTCTGCTCAGCAAAGACCACAGGACCCAGAATCCAAGAAGGGGGATGAGTCAACAGGAACAGCTTAAAATGGGAGTGTCTTCCAAAATGACTCTGGCCAGCCCTGGGCTATTTCTCAGCTAGAAGTAACACCTGAAAGGGATTGAGGAGAAGTCAGAGAAGCAAAAACGTAAAGAGGGCCATAAGGAGCAACAGGAACATTTTGAAACTTCTCAGGTGGTCTTGAAGGCAAGAAGTTGAAAAATGGGCATTAAAGTCTTATTCATATTTTGCTATGTTGTGTGTGTGTGTGTGTGTGTGTGTGTGTGTGTGTGGCAACTATAGACTTTAGTGTCTGTCCAATCTGTTGGTTTTGTATGTTGTTGTTTTTTTAGGTATCCCTTTTATCTTGGGGGAGGGGGCTCTTCCTCACCCTACATTACCTAAGAATAGACAGCAACTGCAGTCATATAGTCAAGCTACAATCACACCCTATAAAATCCCATCATCTAGGCAAGTCAATACCAGCTGCTTAACACCAGAGCAGAAGAGATAGCTAAAATTACTCTCAGTTGAGTAATAAAACAAGTGAAAAGAGAAGCCCATCTCCTGGTCACATCTACCAAGAGGCAATCAGAAAGCTTAATAATATACCAACATACATTCATCCAATTATTGAAAATGGAGACTTTTTTTTAGAAAAACACGACCTACCTAAACTTACACAGAGTGAAGTGGAAAACTTGAACAGACCTATAACAAAAGAAACTGAGCAAGTCATTACAGAACTTCCAACCAAAAAAAAGCCAGGTCTAGATGGCTTCACTAACATTCAGGGAAGAGCTGTCCCCAGTTCTATTCAAATTATTCCATAATATAGAAAAGGATGGAAAACGTCCTAATACATTTTATGAAGCAACCATAACCCGCATACCAAAACCAGGGAAGGACATCACTAACAAAGAACATTACAGATCAATATCTCTCATGTCCATAGATGCAAAAAACCTCAACAAAATCCTAGCCAACAGAAGTCAACAACACATCAAAAAAATAATACATCACAAGCAAGTGGGATTCATATCAGGGATGCAAGGATAGTTCAATGTTATAAAAACAATATAATCCTATATATATATATACATATATACACACACACAGAGAGACAGACATACAAAGGCATTTGACAAAATCCAACATGCATTCATGATAAAAATGCTAAACAAAGAAGGAACTGAAGGGAAATTCCTCAACATAATTCAAAGCATATATACAAAACCAACAGCCAACATCATGCTCAATGGGGAGAAACTGAAAGCTCTCCCTTTGCGAACAGGAACCAGACAAGGATACCCTTTATCGCTACTCCTATTCACTATTGTGTTGGGAGTCTTAGCCAGAGCTATAAGGCAAGATAGGAAAATGAAAGGCATCCAAATGGGCAAAGAAGTAACACTCACTCTTCTCTATTTGCAGATGGCATGATGCTATACTTAAAGACCCCAAAGACTCAGCAAAAAACTACTAGAACTCATTGGAAGATTCAGCACAGAGGCAGGGTACAAGATCAACATACAAGAATCAGTCAGATTCCTCTATACTAATAACGACAATGCTGAATAAGAAATTAGAAAAACAATGCCATTTACAATAGCTGCCCAAAGGATGAAATATTTAGGAATAAATCTAGCCAGACAAGCAAAACACCTATACAAAGAAAACTAAAACACTACTAAAAGAGACCTACAAACATGGAAGTATATACCATGTTCCTGAATAGGAAGACATAACATTGTGAAAATGTCAATACTACCCAAAGCAATCCCAGATCCAGATTCCAATGACATTCTTTAAAGACATGGAAAAAAACATTACAAACTTAATATGGAAAGGAGAGAGTAACCGGATAAGCAAAGCACTGCTTAAGAACAACAACAAAATTAGAGGCCTCTCACTCCCTGATTTCAAAATTTACTACATGGCTACAGTGGTCAAAGCATCCTAGTACTGGTACAATGCAAGATATATAGATCAATGGAACAGAATCAAGAATCCAGAAATTAACCCATCTACATACAGCCAACTGATCTTTGATAAAGGGCCAAATAACATTAAATGAAGGGGAGATGGTCTCTTCAACAGATGGTGCTGGCAGAACCGGAAATTGATATGAAAAAGAATGAAACAAGACATTTATCTCACACCATATACAAAAAAACAACTCAACATGGTTTAAAGACCTAAATGTAAATCCCAGAATTATAAAGGTCATCAGTGAAAAACTAGGGACAAATTTAAGGGCTCTAATACAGGGCATACATACACTATGAAACTTTGAGAATTGCACAAACAAAAGAAGCCAAAATAGATGATTGGGACATTCTAAAAATTAGGAATGTATGCGCATCAAAGGATTTCACCAAGAAAGTATAAAGGGAGCCCACAGAACAGGAAAAAAATCTTTTGTAATGACATATCAAACAAGGGAGGAAGCTCTAAAATCTATATGAAATTATAACACCTCTAGAAGAAAAAGACAAATAATCCAATTAAAAAATGGGCACAGGACATGAACAGACACTTCACCAAGCAAGACATTCAGGCAGCCAAGAAACATGAAGAAATGTTCACGATCATTAGCCATCAGAGAGATGCAAATCAAAACAACATGGTTATCATCTCATACCAGCAATAACAGTGAAGGTCAAAAAAGCAGAGGGCAATAAATACTGGTGAGAATGTGGAGAGACTGGGACACTCCTACATTACTGATGGGAATGTAAAATGTTTCAACCACTCTGGAAAACAGTATGGCGCTTCCTCAAAGGTTGGAAATAGAAATACCTTATGATCCAGCAAGTCCTCTACTTGGTATATATCCACAAGAAATATGAGCCATAACAAGAATAGGAAAAGAACACTATGTACACCAATGTTCATAGCAACAATATTCACAATATTTAAAAGATGGGGACAGCCTAAGTGTCCACCAATGGAAGAATGGATAAACAAACTTTGGTACATACACACAATGGAATATTATGTTAGCTTGAAGAATTACAGTGATGCTGCAAACCACACATAACATGGATGAACCTTGAGGACATTATGCTGAGTGAAATAAGTCTGTCACAAAAAAACAAATATTGCATAAAGCCATTATTATAAAAGCTTAAGAAATGATAGCCATATTAAAAGAAAAAAAAAACAATTCTCTGATGATTACCAGGGATGGGAGGGATGAGACGATAAAGCACAGGTTAGGGGATAGACACATCCTAGCTTGGGTGTTGAGGAGGGCAACATACAAGGAAAGGGAAGGCAATACACAAGAAGGGGGAGGGTGTAGAAGAACAAGGTAGATAGGGGAACACTGAGGCAGGTTTGCATGGGCTAAGTGGGGCAGAGGTAAATAGTGATGTATGCTCAGCCTTGGAACAACAGGGCTCTGTGATACAGGAATCAAGGCCTTGTCTGAATCGGTAAAAGAGGGAAAATAATTTTAAGATGCTTAACTATCTTATGGATATTCGTTTCCCTTGCCTAGTATTGTAAATTAGACACTTGAGTGGGATAGAAAGGAGTATCAGGAAACATGATGACAGAAAGCTTGTAAGCCCATCTTCAGCCTGTAACTGACTGGAATACCTAAAAGGGATTCTAGAACTTGCCCAGTGAAATAAGCTTTTTGCGCACAGCCTTTGTAGTGTATAGGACCATAGGTGGAATCCTGAGCCCCATTCAGAAGCTTCTGAGGTGGTTCCCACTTCAAAAGACATGCAGACCAGCCCGGAGCAACTAGAAGAACAGATATACTTCTTCAAAGAAAGATCAGCAGTTAAAAACAAAAACAGCAGTCTGTTTGGCTATTACAAAAGAACAAGCAAGCTGTTTGCTTGGGAGCTTTCAAGACAAGCAATCAAGTCCCTTCAGGACAAATCCCCCTCCAAGACTGAAACTCAAAGGGAATACACGAGTAGGCTTGTAAGATCGCTGGTGACCACATTGGTCTACAAGTGAGTAGAAATGGGGCAAAGCCAGTAATGAAGATAGGGGCTGAGTTCGACCACATTCTATAGACTCCTGATGACTTTAAGATTAAAAAGGTAGGGCTGGTTGGTCTGAAGTTTGGGGAGATATGGAACTCCTGAGCTCATGGACACTGACCTAGCCCCAAAGGGCTAGAGGTGACAATGACGGGTTCAGCTGATCGGAAGCGTGGGGAGACACACAAGAATGCCCAAATTTGCAGATAGTATTCATCTGACCTAGCTTCGATGGCCTGATAAACAGAACTCAACTAGAGGAAGATAAAGAAATCTGATAAAGGAAGCAGGTGTAAATTGCTACAATTTGATGAACTTGACCTATACTGATGGATGTAGTAGCTCAAAATACCAACAGAGAGGGAAGGAGTCTTCACATCAAGTATCATGCCTATCCCTTCTGTATACAGGGTTTATAGGGATGGGCAACTTAGACACTGGCTACCTAAAAAGTGGAGGAGGGTGGGGGCTTTAAAGGCACAAATGGCTAGCTTATAAATTTTGAAGAGGGAGTTTAGTTTCAGAGAGTGTGGGAGAAGGTAGCATCCCCACTGAACAGTTTTCATTTTGTCTAGATGGTTCTGATGAAAGGAGATGGGGATAGGATTCTTTTGATTCAATAGTGAGTAATTGTTATCATGACTAATTGTGACTGTCACAACTGTAAAGGTAGAAGATGTGTAACAAAAGGCAGGGGGGAGAGTAGTTAACCTACATTCCAGGAACAGAAGAACCAAGGACCATCAAGAGAGAAGCACATGAACCATGAATGGAACATGGGACCCTAATCAGAGAAGCAGCAATACCTGAGATGGAGGCAGAGGCGATGGCTGGAGAGATCAAGCAGCTGAGAACTCTAAACCTATAGAAAGATAAAGGCTGCGTGCTGGCGGCCAGGAGGCTGCCTGGCTTGCAGATTGTGCACTTTGGTTATTTAAACAATTATATATTTCTCCCAAGTTTCTGTGTACATCAAAAAACAAAAACAGAATAGAAGCAAATACTGTTAATCAATGATGCATGGAGAGGATTGTAATCATTGCAAAACAAAATATGATAGGCTGAGTGTAAAACCGGTTCTCCCATGTAAACTATCACTCAATGCACAATAAAAGTTAAAAAAATAATAATAAGTACAAGCCTAGAAAATCCTTAATAAAAGAAAACATTACCCAAACTTAGAAATGAGAAGTGGTAAAGTTACAGCTAATACTCAAGATCTGACCAACAACTGCCAACAAATATTGGCTCAAGTTGAGATCTGCAGTTAAAATCTAGTGAAAAATAATAACCAGCAATGTTTACTTAAGACCTATACACAATGAAGGAAAACAGTTCAGAAAGTAAGGGTGGTAATAACCAGAAATGTTCACTGAAGACCTACACACAATGAAGGAGAAACAGCTCAGAAAGTAAGGGTGGTGATGGTTGCACAACTTATAGAACGTAATCCTTGGCACTATGGAGAAACTGGTGAAATCAGAGTATGCTTTGTTGTGTATGCTTACAACAAAGTTATTATTATTATTTTTTATTTTGAATCTGTAAACACATTTGCAAAAATACAAAAAAAAAAAAAATTAAACATGCTTTCTCTGCCATACCAAAATAAAAAAGTTCTTGAAAAATGGACTGAAACAGAAATGACCCATAAATTTTGAAGTCTTTTTGTATATATTTCACTACAATACAAAAATTTAATAGATTTTTTAAATAAAAACAAACTTTTGAACTTCAAAGACCACCACTAAAAAAGTGCAAAGATGGGACAAAATATATGTAAATCATTTATCTGATAAGGGACTTGTATTCAGGACTGTTATAAGTTAATAACAGAAGGATATGCTACCCAATTAAAAATTAGATAAAGGCTTTGAATGGATATTTCTCTAAATAGCATACATAAATGGCTAATGAGTACATGAAAAGATGCTCACCATCATTACTCATTAAGAAACTGCAAATCAAAACTACAGTGAGGAACCTACACCTAAGAATGCAGTAGCTCAAAAGAGGGAACAAATCTTTACAACAAGGATCATTCCCACCCCCTCCATACACAGAGTAGACAGGGATGGGCAACTTGGACATTGGCTCCCCAAATTGGGGGGAGGGGGGAGCTACAAAAGCAAGAAGTGACTGGCTTACAAGCTTTCAAGTGGGAACCTAGATCCAGAGGGCGTGGAAGAAGGTAGAATCTCCATTGAGTAGTATCTAATCTCTCTAGGCGGGGCTGAAGAAAGGAAATGCCAACGAGTTTCTAGTGATACAATAGTGAATAATTGTTATCAGGACTGATTGTTAGGGTTGGAAATGTAAAGGTAGACATTTTGTAGCAAGGAAGGGAGTGATTAACTTTTCAATCTAGGAGCAGAGGTCCCTGGAACCATCAAGGGAGAAGAGTGGAGAGAGCGGGACCCTACCCAGAGAAGCAGTGATGTCTGAGATGGAGGCAAAGATGATGTGGAGAGATGGAGCAGTTGGGGACTTTGGACACAGAGAGGGAGAGGGGATGTATGCTGATGACCAGGGGGGCAGGCTTGCAGGGTATACCCTTTGGTTGGCTGATGATGCATGGAGGGGATTGTAACCATGGCAACGAAATGATATATGATAGGATGAATGCAAAGCTAATGTTCTCCCATGTAAACTATCACATAATTCACAATAAAACATTTTTTAAAAAGCAATCGAAAACATAGAAAATAAATGGCAGAAAAAAAATAAAAGTAATTATGATTTCACACACAAAAAAAAACTACAGTGAGGAACCACTTAACATCCACTAAACGGGCTACAATCGAAAAAACAGTAAGTATGAAGTGTTGGTGAAAGTATTGAAAAGCTGGAACCCTAACAGAGTGCTGGTGGTGTAGCCACTTTGGGAGTGCCTCAAAAGGTTAAACAAATTACCAAATGACCCAGAGAGTCTACTCCTAGACATGTATCCAGATGAAATGAAGCCATACATCCATGCAAAATCTTGTACACAAATATGTGTAACAGTATTATTCAAAACAGCTAAAATGTGAAGCCCTGATCGCACAGTGGAATAACTCTTGGGCTGCTAACAGACAAGTCAGTGGCTCAAACCCTCCACTCACTCCATGGAAGGAAGATCAGGCTATCTACTTCCGTAAAGCATTAGTATCAAAAATCCCATGGGGCAGTTCTAGTATGTCCTATAGAGTACTTATGTGATCAAATTGACTCAATGGCACTGGGTTTTTTGTTTGTTTTTTGCTAACCCAAACCTTAAAACTAAACATAAAACTTAAACCTAACCCTAATATTAAAGGTACAATTTACATAAAAACCTAACCCTTATCCTAAACCAAAACCTAACACTAACCCTAGAAGCAAATCTAACTCTAACCCAAATACAACCTAATACCAACTCTAACACTAATATCAACCTGCAAAAAAAAAAAAATATAGCACCAACCATTTCTCTCCCCAGCAGTCTCTACTTCTCATCAGGGTTTGATAATGTAATTGCAATGGCCACACACAACTCAGACACCATTCTCAGTTATGGAGTTTATTACGAAAATTAACAGGCTATAATGTAGGATGATCATGGTAGGGTAGTAGTTACGAATCGAACTGCGAACCTCATGGTCAGCAGTTCAAAACTACCAGCTGTTCCGTGGGAAAAAGATGAAGCTTTCTGCTCCTGTAAAGATTTACAGCCTCGGAAAACCTGTACAGGGTTGCTATGAGTCATAACCGACTCCACGGCACATCACAACATCAATGTAGCATCAGAAATGTTTACAACACAGTTTAGTCAGGACAGCTTCTTGTCATTCATGTCTTTCTCTGGCCCGTGACTCTTGGCCTGGCCTCTGCCCTGCTCAGGCAATATTATAAAACTCTTTTTAGAGATGTTGATAAATGACCAAAGGACATGACACTCCGTTACAAGCCTCAACTCAAAGGCATGTGACTCCAGGGCCATGGATCAGCAAACCTAGCTCCCCAATTATGTGCCTGGAGGCTCCCCACACAACAAATGAAACTCTTGCCAAAGGCACTCAGCTTTACTTGCTCCAGGGGCCAGGAAGACTACCCTTCTGTCTCCTAGTCTGCTTCCTGGCTCTGCCGCCGCTGTTCCTCTGGTGTCACCGTTTTCTGTCCTGGGTCAAGAAGGTTCAATGCTCATGGATTCTCAGGGTTCAAAGGATGTGCTCTACTCCTCCCTCTGCTTCTTCCTTGATGGTAGTGAAAGCCTTTGTTCCAACTTCTGAGATGCCTCATTTTATACACATTAAGAGTCCCAAGTTTTACAGTCACAATTAACTGCTAATAACTTACAACTGAATTGTATCATCCTATCAAAACACCTTCTCTCATTGTCTCTTACTGAGACCCAGTAGGGCAAAAACAGTGGTTGGTAGGAGTTACAAAGACTATGGGTAAAATAATCATATGAAGTAATTCACTGCACTGAACAGTCCTAAACCTAACTATAACCCTTACCCTCAGTCTAAACCTGATACTAACCCCTACATCTAAAACTACCCCTAAACCTAAACCTTATCCTAACCTTAAAAATAACCATAAAACATAAATTTCATTCTAACACTAAAACTAGCCCTAATTGTAAACCTACCTGCAGATTTAAAAAATTAAAGAATGACATGCTGACCTATGCCATAACATCAATGAACCTTTAAAACATATGAAAGAAGGCAGACACAAAAGACCAGATATAGTATGATTCCTTTTATATAAAAAACCCAGAACAGGCAAAGCTACGGAGATAAAAAGTAGATTAATGGCTGCTTGTTGTTGTTAAGTGCCATCGAGTTGGTTCTAAGTCATAGCGACCCTGTATAGGGTTTCTGAGGAGCAGCTGGTGAGCTTAAACCACCAACCTTGCAGTTCAAACGACTATACAGTCTGGCGCATTAACCCACAGCGCCACAGGGATGGGGGTAAAAAGCATATTAGGGAGTAGAAGCTGCTAATGGGTTAAGGGCTTTCTTTTGGGGGGTAAATGCTCTGAAATGATTTATGGTCTACCTATACAAAAATTCATTTTAAAGGGATAAATTATTGCATGCTTTAGAAATTATAAGGAGCTTTGGTAGCACTGTGGGTTAGGCATTGGGCTACTAACTGCAAAGTTGTTGGTTCAAACCCACCAGCTTCTCCACAGAAGAAAATTGAGGCTATCTGCTCCTGCAACAATTTAAATTCTTAAAAACCCAATTGCAAAAATAAAATAAAATAAAAAGGAAACGAATGATATCAACCATCCCTCCCACGATACTCTGTTTCTCTACTGGGTACAAGAGTCCATTGCAAGACCCACAGAGAACTCAGACAGCATACTAATAGTTGATAAGTCAGGTTAAAGTCAGGAACAGAAACTGCACAAGGCACAGTGCTTTCAGTCAGGACAAACTCTCCTCAGCCATGCCCATAGGCAGGCCTCCCTTTACCTGGGGAATGTTAATAAGTATCTTTTAGGCGACTGATAAAAGTCCACAAGACACACCACTCCACCATAAGCCTCAGCCTGAAAGCATTCAGCTCTAGCTCCATAGGTCAGCAAAATGAACTCCCCCAACTAAGTGCCTGGAGGCACCCACTCTACAAGCAAGTCCCCTACCCAGCGTCACTTAGCTTTACTGCTCTGTGGGCTGGGAAACCCACTGCTCCGTCTTGGGCTCTTGGTTCTGCTGCCGCTGTTCCTCTGTCACTCCTCTGGAAGTTCAATACACAGGGTTCTTACAGACATGCGCTACTGCTGGCTCTTCTCTGATGGTCGTGCGAGCCCACCTCCTGCTTCTGAGATGGTTAATGTTCTAACCACGCTAGATTTTCACCTTTGTACAATTAACAATTAACTCTGCTAACATCTACAGCTGATTCATGTCATCCTATCAGCATCTTCTCCCACCTTCTCTTACCCCAGACCCAGAAGGGCAGAAACACTTTTCGGTGGGAATTACAGATTATGGCTAGTGAGAGACATGAGATAGTTCACTACACCACCTAATATCAGAATCAGCTCAATGGTAGTGTTTATATTAATTCTATCTCAATAACAATTAAAAAAAAAAAAAACATAAATAAAGCTGTGTGAACTACAGCTTTGAGGATATCCTGAATGTGAAGCGGTCATTAACTTTGTGGCGTGCATGGGCTGTTTTTGCTGGCAGCATCTTGAGGTCTTCCCTTGATTGCATGCACTCACCAGAGAGGAGACTTCCACTCAACTCTGGAAAGTGAGGTTCTGCCTGACAATGTTTTAAGAACTGTTTAATTAAAAACTTCTAAAATTTGACATAAATTAGGAATTTTCCTTACAGAATACAATTTCTTTACAAATTCTTCCTGCTGGAATAACTAAAATCATTCCTTAGAGATTAAGAGGAGGAAAAGTGACATTTTTTAGCCTCTACTAAGGAGTTCTGGTAGCGTCGTGGTTACGAATCGGGCTGCTAATCTCTAGGTCAGCAGTTCAAAACTACCAGCTGTTAGTTACATGGGAGAAAGATGACGCTTTCTGCTCCCTTAAAGATTTATAGCCTCGGAAAGCCTGTACAGGGTCGCTATGAGTCAGAACTGACTCCATGGCACATAACAATAACAACTATGAGCCAAGGGGAGTACTGTGATGTTTTTAAATCAGCAAAAGTTTGTCAGGGTTATATCCTTAAACTATATTTATTCAATCTGCATACTGAGCAATAATCCAATAACCTGGACTATATGGAGAAGAGTCTCTCGTCAGGATTAGAGAAAGAATTATCAACAACCTGCGAAATACAGTTGACACAACCTTGTTGCTGAAAGCAAAGAGGACTTAAAGCACTTACTAATGAAGATCAAAGACTACAGCTTTCAGTAGTGACTACACCTAATCATAAAGAAAAACAAAAAATCCTCATCACTGGACCAATAAGCAGCATCATGATAAATGGAGAAGAGACTGGCATTGTCAAGGATTTCAGTTTACATGGATCCACAATCAACAGCTATGGTAACAGCAGTCTAGAAATCAAACAACATACTTGCATTGCGCAAATCTGCTGCAAAAGGTCTCTTTAAAGTAGAGAGGTCACTTTGAAGACTCAGATGCATCTGACCCAGTCATGATAATTTTAAACACCTCATATGCATGCAAAAGCTAGAAAGTAAATAAGGAAGGCCAAAGAAGAAAAAATGCCTTTGAATTATCGTGCTTACAAAGAATACTGAGCATACCATGGATTTCCCAAAGAACGAACAAATATAACACAGCAAGCACTCAACAAATCCATGTTAAATAATGAAAGGGAGAGAACAACTGATAAAGCACAGTTTCAGTAACTTCTAGCTTTTTATTGAGTAGACACAGGACGCTGAATACCAGAGCAGAACTGATGTTTTTCTGATGCACTATCATAGCCCTTAGCCTCAGACTCTGCACACAGTTTATAGTCCAGTACAAGGTGGCTTCCAAAACTTCATAGAAAAACAGAGTTAAAATATAATGGAATGTTCCCTTTGTACACGTTAGATGAATAGAATGCCCTCCTTATCCATTTTGCCTGTCTTATTCTGGCTACCCTTCTTCGAGACAAACCCACATCCCACTTATGAAAAGCCTTTCCTACTAATCAATCCAGAGTTGATCATTCTTTCAAGATACCTTTTATTGAACCATCCATTTTCTTGCCCAGGCCAAGAATCTAGGAATCATCCTTAATTATTCTCATTCTCTAATATTTCATATTCAAATCTATCAGAATATCTTACTACCTCTACCTACTGAATATGTCCTAAATCAGTATCTCCTTCATCTTCACCCTAGTCCAAGACTACAACCCCTGGAAATCTGTACAGAGACAGTTTGCATCTGTTCTTACACAACTCTAATTCAGTAAACTTGTGCTGGTGTGGTGCTATAGGATAAGCACTGAATTGCTAACCACAAAGTCAGTGGTTCAAATCCTACACAGGGTTCACTATGAGTAAGAACCAACATGACAGCACTTAGCACCAACAACAACATCTGACAGACTTAAATTATATTAGGAACATCACCTAACCTTATACTTGTAGGTATGCTCTGTTTCCACAAATCCATACTCCACCTGAAACGCTATATAATTATTTCCACCTCATCCCTAGTCTATTCTCTACCCAGCAGCTAAAAGAATATTGCTTTCTTTTTGTTTTAGAATTCAGTTTATTTTTGTTGTGTATTTGTTGAAAATATACACCAATTCAACAATTTCTACACACAAAATTCAGTGACATTGATTCTTCAAGTTCTGCAACCATTCTCACCGTCCCTTCTTGAACTGTCCTTCCCCTTTAACTCACTGGCTCCTAAATTTCCTATCTAATCTTTCAAGTTGCTATTGTCAAAGAACACAATGATCAAAGCAGAAAGTCTTTACAAACTATTGTTTGATTTTAATAAAACTTTGTTGTTGACTGTTGATTAGTGCCATTGAGTTGGTTTTGACTCATAACAACCCTATACAGGGTTTCCAAGGAGTAGCTGGTGGGTTTGAACAACTGATCTTGTGGTTCAAACAGACCTTTCAGTCCAATATTTATCTCACACACAAAAGTCGCCAACAAGACTGCAAGAAGACTATAGGGGATACTTTTGGTTTAAGGTTTAAAGATTGCCTCAGGGCAATAGTTTCAGGGGTTCATCTACTCTTCATGGCTCTAGAAAGTCTGGAGTTTATGAGAATTTTTTCATTCTGTTCTACATTTCCCCCCTTTTGATTAGGATTCGTCTATGAAATCTTTTATCAAAATGTCCAGTAACGGTAGCCAGGCACCAGCCAGTTTTGGTCTCATTCATGGCAAAGGAGTCAGTTGTTCATGTAGGTAATTAGCCACACCTTTCATTTCCTCCTCCTTTGTCTGTTGCTCCAGGTGAGTAAAGACCAGTGTTGTTATGCCTTAGATGGTCATTTGCAAGTTTTTAAGAACCCAGGCCTTATGCAAAAAATTGTTGTTGTTGTTAAGTGCTGTCAAGTAGGTTCTGACCCATAGCGACCCTGTAGAGGGTTTCTGGGGAACGACTGATGAGCTTGAACTGTTGACGTTACAGTTCAACCGACATGGCAGTCCAGCACTTTAACCCACAGCACCACACCAGGACTCCATGCAACAAATCAAGAGGTAGAAAAGAAACACTAAACACATAATTAGGAAAATTAACTCTGCTGTCCCATGAAACCATGACCCTAAATCTTCACACCAAGGAAACAAATTTCATGAGGGATTTGGTTGTACCTAAGCAGCCTCAGCAGCTACTCTTTCTCATTTTTTCCCCTTTGTTACAAGCATATCTATCAAACAATTTTTGCCAAATCAACTTTTATAATCGTATAACTTATTAACAGCAATTACATTAATCAGTTCTGCAAGCCTACCCTTAACATTGTTTTTTAGCATAAATCAGATCTCATCACTCTGCACCTCAAAAGGCCCCAATGGCTTTTGATTTAATAAAAACTTTAAAATCCTTCTAAGTCCCATCTGATCTGATCAGACCCCTACTTACTTCTCTAACCTCTTACTACTGCTACTTCTGCCACTTTCATCAAGCTCAATTCCACCTCACAGCCTTTATACATAGTGCTTCCTCTTCACATAATTTACACTGAGTTTGAACCTCAGACCTTGTAGTTCAAGGTCGGCAGTTAATACTCACCAGCTGCTCCTCAGAAACCCTATACAAGGTCACAACAAAATGACCGCACTTAACAACAACTCTCGAGTCTCTTTTTCAAGTGTCAAGGTTTCCTCTAACTGTCTTTACTGCAGCACCACTGCTATCTCCATCACTCTTCTTCATATGTCTATTTTCATATTAATCACTCATCAGCTTCTCCCTGACCACCATCACCACCAAAATGAATGTAAGCTGCTTCACAGCAGGCCAGGGATTTTATACCAATCACTATTTCTCCAATACCTACGACAATCAATAAACATTTGTTGCTATTATTATCTGTAAAAATCACTTGCCAAGGACATTGTTAAGATGTCTCTTTCCCTATTTCCTGTGATTCACTTACATATTTTTTTCTCTTATTTAATGTCCCCCCTAGGGAGATAGAGACCATGTTCAACAACCTCTGGTACAAAACATTTTTATATGGTAGGTTCCTAAAAAAATATCAAATTGCTTTACTTTATAGATGTTATTTTCTTAAGAATTGTTTCCAATCTTTTGGGAACAAGTGGTCATGGCACCTCATAGAGGAGAAATCACAGTGAAAGAGGCACACTTACTTCGGGCATCTGCTTTATCAGACTCACTCTGATATAAATCATCCTTGGCATCAGTGCTTCCCTCAACACCATGGTTTATAAAAAACTTAATATTGTTCTCATCAATTTCACTCTCTTCATCAATATCATATTTCTGTAGCCCCTCTAGTAGCTTTACTGCGGCCAAATGAGCAAACCTGTAGAAAAGAATCCGTAATTAATGCACTCCACTGGCATCCTCTAATTGGAACTATAGTTTGCACTTCACTGAGGGAATTACACTCTCTACACTATGCACTGATGGCACAGTGGTTAAGCACTTGGCTGCTAACCCAAAGGTCAGTGGTTTGAACTCACCAGCTGTACTGCTTACCACCAATGAGGTTCTTTTTTCTCTTTTTGGTTTGGGGGAGGCATATGGCTATCCAATTTTTCTAGGACCATTTACTGAAAAGATTATCATTCCTCCAATATACTATCTGCATCTTTGTCAAAACTAAGTTATCCATGTATATGTGGGCTTACTTCTGGACTCTCGATTTTTGTCTTATTTATTTGTCTGCCTTTACACCAGTATCACATGGCTAATTCAGTACCATGGGTGTGATCAAGGATCATCTATAATTTCTGACCTGTATTTCTTTCCTGTTCCTGCATCAAAATGCCAGGTGTTAGTGTTGCATTGCTATATATATCTTTGAATACGGTATAAAGCAAGTACTCAGGAAATCTTAACTGTTATACTATAGCCTAGTAGTAGAAAAAGGAGCTCTGGTGGAGCTGTAGGATAAGCACTGCACTGCTAACTGCAAGGTTGGCAGTTCAAACCCATCAGCTGCTCCCTCAGAAAAAGATGAGGCTTTCTGCTGCTGTAAAGCTTTACAACCTCAGAAACCCTACACAGGGTTGCTCTGAGTCAGAATCTACTCGGTGGCATGAATTTTCAATTTGAATAGCAGAAACAATAAATTCTATTAGCCTTACAACTTCCTACATATGTTTATTACAATGCTTTTAATGATTTGCTACACCTGGTGAAAGGTAATGATATATATGTATGTATAGTTACATATGTACGTGAACGAAATAGGATATCTATAGTTGCCAGTAATTCTCTATGTCATAAAAGAAAGCATTAGGCATTTCAATTAGCAAACCTTGAGGGAAATATGCAAATTCACATGCAATCAGAACAACTTCAAAACCAAAGTAATTACCAGAAGCTTTGCAGATATGGCAGAGAATAGAAAACATGATGAAAAGATCACAATTTTCCATTAACTTCCAAAACCTTGCTTTGGGTTGAAGAAGGATAAAGTTATGATGGTGGTGGTAGTGGTGTGCTGTGGAATTGGTTCCGACTCACAGTGCCCCTGCACAGGGTTTCCAAGGCTATAAATCTTTACAGGAGCAGAAAGCCTCATCTTTCTCCCGTGGAACAGCTGGTAGTTTCAAACTGCCGACCTTGAGGTTGGAAGACCAACTCATAATCACTACACTACTGGAGCTCCTGGATGAAGTGATGTTGTTGTTGTTGTTAAGTGCTGTCGAGTCAGTTCCAACCCATAGCGAGCCTGTATAGGGTTTCCGAGGAGTGACTGGTGAGCTTGAACCACCGACCTTGCTGTTCAAACGGCTTTGCAGTCTGGCACATTAACCCACAGCACCACTCCAGGATGAAGTGATAGTTAGCCCTAAAACTGGAATCAGAACTAGCTCTACAATCCAAACAATGTCAGCAAAAGGTCAAAGAAATACAGCTTACCAGGCAGTAGCTCTAGGTTTTCTTTTCAATTAAGCAGCTGTGTTGTGAGGATACATTTATACTAAATATTCTTTTATATTAGTCTCCTATTTTAGTTGGATTTTTGCCAGTAAAAATTATGGGGTCTTATTCCCACCCCCTCGATACAGAAGGTAGACAGAGATGGGCAACTTAGACATTGGCTACCCAAAGTGGGGGGGACTACAAAGGCAAGAAGTGACTGGCTTACAAGCTTTCAAGAGGGAGTCTAGATCCAGAGGATGTGGAGGAAGGTAGAATCTCCATTGAGTAGTATCCAATCTGTCTGGGCGGGGCTGACGAAAGGAGATGGGGATAAGGTTCTAGCAGTACAATAGTGAATAATTGCTATCAGGACTGCCTGTGAGGGTTGGAAATGTAAAGGTAGACGTTTTGTAGCAAAAGGAGGGGAGTGGTTGACTTTGCAGTCCAGGAGCGGAGGTCCATGGGACCATCAAGGGAGAAGAGAGGAGTGCGGAACCCTATCCAGAGAAACAGTGACACCAGAGATGGAGGCAGAGACGATGACATGGAGAGATGGAGTGACTGGGGACTTTAGACCAGAGAGGAAGAGGGGCTGTGTACTGATGACAGGGGGGCAGGCTTTCAGGGTATACCCTTTGTTTGTTTGATGACACATGGAGGGGATTGTAACCATGGCAATGAAGCGATACACAATAGGATGAATGTAAAACTAATGTCCCATGTAAACTATCACATAATTCACAATAAAACAGTGAAAAAAAAAAAAAAAAAAAGACGGGGTCTTTAAAATGACTACTTATCATTAGTGTCCAGTAACTGCTTTCTTCCCACATAGTTGTACTATGCCACCTCATCACTGACCTTCAGTTAAAGTTTTGCTCCTAAAATGGTTGAGTCACTAGCATAGTGTTATGTGTTGTCTAGTTGATTCCTGTTCATATAAACGCCATAGAGCAGAGAAGAACTGGCCTCTAGGGTTTCCAAGGCTGTAAATCTTTACAAAAGCAGACTTCTTTTTTCCTGTGAAGCAGCAAGTGAGTTTGAACCACCACTCTTTTGGTTAGCAGCCAAGGACTTTAACCATTGTGCTACCAGGGATCCCCTATATCAGTATCATAGTCCTGTCCTTCCATCAGAAGTAGGACATGGATATAGGGAAGCCCTATGTGTCAAAAGAGGAAAAACAAAAACAAAGTGATCGTTAACTGATAAGGATCCCGGGTACCTGATACAGCAAAACCACTCTCCAAGACTTCAAAGAAATCCAACATACAAGTATTAAGGAAACAGGAGCTCACAAACAAACCTGCACAACTGTTTAAGGACCAGCCCTACATCCTATCAAACTTCATCTGCCACTTCTATGTCATACTCTTAATGTAGACTCCAGCAGTTTTGAATCACAAGGTGTGTTATCCAACAACCCCTTTCTCCTTCAAGTGTCGTCAGCATAAATACTGCTTCCACGAAAATAGTCTTCCATAACCTTTCTCTAAATTCTGTCCCCCTGTAGCTTTTCTTCATAAATCTCTCCATCTTCTATAATAATTATTCTTCCCCCAGCTTTCAAATAAAAAGGTTTGGGCATTTTTTTTGTCCTATGGTCTAAGCTATGCCTTATACATATTGGTGGTAGTGACTCATTGTTGTTGTTGTTGTTGTCAGGTGCCATCGAGTCGGAACTGACTCATAGCGACCCCATGCACAGCAGAACGAAACAATGTCTGATCCTGGGCCAACCTCACTACCGCTGCCACACTTGAGTCCATCAATGATGCCACCTGGCTGATGCATCTCGTTGGGGGTCTTCCTCTTTTTCTCTGACCCTCCACCCTACCCAGCATGACATCCTTCTCCAACGATTGTTTCCTCCGGACAGTATGTCCAAAGTAGGAGAGACGAAGCTTAGCCATCCTGGCCTCCAAGGAGCACTCTGGCTGCACTTCTTCCAAAACAGATCTATTGGTTCTTTCGGCAGTCCATGGCACTTTCAGTATTCTCCTCCAACACCACAACTCAAAGGCATCAATTCTTCTAAGATCCTCCTTATTCACTGTCCAGCTTTCGCATCCATATGAGGCTATTGAAAACACAATGGCCTGGGTCAGGCACACCCTAGTCCTCAAGCTGACCCTTTTATAGGATTTCCAAGGCTGTAAATCTTTATAGGAGCAGAAAGCCTCATCTTTCTCCCACGGACCACATGGTGAACTTGAACTGCTGACCTTGTAGTTAGCAGCCCAAAGAGTAACCCACTACTCTACCAGGGCTTTTATAAATACTACACAATGTGATATAATGAGCCAATGGTATTCAATAATGGTGTTCAGTTTAATTCAAATATAAATTTCAATATACATTTTAAAACCTATGTGGATTTCTTTGGGGGTGGGTGGGGAGTTCATTTTTTTTCATTAATGTGGATTACTCCCTCTTTATCACTTAATGTTTCCCAACAGGGATATTATAACATTTGGGTGGAACAATTCTTCATTATACAGCACTGTTCTGAGAACTGTAAGATGTTTAGCATTCTTGGATGGGGCATCATAGAAGTCAAATAATGGTATCCAGTCATTGTAATAGCCCCTTACTTTCCAAATGCACCTTTTCAATCTCATAGAGAAAGAAGCAATATTACTTCCCAATTGACAATCACTGCTTTAGAGAAAAGAGTTGGTATACTGGCAAATGATAAAGTAGCTTGAAAAGTTTCATTCTGTCCGCATTTGGCTTAGTACTGTACATTCATTCAATCCTCAGCAATTTCTGAGTCCAAAATAGCATGCAAAGCTTTAAAAACAAAAAAGAACAAAGCAGATAGGGATCTATACTATACCTCTTAGCCACATCACTGGGTTTCTCTCCTGCATTGTTGGTAATATTACTGTCTGCTCCCATTGTAATTAACCACTGCAAACACTCTATGTGTCCTTGTCCAGCGGCTAAAATAGGAAACACAAAAAAAATTATATTAGTTTTGTCTCTTCTGATATTTGCAACAACCAATAAAGTAGGCTGGGCAAATGTTATTTTCTCTATTACATTTATTCATTCATTATACAGACATTGAATCAAGTATCTACAGTGCTCAGGCCCGAAACGACAGACTTTACATACACACAGAAAAGTGACGTTCAATGAGGTTATTTAATATCACACAGCTAGGACTCCTGGCATGGCACTATAGAATCAGCACTGGACTGATTCTACAAGGTCGGCAGTTCAAACCCACCAGCTGCTTCTCAGAAACCCTATACAGAGTTGCTATGAGTTGGAAGCAACTCAACAGGACTTAACAAAAACAGCTAGTAGGTAATGGACTAAAAACTAGAATTTAGGTTTTTCTCACCTACTGGGCTATCTGTAATCACTGCGAAATACTGTATATAAGGCCAGGATGTAAGCACATCTCAGTCATAAGGACCTACATTAACTTCAAAAATCTTGCTCCATCTTGTCTATTCTTCTATTACAACTTAGAATTTACAGGCCCCTGAAATCAGACATATGCACCAGACTGCAAAGCCATTTGAACTGCAAGGTTGGGGGTTCAAGCTCACCAGCTGCTCCTCGGAAACCCTACACAGGATCGCCATGGGTCATAACCGACTCAATGGCACTTCACAACAACAACAAATCAGACATAATTACCTACACTTGTCACTGCTGTGTATTGTTGAGTAGGTTCTGACTCAGTGAACCTATATAGGGCTTCTGAGAGCAGAAGGTGGGTTTGAACTGCGGACCTTGCAGTTTAGTGTTTATCCTACAGTGAGTGCCATACCACGGCTTATGAACTATTTCCAAACTTTTTTCTAAATCTTGTCTCAAACGATATTCATTCAGTACTAATTTTATCTCACGACTCAGGGAATCTGTGAGAAGGGGAAGGGGAGCTGGGGGAGATTTAAAGAATTAAAAGACTTACTTCTCATCAATTGAAGTCAACTAACCAATAAGACCAAAAGACAAGACTATGATCTTCATATCCCCATAGTGACTGGGCACAGACAAACCCTCAACAGATGTCTATAAAGTTAGGGAATTAACAGCACAATGAAACAATAAATGAAATCACAGCTTTGCTGTAATTATCTACAGTTGGTTGTGTAGCCTCAGGCAAGACACATGAACTCTCTAGACCTCAAATTTCCCATCTTTTACAGAAATGATTTCATATTAATGAAAACACACAGCTGTTTCAAAAAAGTGCAATCAAGATAAAATAACATGATCTTACACACTGTCATACAAACATTGTTGTTGGATGCCATTAAGTTGGTTCCTATTCATAGCAACCATGTACATAACAGAACAAACCACTGCCTGGGCCTACATCATGCTCAAAATTATTATTACATTTGAGTCCATTGTTGCGGCCACTGTATCAATCCATCTCACTTGGGGTCTTCCTCTTTTTCACTGACCCTCCATTCCACCAAGCATTATGTCCATCTCAGGGGACTTATCACTACTGACACCATGTCCAAAGAAGGAAAGAGGAAGTATCACTCCAAAGGAGCACTCTGGCTGTACTTCATCCAAAACAACTTTATTTATTCTTCTGGTATTCCACATGGTACTTTCAACATTCTTCAACAACACCATAATTTAAATGCATTGATTTTTCTACTTTTTCCTTATTTAGTGTTCTATTTTCATTTACATATGAGATAAATGAAAATATCACGGCTTGGTTCAGGTGCACCTTAGAATTTCTGCATTCCATTGAGTCATCTTTCTTTGAAACGGGCATAAATATGGATCTTTTCCAATCACATGACGAGGTAGCTGTCTTCCAGATTTCTTGGCATAGAGAAGTGAGTGCCTCCAGTGCTGCATCAGTTTGTTGAAACATTTCAATTTGTATTCTGTCAATTCCTGAAGCCTTGATTTTTCATCCATGCCTTCAGTGCAGTCTACACTGATGTCTTCAATACCATTGGTGCTTAGCCACATGCTACCTCTTGAAATGGTTGAACATCAACCAATTATTTTCAGTATAGTAACCCTGTGTATTCCTTCCACGTTGTTTTGATGGATTTAATTTTCTAAAGCTTCAGCCTAAACGTGCATATGAGTAATGATTGTCCAATTCAAAATGGCCAATATTAGCCCATTTCAGCTCACAAATGCCTATGATATGGATCTTTATAAGTTCCATTTCATTTTTTCATGACTTCCAATTGCCCCAGATTTATACTTTGGCTGTCCACACTCTAGTAATTCATGGATATTTGCCTGTTTCTTCCCATTTTGCCATTGTGCCACATCAGCAAATGAAGGTCCTGAAAGCTTTGCTCCTTCACATCATTAAGGTCGACTATACTTTGCAGAGGCAGCTCTTCCCCAGTTATATTTTGAGTGCCTTCCAATCTGAGGATCTTCCGCTGCTATTCATCAAGTTTTCAGTGGCTAATCATTCAGAAGTAGTCAGCCTCTCTTTCTCCCTAGTCGGTCTTAGTCTAGAAGGTCCACTGAAACCTGTCCACCATCAGTGACCCTGCTGGTATTTAAAATACCAGAGGCATAGCTTCCAGCATCACAGAAACACAAAAGCCATCACAGTATAACAAACTGACAGATGAGTGGTGGAGCCTAGACCAACAGCACATCAATCTGGGAACCCATCTATGTGAGGAGGGTCAGTGAAAACCGGAGACCCCAACTAGATGAACTGACACAGTGACTATACAGCAGCAATGGTCTCAAGTGTAAAAAAAAAATTGGAAGGATGGTACCAGACTGGGCAGTTTCATTCTCTTGTGCACAGGGTCACTAGAAGTTGGAACTGATTTGGGTTAATGCACCAGACTGCAAAGCCATTTGAACTACAAGGTTCAAGCTCACCAGTCACTCCTTGGAAACCCTATACAGGATCACTGTTGGGGGATTGACTCGACGGCACTTCACAACAACACAACAACAACCTCCATGAGTATAGGTCAGGTTCATCAAATTGTATGAATTTACCCTTGTTTCCTTTATCAAAAAACTTCTTTTTTTTTTTTTTTTTTTAAATCTTCCACTAGTCAAGTTCTGATTGTCAAGCCATTGAGGCTAGGTCAAATGGGTACTGTCTGTAAGTCTGAAGTTCTTATGCATCTCCCCTCACTTCATATCAGCTGGATGCTTCACTCTCAGCTCTAACCCTCCGTGGCTATGTCCTTGTCCATGGGTTCAAGTGTCCCTAGGTCTTACCACACTTTGGACCAACCAGCCCTTCCTCTTTTCTCTCTCATCTCTAGGTCAACAGGAGTCAATGGACAGTGGTTGAACTGAGCCCCTTTCTTCACTGCTGCCTTTCCCCCTCTTCCACTCATCAGTAGACCAATATGGTCACCAGCAAGCTTACATGCCTGTTCATGTGTTCCCTTTGAGTTTCAGTCTTAGAGGGGAGTTTGTCCTGAAGGAACTTTATTGCTTGCTTTGATGGCTTCCTGGCAAACAGCTTGCTTATTCTTGTAGTAGGAAATCATGCTGACATTTTTGTTTTGGGTTTTTCCTGATGATCTTTCTTTGAAGATGTATCATCTGTTGCTCTTGCTGCTCCAGGCTGGTCTGCTTGTCCTTGCTAGTGGGAATGTCCCACTTCAGAAAGTTCTACCTAAGATCCTATACTCTGCAAGAGGCCTATTTCACTGGGCAAGCTGTAGAACCCATTTTAGGTATTCCAAGTAGTTATAGGCTGAAGATGGGCTTATAAGTTTTCTGTAATCATGTTTCCCAACATTCCTTTCTATACCACTCAAGTGTTTACAACAGTAGGCAAGGAAAACCAATATTCATAAGACAGTCCAGCATTTTAGCATTATTTCCCCTCTTCAAACTATGCCTAGATCCCTGCATCATAAAGCCCCGTTGTTCCAAGGTTGAGCATGTATCACTATTTACTTAGGACACGCAAACCTGTCTCAGTGTTCCCCAACTGTCTTGTTCTTCCACCTCGTCCCCCTTCTTGTATTGATTTCACAACACCCGAACTAAACCCCCCACCCCAACACCACTTTTGTGGTTACCTTATATTCCATTAATTCATCCCTCAATTTAAGACAGTATTTCATCCTGTAATCTACCTCACCTTCTCACCACCTGGATCTCTGTTCCTCTGTGTTTACCTTCTTTCACATTGTAATTGTTTTGATCATAGACTGACCTCCCAGATGCTCTGTTCTTATAATTTTATTCTGCTCTTGACTCTTCCATTTGTTGACTGAGTTCAGGGTGATGCTGCCACATACGTCATTCTCTGGTTGTTGTCTGTTCTTGTTGGTTCTCAGTCCACAGAACTTCCTTTGGAAGGTTTTCATGTAGGGTTGGCTTTGGCAAAATCCTTTAGCTTCTGTTTATCCTGGAATATTTTGATTACACCATTGTATTTGATTGACAGCTTTGCTGGGTAGAGCATTCTTGGTTGGAAGTTTTTTCTTTCAGGGTTTTATATATGTTTCCCTATTGCCTTCTTGCCTGCATGGTTTCTGTTGAGAGATGCAAGCTTAATCGGATTTGCTTGCCTTTGTATGTTACACTTCTCTTTTCGCTAGCTGCTTTCAGGATTCTGTCCTTACCTTTGATTTTGGAGAGCTGATTATTTTATGTCTTGGTGATTGTCTTTTAGGGTCTTATCCTTCCTGGGGTTCGTTGAGCTTCTTGAATGCTTATCTTTTGACTTTTCAGGATAATAGGGAAATTTTCTTGCAGAAACTCTTCAACTATCTCCTCTGTGAACTTGTGTGATTCGTCCTGTTCCGGAATGCTGATAATTCTTAACTTATTCCTCTTCATGTTGTCCAACATGAGTCTTAGATTTTCCTCTGATTTTTTTTATCCTTTTTTGTGTTTGCTCTTCTACCTTAATAGTGTTGAGAGATTTATCTTCTAGCTCAGTAGTTCTGGCTTCTATCTCTTAAATTCTACTCCTTTGCCATTTCAGAGTATTGTCCATTTCTGATATTCTATTATTAATCGTTTGGACCACTTTCTATAGGTTTTGAATTGTTTCCAATGCTGTATCTATCTTATTTGATTATTCCTGTAGCACTTTCCTGACTTCTGCCTTATTTTTCTCAACTCCATTGTAACGTATTTTGATACATTTTATTATCATTTTTCTGAATTCCTTCTCAGGCATTTCCAAAGCTTGTCCATCTTCCAGTATGTAGTGGAGGTCTACTTCCAGCTCATTTGCCTCAGTCACTTTATCTCATTTCTGGACATGTGCTGATATGGTCATTTGTTTCTGTTTTGGAGGCATATTCAGAAGTTATCTGTGGCCTTAATACTTAGATGGGTGTGTGTTTTGGTATTTCTTATACTTTCTGATTGCCTCTATGTAGATGTGATCAGGAGATGGGCTTCCCTTTTCACTCTTCTTCCTTTAACTCTGCGGTTCTGTCAGGCATCCACGTCTGCTCTGATCCTTCACCTGCTTGGTCTTGCCCAAGATGGCAGCTCCAGGAACAGCTGAGCGTCTTAAATTAGAAAGCAATGGATTTCTTGCTTCTGCTACCAATTCTCCTAGCTGTAAGCCTTCCAACCTGCTAAACATTCCTTAATAAGTGGTTCAGAGTTCTGGCACCACCCCCTGAGCTTGCTTGGTTTGGCGTTCTGTGTTGTTGCTGACAGAGCTCCTCACTGCACTTCTACCCGATCTGCCATCTTGTTTGTTCTTTAACATTTGATTCCTTGACTGCTACTTCCATGAGGATTGATTGCAGGGAACAAATTATGAAACTTCTTAAACATTACCAGCTACCTCGAGGGAATGATTTGCTGGGCCTGAGCATTCAGGACCATAGTCTCAGGGGATGCCATGGTCAACTGGCATATTACCAGGAGGGGTCAATCCCTTGAGAAGGACATCAAACTGTGTAAAGTGGCAGGTCAGCAAAAAAAGAGGAAGAGTCCCAACAAGATGGATTGGCACAGTGGCAACAGGAATGGCCTCAAGTATAGCCACTGTGTGGTTGTGACGGTGGCACAGGATCTGACAGTGTTCCGTTTTCATGTTGCATAGGGTTGCTATGAGTAGTGCCGACTGACGGCACCAAACAGCAATTAAAGATAACAACATTGTTACAATAGAATTTCACTGAAATTGCCCTAAAATTTCATAATGTGTGAATTATCTGACAGCACACTTAAATTGAAAATTAAGCACTATGCAAATATAACAGAAATTTACACTACTTACGGGATCAGAAAAAATATTTTCATTGCTGTATGTTTTTGATGAACAATTGCTTTAGAAGGTAAATAAGTCCCGGGAGCTATGAAGGAAAGTGGTCGGGTCTTCTCAGGGAAAACCCCCTTCCAAGACTAAGACTCAAGGAGAATACAAGAGCAGGCATGTGGTGTGGCTGGTGACCACATTGGTCACCGATCAGAGGAAGTGGGGAGAAAAACAGCAATTAAGTTGTGAGCTAAGTCCAACCATGCTCAATAGACTCCTTGAACCCATATTGAGACATGGTCAGCCAGCAGTATGGCAAGACCTGGGGACTCCTGGGCCCAGAGACAGTGACATGGCCACAGAGGACTAGAGCAGAGAGTGAAGCATCCAGTTGATATCACGTGAGGGGAGATGCACAAAAACCCCCATACTTGCAGATAGTACCCACTTGACTTGGCTTCAATGGGTGGATGATCAGAACTTGACTAGAAGAAGAAAGAAACGGAAAGAAAAGAGTAATCTGCTACAATTTGATGAATTCATGTTATAGTTATGGATGTAGTAGCTCAAAAGAGGGAACAAATCTTTACAGCAAGGATCATTCCCACTGCTTCAGTATGTAGCATTGACAGAGATGGGCAACTTAGACATTGGCTACCCAAAGGGAGGTAGGGGAAGCTACAAAGGCAAGAAGTGACTGGCTTACAAGCTTTCAAGAGGGAGCCTAGTTCCAGAGGGTGTGGGGGAAGATAGAATCTCCACTGAGTGGTTTCCAACCTGTCTGGATGGGGCTGATAAAAGGATATGGGGATAAGACTCTTGTGGTTCAATAGTAAATAATTGCTATCAGGACTGATGGTGAGGGTTGAAAATGTAAAGGTAGACGTTTTGTAGCAAAAGGAGGGGAGTGGTTGACTTTGCAGTACAGGAGCAGAGGTCCCTGGGACCATCAAGAGAGAAGAGTGGAGTGTGGGACCCTACCCAAAGAAATAGTGACACCAGAGATGGAGGCAAAGACAATGACATGTAGAGATGGAGCAGCTGGGGAGTCTGGACTCAGGGAGGAAGAGGGACTGTGTGTTGTCGGCTGGGGGGCACGCTTACGGGTGTACTCTTTGGTTATTTGATAATGCATAGAAGGGGTTGTAATCATTGCAATGAAACGAAATTCAATAGGATGAATGTAAAGCTAATGTTCTCCCATGTAAACTATCAAATAATTCACAATAAAAACTAAAATAAAAAAAGGTAAATAAGTCAGCAGCTATAATGACAGAACTTAAAAACAAAGAATCATAGTAACTCACCTTTATGCATAGGAGTAGATCCATTATTGTCACGTTCATTAATATTGATTATTCCATCGTCTACTAATTTCTTTAGTATTTCTAAATCACCCTTAAAGGCAGCCACATGACCTGGAAATGCTAAAGCTATGAATAAAAAAATATATATAAAAAAATTTGGCACTTCAATAAACATGTACGTTCATTCATTCGCCTGCCTTTAAGCCAGGGCTGGGGAACATCTGGTCCAAGAGCCATATAAGATCCCTGCCAAGGCAACTGTAGTTGCAGTCATCACATTGTTGTTGTTGTTGTTATGTGCTGTCAAGTTGTTCCTACTCAGAGACCCTGTACAGAGTTTCTGAGGAGCGGCTGGTGAGTTTGAACCACTGATCCTGCTGTTCATACTGAAAACATTGTAATCCAGTGTTTTATCCCACAATGCCACACCAGGACTTCAGCCATTACATTATTGTTGTTACATGCCATCCTGTCAGTTCCGACTCACAGCGACCCTGCATAGCCATCACATTGGAGCCATCACATTTGGAGTGAGCTAATTAAATGTTTAACTAAATACAACAGGCTAATTTTTAAGTTGATAATTTTGTATGGCCCGTGAAAGATGTAATAAATTTTGGCAAAAGAAAGCTTCCCCAACCCCACTTTTAGCAGTCACAAATTTCAGGTATTACTATTATCTCAAGAACGGTTGTTGTTGTTGTATGCTGCTGAGTCAATTCCAACTCATGACGACACTGTATACAGTTGCTGAGGAGCGTCTAGCGGGTTTGAACCAGCCATCTCGTTGTTAGAAGTCCAGTCCTTATCCTACAGCAACACACCAGTGGGACTGTTATATTAGAATCACTTCAGTTGATACAATAACAAGTAATTTGAGAATCATGAAATAAGATTAGTTATTAACTATGTAGCCCTGTCTTCCATCAGGACTTCCAACATACCAGAAGTACTGGGCCAGAACTAGTTTTAACCATAGTCCCTTTTTTCCTCATACCACTATAAAACACACAAACACTCACACACACAAAAACAAACAAACAAACAAAAAACCCTTCCTCAAGTTAAATTTCAGCCATAGCAACCTTATAGGACAGAGCAGAACTGAGCCATAGGGTTTCCAAAGCTGTATAGCTTTAAGGAAGCAGACTGCCTCATCCTTCTGTGAAATGACTGGTGGGCTTGAAGTGCCAACCTATTGGTTAGCAGCAGTGTTTTAATCATTGTGCCACCAGGCATCCTACAAAACAAATAAGGACAGTACATTTCAGTTCTTTGTATGAAGGCACACTTGGTCTCAAGACGTGCATTTCCACAGACCACTTCTTTAACCATGAATAATGAAGGAAGACAAATAAACAAGCAGCAGTCAAGTGTGTGTGTGTGTCTGCATGCATGTCTGCACACACGAATGAATAAAAGAACCTAACCTAGTGTCTGGCATAGAATCGGTGCTTTTTAAAATTTCTTAATGATTGTAACTACATTACTGAGCCCTGGGACTTCTGGTATGACACTACAGAATCAGCACTGGACTGTTTGGACAGTTCAAAGCCAGCAACTGCTCCTTAGAAACGCTATACACAGGGTTCTATGAGTTACAACTGTCTCAACAGCACTTAACAACAATTGAGCCCTTACTGAATGCCAGGCACTGTAAGCACTACCTCACATAACCACTTCTGATAATTTATTCCCATTTTTACAGATAAGAAAAATGAAGTTCAGAAAGATTGAAAGACTAGTCCAGTATCACTTAATAAGAGGTACAGCCAAAACTGATTTGACTTCACTCCTGTTTTTCATCACCACTTCAAATTGCCTCCTAAAAATAAATGAATGAGTCTAAAAGTAGCAATAGGTACTAATACCATAAAGGGGAGTCAGTAGAAGCTCAGGAAGGAATTTAGAAATAGAAGAGATCCGAAGTAATAATCAAAAGGCAAATTAACACTATCATCAAAAAGCTAAGCAGGAAAACCACCCCTTTTTGAAACCATTTACGAGTATCTAAGTACAACCTTTAAAAAAAAAAAAAAATCAATGCAAGGATTAAATGAGATCATGTGCATTTAAATACCTAGTAGGGTCTGGCACATAGCATGAGTACAGCCACTATGTGTAATGGATATAAGGATGGATACACGGCCTTATAGGCCCGGACACTAATCAGTTTCTACTTCTTCATCTGCTCCTATGTAGGCTAGAAAAGTAAGTTCTATCTAAGCCTCAGTTTCTTCTCTAGGAAAAGAAAAACCTTAAACATACTGACCACTAAGGATCCTTCTAGGTCTAGCACTTTGTAATTCAAAGATAGCCAATGTTTATATAAATAACTTCAAAACTTGAATGAGATTTTTTCTATTTAAAAATTATTGTACATAAAGTATTATCAATGGAAAATTGTCATAGTTAATAGCAATCAATTATTACCAATTAGTAATTAATTTTTATCATTTTGGGGTTATTTTCATTCAAAGAAATCAGGAATATGAGTGTGTTTAAATTTAAACTAGCAGTATACATTGTCAATTGTAACCCTTAGCAGATATTCTTTCATGTAGGTGCTTAGAGCTTAAGATAATATGTTCCATCAAAAACATCTGATTTTGCTAGTTTTCAAGGAAAATTATAGGAACCCAATTTAGAAATATAACACACATAGTGTACCTGCCTGACATCATTTCTTACATATATTTAAGTTCCAATAAATGTTTGACTTTTGCATGAAGAGTTAGATCAATAAAATATTCTAGGTCATGTAACAAAATATTTAAAAAGCAAAACTATCACTGCTTCCTCTACTTTATGTGACAATCTCAGAAATAAGGACTCTAAATAAACTGTAGCTTCTATACAGGATATATGCCCATTTGAAAATATCATGACCATTTAGAGGGAGACTGGAACAGGAAAGATGAAGAAGGTAGTGGAAGACACAGGGAAGGGGGCAAGAGTTAAAGTGAACAGAGGTAAATACTGCTAACTGATGGTACATGGAAAGGACTGCAATCATTGTAATGACATGAAGTGCATTATTTGTTGAATGTGGCACTGATGATCTGGTCTGTAAACCTTCACTCAATTCACTATAAAAAGTTTTTTTAAAAGGATACATAGAAAAACTCAGACAAATGATTTAAAATAGGACAAAGTGTAAATTTCATAGAAGAAAAGTAAAGATATCGGCAGGCAATTCAGGGAATGGAAAAATTTTTGTTGCTTCTGTTGTTAATTACCATACCATCCGTTCCAACTCATGGACCCTATATAGGGTTTCTAAGACTTTTAAATCTTTGCTGGAACAGAAAATCTTATCTTTCTCCTGTGGGTGGCTGGCAGACTCAAAGAGCCAGTGTGTGGTTTGAGGTCCAGTGTTAATTACATGGAGACACTGCACTCTCCATAGAAAACTATAATATTTATTTTATGAAAGAATAGTTAACCTCATTAGTAATCAAGAAAATGTAAATCAGAATTCAAGTAAACCTCTTTATATCCAAAAGATTGGCAAAAATTTAAGTGTAATTTATACTGAATATTGTTGTTGTTGTTGTTGTTGAATGCCATCGAGTAGATTACGACTCCTAATGACCCTGTACAGGATTTCCAAGGAGCTACTGGTGGGTTTGAACCATCGACCTTGTGGTTCAAACTGATCTGGTGATCCAGCGTTTATCTTACAGTGCCACACCAGGACTCAATAGTGAATATTAATTTCTTTAAATCCTCATCAACACTGCTGATGAGAATATAAATTTCTGTAACATTTTTGTTAAATGTAGCAGTATCTATTTATATGGTATACTATATAGGGTCCTGGTATGGTGCTATAGGATAACCACTGGACGATTAGTTCAAACCCACCGGCAGCTCCTCAGAAACTCTATACACATAAAATCGCTTTGAGTAAGAACCGACTCGTGGGCACTTAACAACAATAATCCCATTATGGAATTCTACTTCAAAGTAAATCAGGAGGCCTGGTATGGCACTGTGAGTTAAGGTGCTGCACTGCAAAGTCAGTTTGAACTTCAAGGTTGGTGGTTCAAGCTCACTAGCTGCTCATAGGAAACTCTATACAGGATCACTATGGGTTGGAGCCGAATGACGGTACTTAACAACTACAACAATGTAAAGCAAGAGTCCTAGTGTGGTGCCATAGTGTAAGCATTCAATCTCAAGGTCAGTTTGAATGACAAGGTCAGCCACTCCTCTGAAACCCTATAAAGGGGTCTCTATGAGTCAGAACTGATTAAACAGCACTTAATAACAACAATGATGCATGCCTCTGTCCACTGAAAGCTTAAACACTTCCTGAATTCTCTGTTCACAAAGGCAGTGCTTGAAGAATAACCTACCTGTCTCCTTACTTGTTACAAATAAAACTTTGCTGTGCTTAAATCTGCATAACTCGAAGTTATTCTTAACTAGAGTACAGAAGGCAAGCCCCTTAAATTAGGTTAACACATGTGCAAAAGGAAATACAGACAAGAATGTCTATTACTACGTTCATTATAATAGTGAAAAATTGTTAAGAAACGTAATTGTCAAGATGGAGAAGAAATAAATAATGGCTTTTGTAGATTAGAGTGCATACAACACTTAAAAGAACAAACTAGGATGTATATTTCAACCTAATGAATAACAAAAAATATTTTAAAAAAACAAAAACAAAACAGCAAATCACAGAAGGGTATTTCAACTTTATGCCCTTTCTATGAAATTTTTTAGTGCTGCAAAGTCTGCCAGTTGTCCATCAAATTCTTCTTTCTTTGATACTAATAGAGTTGCAGTTAGGATGAGGCTTTAAAGCTAGTTATTGAATTCTCCAGACTTTCTTGTAGTTAGGTGTTGCTCTTTCCAATGGAATGTTAGCAAAAGTGAGAGGGCAACTTCAACCTTAGAAATTTCTACCATCCTCTCCACTGCTAGCTGGATTAGCAACAACTAGAAAGAGCATGGAAGATAGTAAGTAGTTGAATAACTACACAGAAGAAGATTCACTCTCTAATCCATAAAATAAATAAGCTTCCCTGTCATTTCAGACAGTGACTTTTAAAAGGATTTCTTTGTTATAAGAAAAACACACATATATATACACACACACATAAAAACACTACATATTTTCGGTATGATTTTGTGGATATATATAAGGAATCCTGGTGTGGCACTGCAGGATAAGCACTGGACTGCTAACCGTAAAGTCGGCAGTTCAAACCACCTATTGCTCCTTGGAAACTCTATATGGGTCACTATGAGTTGCAACTGACTTGATGGCACTTACCAACAACTGCAACAATGTGACAAAGAAAACCAAAGAATGAGATGATAAATCCAAAGTAACAGTTAATCTCTGATAGAGAAGAAAAGGGAACACTATTGGGGAGAGAACAACAGTAGCTATAATACTTCATTTTGATAAAGTGTTTATGAAGTTAATTTCTTTATACTTGTCACTAAAATATTAAAACATAAAAATAAAGACTCTGGAAGAATGTGTGGACGATGGTATGTAATAAATTTAATATAACATTTGTCTTATGACCTTTATATTCTCCTTTGTTATTGATTCTGTTTAATATATGCTAAAACACTTCAGATTTATTACTTACTTTCCTGATCTTCTGGATCATTTCCTTTATATTCAGCCCTCTGGATAAACTGCAAGATGTTGTGTTTAAAGAACCTTTGGGCTAGGTCCAGTACATTTTCTCCAGTATCATTAAAGGCTTTTAATGCTTGTGTTACACTGCTCATTCTACTAAGCAGGAATTTAAAACAGTGAAGGTGGCCTTCCATGGCTGCTAAATGAACTACAGACAAAGAGGGGAGAAATGTTTTTAATAGAAATTAGAATAACTTGAGAAGAGAAATAACACATTGGCTCTACTCTTCCAGGGAGATGATTATCCCCATCCCATACAATAGAAATCAAGTAGAAAGGACCTTTTTCCCAGCCTGCATCTTCTTACTCAGGCAACCTTCTCGTCATACCAAACCAGATGATGAAATCACTTGCTGTGAGTATAGACAGACCAGCTGAGGGTCCCCAAAGAGTAAGCCCAAGAAGTTGTTCTTAAAAACGGAAATCCCAACTATACAATATATAGTCAAACATGAGAAAATGCTTGTTACATAAATGTTGTTATTGCCATTGTTGTTGTTGTTGTCAGGTGCCATCGAGTCGGAACCGACTCATAGCGACCCCATGCACAGCAGAACGAAACAATGTCCGATCCTGGGCCAACCTCACTACCGCCACCACACTTGACGCCATCAATGATGTCACCTGGCCGATCCATCTCGTTGGTTACGAATCGGGCTGCGAACCTGAAGGTCAGCAGTTCGAAAGTACCAGCCGCTCCGCAGGAGAAAGATGAGGCTTTCTACTCCCGTAAGGATTTACACCCTTGGAAACCTTGTACAGGGTCGCTATGGGTCGGAACCGACTCGACGGCACTTAACAACAACAACCCCCTTATTGCCATTAGGTGCCATCAAGTCGGTTCCCAACCCATAGCGACCTTATCAAAGTAGTCATTATGCATATATGAATGATGTTGTTTTTATCATTAATGAATCAGTAAATTTTCTATAATCATTTCTTAATTTTTACTATATGGCAAAAAGCCTGGATGAAAATAGTCAACTAAGCACACACACCAACTTTACCATTTCCCATTTCCACCCTAATCCCTGAAATATTTTAAGAATCCTTTTTAAGCCTGCATTAGAGCTTACGACTGATGCTCCTGAGGTCCATTAGTCCACTGGACTAATTGTTTCTAAGCATCTTCAACTTTCCTGTCTCTTCTTTCCCATGGAGATGGACATACCATAGCTGCACCTTAGATGGTCACTCATGAACTTTTTAGATTCCAGTCACTACTCACCGAAGTGGAGTCCTAGTGTTGTTGCTGATGTTGTTAAGTACTGTCAAGTCGGTAGTGACCCTGTATAGGATTTCCAAGGAGCAGCTGGTGAGCTTGAACTGCCGACTTTACAGTTCAAACAGCTTTGCAGTCTGGTGCATTAACACACAGCGCCACACCAGAACTCCGGAGTCCTAGTGTGTGTACTACTGTAGAAAAAGCACTGTATTGCTAACCTCAAGGTCGGCAGTTCAAACCTACCAGTCACTCCTTGGAAACTCTTTACAGGATCGCTATGAGTCATAACCGACTCGGTGGCACTTAACAAGAATAACAATAACTGTACAGTCCCATGAAAACCAAACATTAAACTGGATCCAGATGCTAATTCAGTATTATCTGGGGTAGAAATGTAAATTCTCAGGAAGGGGGTCACACCAAAACCAACAGGTTTGAAGTCCTGGCTAGAAGTCAAGGTAGTGATTAACTTTGGACGGTGGCAGCTACTGGAAGGAGACATGAGGGAAACTTGAGTGTTGTTCTTTGTAGGTACCGTCTAGTCGGTTCTCTTCCACAGTAACACTATGTCTAACGAAATGACACACTGCCAGGTGCAACTCCATTCTCACAGGCCTTGCTGTTTGAACCCAGTGTTGCAGCCACTGTGTCAATCTATCTTGCTGAGATCTTCTTCATCTTCACAGGTCTTTTACTTTACCAATCATGATGTCCTTCTCTAGGGACTGACCTGTCCTGATGACATGTGCAGAGTATGTGACATGCAGTCTCGCAACCCTCCACTTTTAAGGGCATTCTGACTGTACTTCCTCCAACACCAATTTGTTTGCTCTTCGGGAAGTCCATGGCATATTCAATGTTCTTCATCAACACCAAATACAAATGCATCAATTCTTCTTCGGTCTTTTTTATTTACTGCTCTGCTCTCACGTACTTCAGAGGTGACTGACAATGCCATGGCTTGTTGGGTCAGGCACACCTTAAACACTTTAAAGCGGTCTTTTGCAGTAGATTCGCTCTGTGCAGTAATGTCCTTTATTTTCTTGACTGCTACTCCCATGGATGTTAATTGTGAATCCCCAAAAAGTTAAATCCTGGGTAACTCTAATATTTTCTATGTGTATTATGATGTTGTTTATTGGTCCAGTTGTGATGAAATTTGTTTTCTTTACGTTGAGGTATAATCTGTATTGAAGGCTGTAGACTTTGATTTTTATCAGTGCTTCAAGTCCTGTTCACTTTCAACAAACAAAGCCACGTTACCTGCATACTGCAGGTGGTTAATGAGTCTTCTTTCAATCCTAATGCCACATTCTACTTGAGGGCTAGTAACAGTCTATTTCTGGACTAAAGGGTGATTACAGAGAAACATTAATTTGTGAAAATCCAATGATTTGTACACTTGAATTGGGCACTTTTCTGTATGCATGCATGTTAAATTTCAATTTTAACTTTTACTTTAAAAAAAAAAGTATTTGAAAATGAACTAGTGAAAAACAGAGTATTTTTCAGGTAGAAAAATATTGAGAGCTTATAGCAATAGACCCTCACTAAAGGATAGAAGAAAAGAAAGCAAAAGGATCCCAGAAAGAAGTGTGAAGGGATGAGAGATGAAGCCAAGAAGGTAAATAAAAACCAAATGATGAAGGCTCTTGCATGCCAGGCTAAGGAATCAGAGCTTCCTTGGGATCCATGGAGTGGTAAATAGCAAAGTGACTTGAGCAGACATGTTCATACCCTTCTGCCGGACCTTCTCCTTCATTTTGTTTAGGTCTTAAGATTCCTTTATGATAAAATTCAAGAATTTTCACAAACCCTCATTCTAACCTCACTGTTACCTGAATTTCTACAGCATTTACTTTCTACATCATCCCCTTCAGCCTTAATGCATGCTGCCTCATAATGTTACTTCTTAGAAAAAGAGAGCGTGTTTTTCAACTAGCCAGTTGATTGCAGGCTAAACAATGGCAGTTAGAAAATGAATTCAAATGCGCTTGTATTCTGTTTATACATTCATACTGTTTAAAAAAAAAAAAAAAAAAGGAGTATGTGGGTCAGATAGAGAGGACATCGGAAAGTAACTACACAGGAAATGAAGGAAACAACTGCTAGGAAAAAAAGTCTACAAATTTAATCTAGCCAGTTCCTCTTTCATTGATATAGAGTTCCAGAAAACAAAACAAAATCATGTACAAAAGCAAACAGCAAAATTTGAGATGGGCATACAACATGTTGAGCTCTGGTGGCACAGCAAGATAAGCACTGGACTTAAACAAAAGATTGGCAGTTCAAACTCACCAGTCACTCTTGGAAAATCCTATCAAGCGTCACTATGAGTCAGAACCAACTAGACAGTACACAACAATGACATATTGTAAGATTTATGATGAAAAACATACATGTTAACATTTTACTACTTTAATTTTGAAGGACTAACTGAATGATGATATTTTAAATTCCTTAAACATGCACACATTTAAAAGTTTACATCAATGAAAATCCCAAAATATTTACTTTTGTTGCATACCTGGAAGGTTTCCATTGTAGTCCACATCTTCTATGCCACATCCCCATTTAACTAGAAGTTGCAAGCAGCCAAGCCTCCCATGAAAAGCTGCATAATGCACAGGCTTCCATTCTCTTTTATCAGTCACGCTGGGATCCTAAAGTGGCATTCACAAGGAGTCAGTTTCTTGCCATTTTGTAAAGAAACCATTAAGCCCAGCAGTTGAACTCTCCAAATAAGAGACAGAGGTGATGCTTAAAACTTAAAGGCAAACACTAACTTTGTCAGATAAAGTGGGCCTGACAAAAGTTTAAATAGCAACCATTAGTTTGAATATATGCACTAAAAAGACAGCAGTGAAATTTTATAAAATAGCTATTTTTATAAAATGCAGTCATATAAAATAGCTTTGTAAAAAGAAATTTAACGAGTCATTTTGCTGAGTGCAGTTTCCTGACCCATAAGAAAGATGTATTAAGTGATTAATTCACATCTTTGAGAGTACAAAGAGTTTTGAAGAAATCAAAGGTTTTCCACTGTTTCTTCGAACTATAAAATCATAAGTTCTTAGCATATTGCTGTTGTTTTAAGTGTTGTAGAGTTGGTCCAACCCAAGGCAACCCTACATATGGTTTCTGAAGAGTAGCTTTGAACCATGGACTTGTGGTTCAAACTGACCTTGTAGTCCAATGCTTTATCCTACAGAGCCACACCAGGACTCCAATTCTTAGTGTGGTGGTGGTGATTGTATGCTGTGGAGTCGGTTCCAACTCATAGCAACCCTGTATATAGTTTCCAAGGATGTAAATCCTTATGGAGCAGAAAGTCTCATTTTTATCCCATGGAACAACTGGTAGTTTCGAACTGCTGACCTTGATATTACCAGAGTTCCTTAATTCTTAGTATAATGTCCTCAAAATTGGTAATTTCGTTCTTAAAAGAAGTTGTTTTTGCCAAGGTAATGTTAAAATAAATATTGTGATGAATAAATGAAATTTAGAGACAGGAATCATTTTCTAAATTAGCACTGCTGTATAACATAAAACCTGAAGTCTTTTTTGCCTGTGACTGACTCCAGCCAGGCAGAGCTTAATTTCATGTTGTAAACAGGTAAGTGTTCAGATGCCAATTTTTCTCGAGTGGCTCATGCACCTCTGATAACTAAACCACCAGAATTAGAAACACAATATTTAAAAGTAGGTTTAGGCATGAAGTGACTAGCTTACAAATTTTCAAGAGGGAGTTTAGTTTCAAAGTGTGCGGGTGAAGGTGGAATCCCCACTGACCAGTTTTCTTGATGGGTCTGGTGAAAGGAGATGGTAATAAGATTCTAATGATTCAACAGTGAGTAACTGTTATCATGACTCATTGCAACTGTCTCAACTGTAAAGGTAGTAGTTCTGTAACAAAAAGGAGGGAGTAGTTAATCTTACAGTCCAGGAACAGAGGACCCTAGGACCAACAAGGGAGAAGAGCATGAGCAGACTGTGGGTCCCTATCCAGAGAAGCACCAACACCAAAGATGGAGGTGGAGATGAGGACATGGACAGATAGAGCAGCTGAGGAATCCAGACTCATGGAAAGAGAAAGGCTGTGTGTTGGCAGCCAAGAGGCAGGCTTGAAGAATGTGCCCTTTGGTTGTTTAAATGATTACATATTCCTGAGTGTTTTTGTGTACATGCATAAAACCCAGAGGGAATAGAAGCAAATACTGTTGAATGATGATGCACAGAGGATTGTAATCATTGCAATGAAATGAAACATGATAGGATGAGTGTGAAAATCAATGTTCTCCCATGTAAACTATCACTCAATTCACGATAAAAACTTTTCTTTAAAAAAAAAGTAGATCTGGGGACACTTCCCCCAACCAGGACTGGCAGGAACATTCCTAGACACACTCCTTACTGGTGGCCTAGTTGTGATGTCATACCTGAGAACCAAAGATCGTAACCTTTCCTATCCGCAGTAGTCTCCTCCCTGCTTTCCATAGCCCAGAGTGTTGTGACTGATGGCTGGGGCCTTCAGTCATGGTTGCAGTAGGGGTTTCCTTTGTCCCGTGAGCCTTTTAAGAGGTCACAACACTGAGAAAGAACTTTGGGAACTCATCATGGTGTCTAATTTTCCTTACCTGGGTGATCTATGGTTGTATTTATCTTATGTTTACTTTTGTTTAAGAATTAATAGTCTGTATAATATTTACATCTTTGAAGATTGGGTCTCTCTTATCTCTCTTATAACAGTGCATGAGATTTAAAAAATTACCAAAACAAAAGCACAAAAAACAGCCAGAAATAAGAAAAATTATAAAGATTTGCAATTACCTTCTTAATAAAAATGTTCTGGTAGTTTCAGAATCCTCCCACTAAGAAAAATTTGATACAAATAACCTAAAGCCCCTGAAATGTGTGGTCCTACACAAGTACTTTCTTGGGAAAGTAATCTGACTATTCTGAAGTTCAACTGAATTACTGCTCCCATATTTAGAGATGAACAAGCAAAGAAAAACAAATTAGTTCCTTAAAGCCGCATACGGGATTTAAAAACTCAGCTGATAACCAGACAGCCAAATGCTATTATATCTACATAATCACACATTTTCACATGTTAACAGGAATCCCTTACCACTCCACTGCGGAGCATTATTTGTAATGTGAAAGAATGTCCATGAGTAGCAGCAAGATGTAAAGGATTACATCCACGATCATCCTGAGCTGACAGATTTGCTCCATTGACTATAAGAGCCTAAAAATAGGGAGAAGAGAATTTACGTTTGCAAGAATATAGATGTTAATAATTTCACATGCAAATAATTTAAAAGCAATATATGTGTATATATGTATGGTGGCAGTGGTGTGTTATAGAGTCAGTTCCAACTCATAGTGACCCTGCATATGGTTTCTGAGGCTGTAAATCTTTACAGGAGCAGAAAGCGTCATCTTTCTCCTGTGGAACAGCTGGTAGTTTCAAACTGCTGACCTTGAGTTTAGCAGTCTGACTTGTACGTAACCAGTATGCTACCAGAGCTCCTATATATATGTATGTTTATGTGTGAATATATATAATTATGGAGTCCTGGTGTGGCGCTGTAGGTTACTGTATCAGACTACAAAGCCTTTTAAACTGCAAGGCTGGCAGTTCAAGCTCACCAGCCACTCCTTGGAAACCTTATACAGTGTCGCTATGGGTCGAAACCGACTCAAAGGCACTTAACAACAACCTAACAATATATATGTATATTGTTATTAAGTGCCCTCGAGTCAGTTCCAACTCATAGCGACCCTGTATAGGGTTTCCGAGGAGCGGCTGATGAGTCAGAACAACTGACCTTGTGCATTAACCTACGGGACCATATAAATATATATATTACTGTGTGTGTGTGTATATATGTGTATGTGTACGTGTATATGTGTGTATATATATATATATACACACACACAAATATATACAGCTAAATTATTACATATGTACATATGTTCTATGGGCAAAGTGTGAGAAATTCTTAACTAATCCTAAGAAAAAGTTGAACTCTTTCTGAACCTTGCCTAGGAGACACCAATAATAATTGATTTCACAATCGGATTTGAGCATATATATACTACATACATGGAACACGTCTCATAATTACAGATTATAACTACTAAATCAAATATTGTTGTTGTTAAATGTCATCAAGTCAATTCTAACCCATAGCAACCCTGTAGAGAGTTTCCAAGGAGCAGCTGGTGAGCTTGTACCGCCGACCTTGCAGTTCAAACCGACTTTGCAGTCTGACGTGTTAGCTCACAGCACCACACCAGGACTCCCTATTAATGCTAAATTAATAAAACTAAAATTTAAATTTCTACTAATTCAAAAGCAGGAAATTTTAATTAAATGAGTTTTGAACTCAATAAAAGGATTACATTATTACATTAACTAGCTCTAAGATCCAAATCAAGCAGCCCTGGTAGCACAACAGTTAAGCACTTGGTTACTAACTGAAATTCAATCTGTCAGCAGCTCTGAGGGAGAAAGACCTAACACGATGCTCCCTTAAAGATAACAGATTCCAAAACCCAGTGGAGAAGAGTTCTACGCTATCACACCAGGTCACGTGGTGTTAGAAATCACACCAGGTCACGTGGTGTTAGAAATCAATTCATTAACAAGTTCCAAATCCAGTTTCTGAAATTCCATCTAAATTTACAATTAGACCAGTTTCCGAATATAGGTTATATCCTAATTTGTTTGATAACAGGTAAAGCATACCATACCCCAGGGAAACTCCCATTACACCAGATAAGGGATGTATAAGCTGAGTAAATGTATTACGTTGTTGTTGTTGTTGTTGTCAAGTACTATGGAGTCAGTTCTGACTCATAGCGACCCTGCACAGGGTTTCCTAGGCTGTTAATCTTTATGGGAGCAGAAACCCTCATCTTTCTCCCATGGAATGGCTGGTATTTTCAACTGCCAACCTTGAGGTTAGCAGCTAGAATTGGTAACCACTACACTACTATATTCCATCCTAATTCCCTTACCATAAGTATCAAATTACATCACACAATTGCTGAACCACAGAGAATCATGGCCACATTTTGGAGTAAAAACAATTCAATCCATGACATTCCACTGTTTTGACCTCCCCAAATTCATATCTTTGCCACATGTAAAACATTTTCATCCCATATCATCCCCAAAGTCCTAAATCAACTCCAAATCCAAATTCCATCCTAGGGCAAAATTCCTCTTCATCTATGAATCTAGAATATAAGTTATCTACTTCCAAAGTACATGCAGGAACAGACAATGCAGATATTTCCATCACAAATGGAAGAAATTACAGGGAGAGAAAAGCAGTAACAGGCACCAAGCAATCCCAAACCCAGCAGAAAAAATTACATTAGCTCTATAGGCTTGAAAACAATTCTCTGTTCTCTAAAATCACCTAGTTAGTGGCTCTGCCCTCTAGACTATATGTACTGGCAATATTCTCTGGATTATGAATGGAGGCCCCTTGGCCTTGGGCAGCTCTATTCTCTGGTTTGGCACTGTGTGTTAATACACTGAACAGCAAAGTTGGTGACTGAACTTGCAAGGTGGGTGATTCAAACTCACCAGCCGCTCCTTGGAAACCCTACCCAGGGTCACTATGGGTCAGAACTGACTCTACAGCACTTAACAACAACTTTCTCCTAATCCATCCCTCCTCAGTGTCAGCAGACTGCTGTTTTCCCCCTTGGGCATGACAGCCCTGTCCCCTCAGTTTTGGGTAGCAACTCTAATTACATCCCCCTGGCACACATGATTTGCAGCTCCATACCCCATAATCCAGTTGGTGAAAATCTGACTTTGAACCTAGGAAGTCAACGCTCCACCCACTGAGACCCTTGTGGGCTTTGCCCTTACTTTTTTTTTTAACTTTTTATTTTGAATTGGATGGTTTACAGAGCAAGTCAGTCTTTCATTCAAGTTTCCCATTTTGTTTTATGTTATTGATTCCAATCACCACAGTGTAACATTGCTTATTCCACTTACTCCTTGTGTTTCCGGTTTCCATTCCTGCTTGTTTCCTACATTTTTTTATCTCAAATGGTTGATTATTCTAAGATACGAGTATCTCTCTAGTGCTACTGCTTCTCTTATGGACCTGTTTATAGTTTGGCTGAATACTGGGTCGTTTCTGTGAGCTCATTTCCAGATGTGAAAGTTGACCAAGGACCATAGTCCTTGGGGATACCACCAGCGTTTATCTGAACAGTAAGCCATGTCTTTCTTATGATTCTGAGTTTTATTTTATATCCCCCACCCCACTTTATTCAGGACATTCTAATGTGACCCTTTTCAGAGCAGTTGGCAGTAGTAGGCAGGCTTGTGTGTTGCTGTCATGCTGGAAGCTATGCCACTGGTATTAGACATACCACCAAGGTCACCCATGGTGGATAAGTTGCAGCAGAGCTTCCAAACTCAGACAGACTTCTGAATTTTAGCCACTGAAAACTTCAGGAATAACAGCCAAACACCATGTGACATACTCACAGAATATGAAAACATTATCACATACAGTGCTGGAAGATGAGCCCCTCAGGTTTGGAAGCACTCAAAATAGGACTAGGGAAGAGAGCTACTGCCTCAAAGTAGAGTTGACAACAACAACTCAAATGAAATAAAGTTTTCAGGGCCTTCATTTGCTGATGGGGAACAACTCAAAATGAGGAGAAACCGATGCAACTATACATTAATAATCAGAATAGGAAAGTACAAAATATGAATCTAAGAAAATTGGAAGTTGTTGAAAATTAATTGGAACTCATAAAAATCCATATCCTAGGCATTAGTAAGCTGAAATGGATTAGTACTGGCCATGCTGAATCAACCATATGATTTTCTAGGCCAGCAGCGACAAACAGAAGAGAAGTGGCATCACATTTATGGAAAATGCATTTCAAGATCTATCTCGAAGTATAATGCTGTCTGTAATAGGATAATATCCATATACCTACAGGAAGACCAGTTAAAGCCACTATTATTCAAATATACAAATCAACCACTGAAGCCAGTGATGACAATATTGAAGAATTCTAACAACTTCTTCAGTCAGAAATTGAACATACAATCAAGATTTTAATAGTTATTGGTGATTGGAATGGGAAGGATGAAAAAAAGAAGAAGGATCAGTAGTTGAAAAATATGACTTTGGTGATAGAAATGATGCTGGAGATCGCATGTTAGAATTTTGCAAGACCAATAACTAATTAATTGAAACTATCTTTTTGAAATAACATAAAAAATGACTATATACATGATTTCACCTGACGGAGTACAAAAGAATTGAACTGAACACATCTGTGGAAGAGATGGTGGAAGAACTCAATATTATCAACCAACACAAGGCAAAGGGAAGACAGTGGAGGTGACTATCAATTGTTCCTATGCAAGTTCAGGCTAAAGCTGAAGAAAATTAAAACAAGTCCAAGAGAGTCAAAATTTAATCTTGAATATATCCCAAGTGAACTAGAGACCGACCACATGAATAACAGATTTGATACCTTAGACACTAATAACAAAAGAGTTGTCGAACAACAGCAGTATCACACAGGAGGAAAAATATAAGGTCATTAAAAAGACAAGAAAGAAAGAAAAGACCAAAATGAATGTCAGAAGAGGCTCAGAAACTTGCTTTCCAGACAGAGATTCTAAAATACATGGAAGAAATGCAGAGGAAAAGAAAAATTCAAAGGGCAGCTCAAAAAGACAAAGTATTATAATGAAATGTGCATAAGACCTGGAGTTAGAAAATCAAAAGGTAAGAACACACTCAGCATTTCTCAAGCTGAAAGAACTGAGAAAAAAATTCAAGACTCGACTTGCAATATGGAAGGATTCTATGGGCAAAATGATACAACTGATATGCAGATGATATAATCTTACTTGCTGAAAGTGAAGACTTACAATAGTTACTGATGAAGATCAAAGAGCACAGCCTTTGTTATGGATTGTAACTCAATATAAAGAAAACAAAAATCCTCACCACTGGACCAATAAACAACCTTCTTATCAATGGAGAAAAGATTGACGTTGTCAAGGACTTCATTCTTCTTGGATCAACTATCAACTCATGGAAGCAGCAGTCAAGAAATCAAATGACATATTGCATTAGGCAAATCTGCTGCACAGGACCTTTTTAAAGTGTTGAAGAGCAAAGATGTCAGCTTGAGGACTAAGGTGCGCCTGATTCAAGCCATGGTATTATTTTCAATAACCTCATATGCGTGCGAAAGCTGGACAGTGAATAAGGAAAACCGTAGAAGAATTGACGCATTTGAGTTACGGTGTTGAAGGAGCATATTGAAAGTGCCATGGGCTGCCAAAAGAACAAACAGATCTATGTTGGAAGTAGTGCAGCCAGAGTGCTCCTTGGAGGCCAGGATGATCAAACTTCGTCTCGCATACTTCGGACATATTGTCAGTAGGGAGCAGTTGCTGGAGAAGGATATCATGTTTGGTAAGGTGGAGAGTCAAAGAAAAAGAGGAAGACCCACAGAGGATGGATTGGCCAAGTGGCAGCATCAATGGGCTCAAGCATGGCAACATTGTGAGGTTGGCCCAGGACTGTACAGTGTTTCATTCTGTTATGCATACGGTCGCTATGAGTCAGTACTAACTCAAAGGCACAACAACAACATGGGCAAAAAATACTGAATGATGCAGAAAGTATTAAAAGAAATATGCAGTCTTTGTACCAAAAAGAAATGGTCAATTTTCAACCATTTCAAAAGGTCCCATATGATCAACAACCAATGGTACTTAAAGATGAAGTCCAAGTTGCACTGAAGGCATTGATGGAAAACAAAACTCCAGGAAACGATGGAATACAAATTGAAACCTTTCAACAAACTGATGTAGTACTGGAGGCACTCACTCATCTATGCCAAGAAGTTTTGAAGATAGCTACCTGGCCAACTGACCATTGTGCCCATTCCAAAGAGAGAGGAATCAAAAGAATGCAGAAATCACTGAACTATATCATTAATGTCACATGTAAGTAAAATCATGTGCAAGATAATTCAAAAACAGTTGCAACAGTAAATCGTCAGGAAACAGCCAGAAATTCAAGCCAAACTCAGAAGAGGGCATAGAAGTGAAGTGGATACTGGATTTGAACTGCTGACCTTGTGGTTAGTAGTACAGTGCTTATAAGTAAACTCAACACTTGAACTTAATATTTTGTCTTCTGCAAATCTCCTGTACATTTTTTGTCTATTTCTATCTGTGGTGTATAAATGATCTGTCATTCTTATTCAAACTTTAACTTTGATTACAGTCTACCAATGTCCGCATTGCAAATGTTTTGGTTTTCTTTCTGTCTTTCTCACTACCACTATGTAATTTCACCCCAGTGATTATAGAAAAAGGTTCCTAACTGGTTGTATTGCCTTCAAACTCTCTCTTCATCTCCGTTAATCCTGGATGGTTGGTTGGCAGGTTATGTGCTGTAGAGTCAGTTCTGACTCATAGCGACCCTGTACAGTATTTCCAAGTCTGTAAATCTTTACGGGACCAGAAAATCTTATCTTTCTCCCACAGAACAGCTGATAGTTTTGAACTGCTGACCTTGAGGTTAGCAGCTTGATTTGTAACCACTACGCTACTTGTTGTTGTTGTTAAGTGCCATCGAGTCGGGTCCGACCCATAGCGACCCTGTACAGGGTTTTCCGAGGGTGTAAATCCTTACGGGAGTAGAAAGCCTCATCTTTCTCCCGCGGAGCGACTGGTAGTTTCGAACCGCTGACCTTAAGGTTCGCAGCCCGATTCGTAACCACTACGCTACTACGCTACTAGAGTTCCTTTAATCTTGGATGTTGCTGTTATTGTTTCATGCCATCAAGTTGGTTCTGACCCATAGTGACTCTGTATCATATTTTTGAGGAGTGGCTGATAAGCTTGAACTGCTGACTTTGTGGATCAAACCAACTTTGCAGTCCAGTGCATTAACCCACAGCGCCACATCAGTGATTTCACAACTTCATCCACTGTTAACGTTCATGTGTACATGCGTGAGTATTATCTGGGAACCAGTAAACAAGCTTTTATTAGCTAGACTTCAACTGTGCTTCATAAGCTGATTTTCCAAAAGTACATCACCAGGCCTTCCTTCCAAGGCACTTCTAAGTGGACTTGACCCTCCAACCTTTTGATTAGCAGCCAAGTACATTAACAGTCTGCACCATGGAGCGTATGCATAAAAACTCGCTTTCCTGTACTATTTACTCCAAAATCTTTATTTTCCTAAGAATTTTACAAATTTGGTCTACCCAAACTTAGTTTGTGTAATAGTCAACAGCTCAAACCATCTACACTCAGTCAAACTCATAATGGAATATCACCTAGACATATCTCATTTTTCCAACCTGGGGCCTGCACACAGAAGTAGAGGTTCATAGAACAAAGTCTAGGTTCAAATCCTGGCTCTCTCACTTACTTAGGCAAGATATGTAAAATATCTGAATTTGTTTCCTTATCTGTGAAAAGGGGAACTCATAGGATTATTGTATTATATGAAATGATACATGGAAGACTGTGACTGGTACACAATAAATGTTCAATAAATTATTATCATTATATTTGATTCTGATATACCCTCATCTAGAATGACTTCTGGGGTTTGGTGTGACGCTGTAGGATATGCACTGGACTTCAAGGTCGGTTTGAACTGCAAGGACAGTGATTCACCTCCACCAGCCACTCCTCGAAAACCCTATGCCAGGTTGCAATGAGTTGGAACCAACTAGACAGCACTTAACAACAACAACAGAATGGTTTCTATTTCACTCTTTAAAATCAATCCATTCTCCTAGGCTTAGCTGAAGTTTTATGTCCACCATTAATAATTCTTCCTCTTTCTCCTAATTTGTAGGTATTCATCATGGTTTGCTTGGCCTGGTATACCGTAGAAGAATTGATGCTTTTGAGTTATAGTGTTGGAGGAGAATATTGAAAGTGCCATGGGCTGCCTAAAGATCCAATAGATCCATTTTGGAAGAAGGACAGCCAGAGTGCTCCTTGGAGGCCAACATGGCCAAACTTTGTCTCTCATACTTCAGATATAGTTTGTCAGGAGGGAGCAGTTGCTGGAGAAGGATATCATGTTTGGTAAGGTGGAGGGTCAGAAAAAAAAGACCCCCAACGAAATGGATTGGCCAAGTGGCAGCGTCGATGGACTCAAGCATGGCAACAATAGTGAGGTTGGCCCAGGATCAGGCAGTGTTTCGTTCTGCTGTGCATAAGGTCGCTATGGATTGGTACTGACTCGATGGCAGCTGACAACAAGAACAACATCATGGTTACGAATCAAGCTGCAAATCGCAAGGGCAGCAGTTCAAAACTACCAGCTGTTCTGTGGGAGAAAGATGAGGCTTTCTGCTCCCATAAAGATTTACAGCCTCGGAAACCCTGTACAGGGTCGCTATAAGTCAGAACTGACTCCGCGACACATAACCATCAACTATCTAACACTTTGCTTTGTATTGTTCTTTAACTTACTGGGTAGAATTCCAATCACTCCAAACAGAACCTCAGCTTCTTACAGGCAGGAACTGTCTGCTTAACTGTTTGAAATTAAACTAGACTGCACCACATATTATTGTGCTACCCTGTATAAAAAATGTCTAGTTCAAGTACATTTCAGTATATAGCTACTACAGTAAACTAGTCTGCACCACATATTGTGCTACCCTGTATTAAAAGCTCACTGCCATCAAGTGGATTCTGACTCATAGCAAGCCTCTAGGACAGAACACAACTACTCCATAAGGTTTCTGAGACTGTTAATCTCTACAGAACTGAACAGTCTCATCTTTATCCCAAAGAGTAACTGGTGGATTTGAGCTTCTAATCTTTCAGTTAGCTGCTCAACGCTTAGCCCACCATGCCATCAGGGCAAATTTCAGGCATAGCACGCTACAAAGGAGAAATTTGGGAATGTTCCTCGATCCTAAAATAAGATATGTGGTGTTCCACAAAACAGCCCAAATGTAATAGTAAACTACTTCATTACATAAAAGAATCTGGTCTCAAGACTATTTAAGTGGATTGTTGGGAGCGACTGAAGGTCTCTGACTTGGAGATAGTTTAACTGAAGGATTGCAACTGAACAGTTGTGGTCCAGAAACTCAGGCTGCATCCAGGTCAGGCTGCCCCCTGAGGAACTTGCAAAGCCTGCCTCGGGGAATAAGGAACGTGCAAAATCTTCCCTTGTACACAGCCATGACCTGCAGCTCAGTCTGCACAAATACATAGCTGCTCTAATCTCTGTTTCCTTAGCTACCACAAGTTACTTTCTTCTGATAAAGTCCGGATGCATACCCTATTCAGGGTCGCCATGGGTCGGAATCAACTCAATGGCACTTAACAACAACAACTGCATGTACAAACAACACCAGATGTTCTTGCACTCTTTTCCCTGACCCCAAGCACCTCCCTTTGTTATATGTATAAAACAAATGGGCTGCACTTGGTCTGGGTTGCAGTAGCTCCATCAGAGCGCTGCTGCGTCCCACCTGATCCCAACTTTACTTAATTTATTTGTGTCTCATGTCTTCCTTTTCTTTCTAATCTCCTGCCACTCCTACTCGGGTTTAATCTTTCAGTACAAGTCATGGAGAACAGCCAATGCTGGACGTGGCAGTACCACAATATCAGAGTCATGGAATCCAGTACATTCTTGTTAATAACATGTAATTCAACTAAGGATAAAATAGTACTGGTGTGGTGCTGTAGGATAAGCACTTGACGTTAAGGTTGGTTTGAACTGCAAAGGCTGGTGGTTCAACACTCCAGCCACTCCTCAGAAACTCGATACAGGGTCACTACGAGACAGAACCGATTCGATGGCACTTAACAACAACAATGCCAACACCACAGTAGTCAAACATGAAATAATTTTAAAAGCACCCAAAGTTCTTAATTATTACCTGAATACAAGCATCCTGACCCCGAATTGCAGCTATGTGAACTGCTGTCCAACCTCTCGTGGTTACTTGTGTGATATCGGCTCCATGCCAGAGGAGCCAATGGAGACACTAAATATAGAAAATAACCATGTGAACAAGTAATAAGGCAAAAAATGTTAACAACTTTCAAACTTTTCAATTTAGTTTATTATCATAAAATGCCCAATACAGCTTGAACGGCATCATAAATAAATATGGTAAGGGAGGTGTTGCAGGTATAAGAAAAACAAAAACACAAGTATAATGAAAAACGGTAGCCAACACGTGACCTCTCTGTTGGACAAATACGAATTAGTGAAAACTGTGGAAAACAGGAGATCACATTCTTTATCTATAAGGTGTAGATGATTTGTTGATTTGAGAGAAATGCAGACCCAGTGTTGGCAATCTTCTGTTTGATCAATACTATGCAAGCCAAATAAAACACATCTGTGAGCCAAATTCACTCAAGGATTACCAATCTGTAAGCTCTGACAGAGATCTTTAAATGGGTCCAGAAGTTTCTGTGTCAGAGCAGAAATTATTTAAATGATGATCTCTTAAAAATAAGTGATCAAAGAAAGAGGGAGCCAGGTATGTCTAAATTTAAGAATTTTAAAAATCTATGTCTCAATATAATACAGTACTTAGAAGTCTGTTCCACATAAGGTATTATCTTTGTTTTACTTGTATGTTTAAGTTTGTAGATTCTACCTCCATAAAGGTTCTTTCTCTTTAATAGAACTGATCATATCATGGGGATTACACTTTTTTATTGTTTACAATCATATCTTTCTGTAAAAAAGTTTGTAGTTTAGGTATAATTTTCCTGTCATGGAGATTAATGGGCAAAACTGAGCACAAAGACCCTCCATACACAGAGTAGACAGAGATGGGGAAGTTGGACATTGGCTACCCAAAATGGGGGACTACAAAGGCAAGAAGTCACTGGTTTATAAGCTTTCAAGAAGGAACATAGATACAGAGGGCATGGAGGAAGGTAGAATCTCCACTGATTAATACCCAAACTGTCTAGGCGGGGCTGATGAAAGGAGATGCGGATAGGTCTCTTGTGATACAGTAGTGAGTAATTGTTATCAGGACTGATTGTGAGGGTTGGAAATGTAAAGATAGACGTTTTGTAGCAAAAGGAGGGGAGTGATTAACTTTGCAGCCTAGGAGCTGAGGTCTCTGGGACCATCAAGGGAGAAGAGCAAAGTGCGGGACCCTACCCAGAGAAGCAGTGACGCCCGAGATGGAGCAGCTGGGGACTTTAGACCCAGAGAGGGAGAGAGGCTGTGTGCTGACAACCGAGGGGGCAGGCTTGCAGGGCATACCCTTTGGTCGGTGGTTGATGCATGGAGGGGACTGTAACCATGGCAATGAAATGATATACGATAGGATGAATGTAAAACTAATGTTCTCCCATGTAAACTATCACATAATTCACAATAAAACATTAAAAAAACAACAACAACAACAAACTGGGGACAAAGAAAACAAGGTAACCAGATACAAGTGACCATATAGTAAAGGATGACCCTAATCACTGAAAAGCAAATTGTTGTACCTATAAAAATAAGAAAAATTAAAAAGACTGACAAAATCCAGTGATGGTCAGGTTGAGAGAGAATTGTCATTCTTATATACTATAGTTGGTAATATAAACAAATACAATTATTTTTGCTACACCACTCAGATTTTTTCCTAAAAAACACTCAAGTACACAAAAATGTATGTGATGTGATATTGACGTTCTAATGGCATTTTGTTAACAGTGAAAAGCTCAAAAGTAAAATAAATGTCTATCAATACTATGGAATTCTAAGAAGCTATTTACAAGAACGAAGTGATTATACATATATAGAAATGAAAACTGTCTAAGAAACTACCTTTGGTTTGTTTTCATGTTTACAAAAGGAAGTTGCTGACTCTGGTACCGTAGTGATTATGAATTGTACTGCTAACCTCAAGGTCGGCAGTTCGAAACTACCCACTGTTCTGTGGGAGAAAGATGAGGCTTTCTGCTCCCGTAAAGATTTACAGCCTCAGAAACCCTGTACAGGGGTCGCTATGAGTCAGAACCAACTCCCCGGTACGTAACCACCACTACCACCATGTATTATGTGATCTCAGTTCTGTTTAAAACAAAACTCTATATACGTGAACACACTTGTATGTGCTTCATTTTGAACTTGTGCATCTACTTTTACTAGTTTTTAAATGAGGCGTTTTCTCTCCTGAATTTAGGTAGTATTGTAACTGCAGCAAAGTGACTGTGCATGACTTTGGAGGGTAGAAAATATGTGGTTATACAGCTTCCACCTGGATTACTTGGGATACTTGCCTTTGGCATCTAGCCACCATGTTTTGAGGAAGCACAAACTACTTATGTGGAGTGGCCACATAAACAGACCCATAGGGAAAGGAATTAAGGTGCCCAGTCTACTGCCTCAACCACCAGACATCTGACTGAACAAGCCTTCAGATGATTCCAATGCTAGATTTTTGCTCTTCCAGCTCAGACCCCAGACATTGTGAAACATACAGGTTGTCCCAAAGGTCCAAGTTCCTGGCCCACTGATGAGCACAAAGAAATTGCTGTTTTATGTCTTTAAGCTTTGTGGTATTTTGTTATAAAGCTGTAGTAACCAGAACATCTAAATACTACAACATTGAATTGAAATAAAGAACATCTGCAGTCCTTAGCATAAAGTCTCAGCCCTATTGGCTGCATTTACAAAACTGCTACCGCTGTAAGCTTATCTGAGTTTAACGATTTATATAGCATCTTACCTCCAAGCTTCCAGAATGTGCTGCCCAATGTAAAGGGCTAAATTTATGGAGAACATCAACTTCATTAATGCTGGCTCCTTGCTCCACTATTTCTGAAAGCAGCTTTACATCTCCAGCTCGTACCGCATCATGTATGCTACTACGAGGCACCTTTTTCCTGGCATCTGTTGAAAAATCAAGTTGCTTAAAATATATTACTGAACTGTGAAAATCAGACGAGAGCAATGATTCAACAGAAGCATGTTGGCTTTCCAAATGATTTACTACAAGATGTTTGCAATTAACGTCTTAAAATCAGACTTCCAGTTTCAGCTTCCACATGTAAAGAGCACGGCAGTTGTCACTCCTTACAAGAAAAAAGCAAACAAAAAGAAAAGTGAAAATCAACAATTTTTCTTAAAACACTTGAGAGAATTGAAGTATCAGGACACACTGACACCCCAAATCTGGCGAGTCAGGGCAGAGCATAAAAACACCACTGAGTTCAACATAGCTGGACCAGAAGCAGCCAAAATCAAATTCATAGGAACACATAAATGATCAATTTGATGAATTGCTAGGGGCTGAGTGTTTACCAGTCATAAAGTAAGATATTCCTGGGTGCTACAATCGGTGTGGCGCTGTGGGCTAATGCATCAGACTGCAAAGTCATTTGAACTGCAAAGTCTGCGGTTCAAGCTCAACAGCCGCTCCTTGGAAACCCTATACAGGGTCGCTATGGTTCGGAATTGACTTGACGGTACTTAACAACAAAACAACAGCCCTACCATAGGTTTTTGCCTCCAGAAACCCTCCCAGGTCATCACGGTGAAGAGCCAAAAAAATCAACTCAAGTCTTTGACAGAAGAAAGGGAAAAATAACCCTGCTGAAATGTGGTCAGGGCATTCTTAAGAGTTTATAATCCAGTGAAAGCGACTTAGCCAAACTTACTACAGACAGGAACAAGGGTAGTTACCCAACTACAGCTCCTTTTAACCTTTCTGCCTCACCTAAGGAAGGGAGAAAGGCAAACTAAAAATGTTACACCTGTGAAGGCCACAGCCCAGGGGCAAACTAAAAAGGTTACACCTGTGAAGGTCAAAGCCCAGTGGCAAACTAAAAATAATACACCTGTGAAGGCCACAGCCCAGGGACAAACTAAAAATGTTACACCTGTGAAGGCCACAGCCCAGGGGCAAACTAAAAAGGTTACACCTGTGAAGGTCAAAGCCCAGTGGCAAACTAAAAATAATACACCTGTGAAGGCCACAGCCCAGGGGCAAACTAAAAAGGTTACACCTGTGAAGGTCACAGCCCAGGGGCAAACTAAAAATGATACACCTGTGAAGGCCACAGCCCAGGGACACACGCCCAGCAAAAGTCTGAGATTTAATCATAAAATTGTATCTGCTTCCTCTCTTCTATACTTTACCACCACATTACCAGAAAACAGCATTGGATTCTAGCTGAAAAAGCTGCAGACCTCAGTTTCTTTTTAACAGAGCATTCAAAAGTAAACCTGAAGACAACAGGGTAGACAAAAACAAAGACACTAGAGAATTTCAAAATCCCTGGCACATATGACTACAGCAACCACTAAATACAGTCCAACCCAGATTAACATAAAACCTCACACTGCAAACCTACCTGTCTTGCCCCAGGATAATTGCTGGACTGCTAACTACTAGGTCAGAGGTTCGATCCAACCAGCTGCTCCTTGGAAACCCTACACGGGGTCGCTATGAGTCAGAACTGATTCCATGACATTTAACAGCAACAGTATCCAATATGCTGTATTATGTTCAGCTTTCAACAAAAACATATACGGCAGGTAAAATCACAGTCTGAAAAGACAAAGCAAGTGTCAAATCAGACTCAGATATGGCACAGATTTTGGAATTATCAGACAGAATTTTAAATAACTTTGATTAATTTGTTAAGAGCTCAAATGTTAAAAGATAACAGCATGTGACAAACCAAGGCCATATAAGTAGAGAGATGGAAACCCTAAGAAAGATCAAAAGGCAATGCTAGAAATAAAAACGTCATCATAGAAATGAAAAATGTCTTTGATGGGTGCATCAATAGAATGCACATGGAAAAAGAAAGAGTCAGTGAGCTTGAAAATATGTCAAGAGCAATTTCTCAGATTGAAAAATAAGAAAGAAGGGAAATAACAACAACAAAACCCAGAAAATGCAAGAACTTGGAATCGTTTCAAAAGGTGCAACATATTCATAATAAGTATATTACCAGAAGGAGAAGAGAGAATGGGAAAGAAATACTTGAAATAATAACAATCAAGATCTTTCCAAAATTAATGACAGACATCAAACAGATCCAGGAAACTCAGAGAACATCAAACAAGACAAATAAAAATATATACCAACATATGTCACACTCAGCTGCAGAAAACCAAGACAATCATGAAAGAAGCCAGAGGAAACAAACTACCTTCTACAAGTTCCCTTCTTCATGGATACTTCAGAATCTTTAAATTCTATTTTTCCACGAACTATTTGAAGCTACCTTGTATATAGAGAATAAGGATAGAATTGTAGAGGGCTTCTATTAATTCTTCTCAGAAACCATGCAAGCAAGTAACAAGTGTAGTAAAGGATTTAAGGTATTGAAAAGTTAAATCCATCTACCAGCAAAATCATTCTTAAAAAGTGAAAAAAAGAAAAATGAGTTTCTTAGATACATACACACCATACACACATAATATCAAGGGAATTCATTGCCAGCATATTTACCCTGCAAAAAAATTAAATTCTTCAGGGAGAAGGAAAATGAAAATAGTCAAAAACACCAATATGCATTAAAAAAAAAAAAAAAAAAGGAAAATCAATGGAGAAGGAATAAATGAATGTAAAGTAAAATAGATTTTTCTTATTCTTAATTGATCTAATGATTCATGTTTGTTCAAAGTAAAGTTTAATAATAATACATGTTTGTTCAAATAATAGTAATAATACATTGTGTGACTACAGCATATAGATTATTGTTGTTGTTACTGTTAAGTGCTGTCAAGTCGGTTCTGACTTGTAGGGAACTTATGTACAACAGAATGAAAACCTATGTTCAAGCCTGAGTTCTCCTGACCATCTTTGCTAAGTTTGAGACCTCTGTTGCCACTGCTCTGTCAATCCATCTTATTGAGGATCTTCCTTTTTCATTGACCCTCTACTTTACTAAGCATGATGTCCTTCTCCAGGGACTGATCCCTCCTGATAACATGCCCAAAATACATGAGCCAGCCTTGCTTCTGAAAAGCATTCTTGACTGTACTTTTTCCAAGAAAGATTTGTTCGTTCTTCTGGCGCACCATATAATATTCTTCACCAAAACCATAAGTCAAATGCATCAATTCCTCTTCAGTTTCTTTATACACTGTCCAGCTTTCACATGCACATGAGTTGATCAAAAATACCATGGGTTTGGGTCAAGAGCACTTTAGTTCTCAAGATGACATCTTTGCTTTTTAACACTTTTAAGAGGTCTTTTGCAACAGATTATCCCAATATAATACATCCGTTTGATTTCCTGACTTCTGTTTCAAAGACTGGTGGTTGTGGATCCAAGTAAAATGAAATCCTTAACAACTGCGATCTTTTCTCTGTTATCATGATGTTGCTTATTGATCCAGTAATGAAGATTTTTGTTTTATATGGAAGTGTAATCCATATTGAAGGCTGTAGTCAGTCTTTGTTCTTCATCAATAAGTGCTTCAAGCCTTCTTTACTTTCAGCAAGTGAGGTGGTTTCATCTGCTTACTTACTGTCAATTGTTAACCAGACTCCAATTCTGATGCCCGCATTCTTTCTCACGTAGACCACTTCTGATTACCTGCTCAACATATAGACTGAATTAAGTATGGTGAAAGGATACAATCCAGACACACACTTTTCCTGATTTTAAACTATGAAGTATTGCCTTGTTCTGTTCCAACAAATGGTCTACATACAGGTTCTGCATGAACAGAGTGAAGTGGTCTGGAATTCCCATTCTTCAAAATGTTATTCATAATTTGTTTTAATCCACACAGTCTGCTGTCTTTCCTTAAGCTTTAACAACACAGAGGTAAAGCATCTTTACTGAAAGCAATTATTTTGTCTGCGTTCAGTAAAGATCCATCTGACATAGCAATGAAATTCCTCATTCCAAGTGATCTTCAGAATCTGTCTTGAATTTCTGGCGGTTCCTGTCAATGTATTGCCGCAACCTTATGTAGTTGTCCTCAGCAAAATTTTACTTGCCTATGCCAGCTGCTCCTCCGAAACCCTGTACAGGGTTGCTAGAGTCAATTCCATGGCACTTCACAACAACAACAACAAATGATAACAATATTGTTCAATAATTTCCACATTCCGTTGGATCATCTTTCTTTGGAATGGCTATGAATAGGTCTTTCTTCCAGTTGGCTGGCTAGGTAGCTATCTTCCAAATTTCTTGGCATAGACAAGTGAGCATTTTCAACATTGTATCTGTCTGTTGAAACACCTTAACTGGTTAATTTCGTTAATTCCTGGAGTGGTGTTTCTGCCAATGCCTTCAATGCATCTTGGACTTCTTCCTTCAATATCATCAATTCTAAGTTTCGTATAATAACACCAAAATGGTTGAACACTGACCAATTATGTTTGGTACAGTGGCTCTGTGTGTTCCTTCCTTTTCCTTGTGATGCTTCCTCTGTCATTCACTATTTTGCCCATAGAAACCTTCAATACAGTTTTACAATTTGAGGCTTCAATTTTTTCTTAAGTTTATTCAGCTGAAAACGTTGAGCATGATCTTCCCTTTGACTTTTCTAACTTTTGGTTTTCAAACTTGCATATTTCATTATAATACTTTACTGTGTTTTTTTCTACCTGCCCTTTGAAATATTCTGTTAAGCTCTTTTAATTCTTTACTTATGCATAAATGAAAAAAAGACAGCAGTTTTATAATGGATAAAAGGGAGGAATTAGAAATACTCTGTTAAAAGGTACTTGTATATTTATACCCATAAAGTGTGTAAAATCCACTGCCATCAAGTTAATTCCGACTCAAAGCAACTGAATACAAGGTTTCTGAGACTGTAAATGTTTACTGGAGTAGACAGTCTCATTTTTCTCC
>NW_006408592.1:5847194-5899786 GCF_000296735.1 Chrysochloris asiatica
TAAGTATGGTGAAAGAATACAACCTTGTCGCACACCTTTCTTAACTTTAAAACATTCAGTGTTCCCATGTTCTTTTCGAACAACTGCCTCTTGGTCCAGATACAGATTCCTCATGAGTACAATTAAGTGTTTCAGAACACTCATACTTCACAGTGTTGTCCACAGCTTGTCATGATCCACACAATCGAAAGCCTTTGCATAGTCAATAAAGCACAGGTAAACATCTTTCTAATATTCTCTGCTTTCAGCCAAGATTCATCGACCATCAGCAATGACATCCCTCATTCCACGGCCTCTTATGAATCTGGCTTGAACCTCTGGAAGTTCTCTGTTAATGTGGTTTCAACAAATGATCTGTGGTTAGAAGCCTATTGTTCAATAATTTTTTTCAATGATGCTGAACCCACAGTACCACCAGAGTGCCTTATGAAGTTGTATTGTTAATACTTAAAAGTACCTTTAAATTACTGGTACCACTTCAAACTATAGAGCAACCATTTCAAAAACAATTTTCAAGAAGCATTATTGATATACTGAGAAGAGAGGAAATGGAATCATAAAGTACTAAAAGAAAAAAAGGGAAAAAATAGACAGTTATCACTGAATTGTACACATGAAAATGTTGAACTGGCAAATGTGATGTATTTTCACAACAACAAAAACAATGTTTTTAAAAAAGAAAAGAAACAAAGAACAAGTAAAACAAATAGCATTTACAAACATTGCAAATATTAATCCAACTATATCAATTATATTAATCGAAATATATTTCAATTATGGAGTCAATTATGGAGTCCTGGTGTGGCGCCGCAGGTTAATGTGCTGGACTGCAAGGTCGGTTTGAATTGTGAGACTGCAGTTCAAGCTCACCAGCTGCTCCTAGAAAACCCTAGACATGGTGGCTACGGCGCTTAACAACAACAACATCAATTATGGTGTGGCACCATAGGATAAGCACTCAACCTCAATGTCAGTTTGAACAGCTAGGATGGCGGTTCAACCACACCAGCCATTCCTTGGAAACCCTACACAGGGTCACCTATGAGTAGAAAAATCGTATTTTAAATGTGAATTGTCTAAGTACACCAATTAAAAGACAGAGATTGCAATAGCAGTTTAAAAAAAAACACCACATGCAATCTACAAGAAACCAATTTTAAATATAAAAACACAGGTTAAAATATAAGGGTGGAGAAAGAAATACTATGCTAACACTAATAAAAAAGAAAGCTGGAGTACCTATACTAATTCAGACATAGCAGACCTCATAGTTTTCTTTATAGACTGGCATAGCATAACAAAAAGGGGTCAATTTTTCAAGAAGACATGCATCTAACAATTGTTGTTGTTGTTGTTAAGTGCCATTGAGTCGGTTCCGACACATAGCGACCCTGTACAGGGTTTCCGAGGGTGTAAATCCTTACGGGAGTAGAAAGCCTCATCTTTCTCCCGCAAAGCGGCTGGTAGTTTCGAACCGCTAGCCTTAAGGTTCACAGCCCGATTCGTAACCACTACGCTACCAGAGCTCAAATAGGTGAGGCAAAGGCTGATGAAACTACAAGAAAAATTAGGACTATCCACTATTAGAGCTGGAAACTTAAAACGGTTCTCTATCAACAAATGATAGGCCAAGCAGGTACAGCATCTATAACTGAGTAACACTATCAGTCAACTTGATCTAATTGACATTTACAGAATTCCTCTCACTCAATAAAAGCAGACTACACATTCTTCTCAAACTTACAAATAAAATTCTCAGCCATAAAACACAACTTTACAACATAAAAAAGAAAGAAATCATGCAAAGTGTGTTCTGAGACTACAATGGAATTAAGAGAGAAATCAGTAACAGAAAGATAACTGGCAAAATTCCAAAATATTTGGAGACTAAACAACACGTTTTTTAAAAACACTACATGAGATAAAAAAAGAAGTCTGAAGAGGAATTTAAATTAAAATATTTCAGACTAACTGAAAATAAAAACAAAATTTATCAAGATTTGTGGGGTACATTATTTTAATCAGAGCATGCAGTACATTTGCTCATAACAAAAGTCTCATTCACAGTCAAAGTTGAGCTCTTTACAAAGACTTAACAGGATCTGATCACCTTCCTCAAACCTCTCTCAATTCATCTCATGCTACACCCCCTCAGTGACTCTGCTCCATCCACACTGGCCTTCTTGAGATTACTTACATTGAAGACGTATATTCCTAACTTGTTATGGAGTCCTGGTGTGGCACTGTAGGATAAGCACTGGACCACAAGGTCAGTTTGAATTGCTAGGTCAGTGGTTCAAATCCACCAGTTGCTCCTCAGAAACCCTATACACGGTCGCTATGGGTCAGTACCGACTCGACGGGCCCTAACAACAATACTTATTATGCCTCCTATTTAGAATGCTCTTTCCACAGACATCTAGAGGGTTGACTTCCTTCCTCCTTTAGATATTTACTCACAAAGCAACTTTTAGTAAGAAATTCCCTGACTGCTTCATTTCAAATTAGAATCCTTTCTGGCTCCAAGATTTCCTTATCGCATTTATTTTCTTCCATAGAATTTATATGACCTTTGACCACAGGCTATATTTGACTTACTTATTTTTATTATCTGTATCACTACACTATAACTAAACCTCTATGATAGAAGGTGGGGCTTTTGTTTGTTTAGATTAAGTTTTTGGCTCTTTTGTGCACTGCTGAAACGACTCCACTGTCTAAAATAATGTTTAATGCACAGTTTGTGTTATAAGAGGAATTACGTCCCCCAAAAATGTATGTTCAAATCCTAGTCCCCAATACCTGTAAATGTGATCTTGTTTGGAAAGATCTTTGCAGATATAATTAGTTAACTTAAATCATCCTTAAGTAACAAAACCCATTGCTTGAGAATCAATTCCTACTCACAATAATCCTATAGGACAAAATAATACTGCCCCATAGGCTGTGATCTTGTAGATTACCAACAAAGGAGAGATTGTGAAGATGGCACAGGACCAGGCAGTGTTTTATTCTGTTGTATGTACATGAGTTGAACTATGAATTGGAAGTTAACTACAGTCCTGGTGTGGCGCCATAGGATAAACACTCAACCATGAGATCACTTTGAACTACAAAGTCCATGGTTCAAACTCACCAGCCACTTCTTGGAAATCCTATATAGGGTTGCTATGAGTCAGAACCAACTCAACAGTACTTAACAACAATAAGTCATCTAAGAACAACAATCAATCTTTATAGTCACGGATTGCCACATCGTGCTCCCAGGGTTCCTACTGACCAGCACTCTATTAGAGAAGAGCTACAAAGGAAAGATGGCCATGTGAAAACGGACACAGATATTAGAATTATGTGGCTGCAAACAAGGAATATCTCAAACTACCAGAAGCTGGAAGAGGCAAAGAATCTTCCTCTAGAGCTTTCAGAAAGCATGGCTCTACCGATACTCTGAATTTCAACTTTCACCTTCCAGAACTGTGAAAGAATCCATTTCTGTTGCTATAAGTCATCAGCTTTGTGGCAATTTGTTATGACAGCCCTAGGAAGTTAGTATATAGGTGATCAATAAATATTGGCTGAACGAATAAAAAAATCTATCATAAAGCCAAAGTTAGTAAAAACCTATTCGTAATTTATTCAACTAGTATTTACAAAGCAAATATTATGAGGTGAGTAAAAAATTATCCACACTTTGGCTATAGAATTTATTTTCATCAACTTTTAGAAAAGACAAATGCATTCTTTTCCTACACAATCTACTTGCTTTTCAATATGCTTTGTCCATCTATCAACAAGCTTTCATATTCCCTTATTAAAAATTGTTTTAGGCTGAGCTGCAAGCCATGAATGCACTGCTGTCTTCACTTCTTCATCAGAGATAAATCTTTGTCCTCAAAGGGGTGCTTTCAGGGGACCAAACAGGTGAAAGTCTGATGGAGCAAAATCAGGACTACAGGAAGGATGCTTTAACACCTCAAAATGAAGTTTTTGCAGAGTGTCAACAGTGTGGGCAGAGGTGTGCAAAAAAGCATTATCATGTACGATCACAATGCCCTTGGATAGTAGCCCTCTGCATTTAACCTGAAGTTTTGGCTTCAGCTGTCCAGTGAACATATCACTTTAAGGAGCGGTGTTGACTGTTGAACCTTTTCCCTGACAGTGTTTCAATACTGGCCCTTGAGAATGCCAGAAACTGTAAGCATCAATTTTCCACCTGAGGGATGATTTTGAACATTTTCTTTGTTATCAATTGAGGATGTTTCCATTCCATACTCTCCTGTTTATTTTCAGGCTCATAGTAAAGGAACTCTGGTAGCAAGCGTAACGGTTATGAATCGGGCTATGAACCACAAGGTCAGCAGTTCGAAACTACCAGCAGTTCCACAGGAGAAAGATGAGGCTTTCTGCTCCTGTAAAGATTTACAGCCTTGGAAACCCTGTACAGGGTCACTATGAGTCAGAACCGACTCCACAGCACACAGACAGCCAGCCAGTGATGAATCCATGTCTTGTCACCATTAATGAGTTTCTTAAGGAAACTTTTACCTTCCTTAAAGTATCGATCCAAATGTTGTTTATAGATGTTCAAACACTTCTGTTCATGTCTTCCATGAGCTAATTCAATACCCATCTTGCATAAACTCTTTGAAACCCAAGTCTGTAGTGGATTATTTCGTAGGTAAAACCATGGCTGATTTGCAAATGATTTGCCACATAATTCACTGTCACTCATCTATTTGACAGAATCATTTCATACACATGCTCAGTGTTGTCATCAGCTGTGGACGTGGACAGGCATTTTAATATAACCAGAGCGTGGATACTTTCTCACTCACCCTCATACATGCTAAGTATTTTGTATCAAGTCCTCATACTCGGCAAACATACAATTCTAGTGGCATCAAATTATCTTGTAGTTATTGTTGTTGTTGCTAGGTGCCATATACTTGTGACCCATAGCAACCCTACATACAACAGGACACATTGCTCAATCCTCACCATCATTGCTGTGTCTGAGCCCACAACCATGATGTCCTTCTCCTAGGAGTGATCCCTTCTGATAATATATCCAGAGTACATGAGACAAAGTCTACCCATCCTCACTATTAACTGATGTGTATAATGCATGAATAGTATTCTTACCTTTCCAACTCTCATGCCCTATACTACAAAAGGGTTCACAGGTCACAATTTTTAGTTCATACACTCTATTATTCTATATTCTATATGTTCTAAAATTCAAGAGTACATTATCTGGCATATTTTACTGTGAAACATTTTAATGTGCTTTGTGAACTAAAAGGCAATAAGGGGTTACATGAGCAGACAGATATTAGAGGTATATACTTTATAATTTAAATATAATTAAATATATATATATTATAAAATAAATGAGATAGGAGAAATGACAGCAATATTCATAAGAATTTATGGAAGCACAGAGGAGACACAACTCAGCTATGGTAGAAGGGAAGGGGTACAGAAAAGAATTCTTGAAGGTAACATCTAAATTGGGTATTCATGGATTAGCAGTTTATCAGCAAGTAGCAGGAAACGGCATTAAGAAATCACATACACACACATGTACGCACGCACACACATCACTGATGAGGTACAAAGTGGAAGGAGAAAACAAGATGCTGCAAGAACTAGACAAGAGACAGGAGTTGCAAAACACTTGGATTTAAGCAAAGGATGAAGAGCCGCTGATAAGTTTTAAACAGAATAATAATAAAAATTAGATTTGAGATACTGAGTTCATGTGGCTGGTTCCAGTGAAGGGAATTCATTGCCTAGGGAGGAAAAAGGCAAGCCTAAGAGTCCTGGTGTGGCACTGCAGGATAAAGCAATGGACCACAAGGTCAGTTTGAACCACAATGTCAGTGGTTCAAACTCACCAGTCACTCCTTGGAGACCCTATATATTAAGGTTGCTATGAGTTGGAACCAACTAGACGGCACTTAACAACAGAGAGTCAGGGCTATCAGGTAACGAGACAGTTGCAGTAGTTCTGATTAGAAAGGTCCAAACTCTCAAGTAAGATAGTAAGCATGGGATTAGAAGAAACAGATTCAACAATTATAGAAATAAGATGGACTGAACTTGGATGGTTATACAAGGGGGCTTTAAAAAGTTCGTGAAAAAACTGTATTATCTTTCAGTTCCATTTTCCTTGAACATTTTGAGTCAAACAAGGGAACAGTAATGCGATAATGCCAAGGTTTTTGGCTTAGTCATCTGCATGGACTTCAGTGATATTGAGATAGAGGACACTGTTTGTATACAAAATTATATTTTGCACATATTGGATCTGAAGTGCCCAAGATTTCTCTAGGAGGGAGGTGTAGATATGAGTTTGAAGCTCAAAGGAGACATCCAGAATTCAGGTCTCAGGGTTAGGAAGTTTTGTTTTTTGTTTTTTTTTCTGAGCCCTATACTCACTGTGCATTGGAAACAATGGCACTATTGTTGTTGTTGTTAAGTTAATGGCACTATAATCTTCTCTAAAATCCTCATTATGACATTTGCAAAGGAGCTCTGGTAGTGTAGTGGTTAAGAGTCAGGCTGCTAACCTCAAGGTCAGCTGTTTCACGAGAGAAAGATGAGGATTTACAACCTCGGAAACCCTATGCAGCAGGATCACTATGAATCAGAGTCGACTCCACGGGCACCACCATCATCACCACTAGAAGATAAGGAATGTGTCTTTCTTCTTTAATGATACATTCTTAAAGCATAGCACATAATATTGTTCTGTTGTTAAGTGTCACTGAGTCAGTTCCAACTAACAGCAACTCTGTATAGGGTTTCTGAGGAGTGGCTGGTGGGTTTGAAACACTGGCCTTGTGGTTAGCAGCCCAGTGCTTATCCTACACCACACCATTAAACATACACACAGAAATCCCAAACCCACAGCCATCACATCTATTACAACTCATGACCCTATGTAAGGCTTTGGAGCCTCTGTCTCCCACAGAGCAACTGGTGGGTTACAAATACTAACCTTGTGGGTAGCAGTCCAACCACATAATTCACTACACCTCAAGGGGACTTTAAACAGTTCATGGCAAAAATGGAATTAAAACATAAAGGAATTTTCCCAGGAACTTTCTGAAGCCTCCCTAGTACACTGGATGTTTAAATGAGTAACATAGTTTTAGGGGTTATCAGTAAGGTTGAAGCCAAAGCACATGACAAGAAAATGAGTGTTAGTTAAGTTGACAGCACTGTCTAGGGAAGCAAAAAAAAAAAAAACCCACACAATTTAAGGAGAGAAGAAAAGAAGTCAAGCAAAGGAAATAGAAGTCCAATAGAGCAGAAAGAACACTGTTGTTGTTAAATACTGTCTAGGATTTCCAAGGAATAGAAGGTGAGTTTGAACGACCGACCTTATGGTTAGCAGTTCAGTACTTATCCTACACCACACTAGAAGCCCAGAAAAAACATTGTTGTTGTCAGGTGTCATTGAGTCGGAACCGACTCATTGCGACCCCATTCACAGCAGAACGAAACAATGTCCGATCCTGGGCCAACCTCACTACCGCTGCCACACTTGATGCCATCAATGATGCTACCTGGCCGATTAGTCAAGTCTAATGTTATGATCTCCATATGATCAAATGCTGCAGAGAAGCCAAGAAAACTTTAAAAGGTTCATAAGATTGAACAAGAGTTGGTGTAAACCTGGGCAAGAGACTGAAAACAAGAGAGAAAAGCTGAAATGAGGGCGAACAGAGGGATAGCTGAAGAGCTGTGGGGGCCCACAGAGAATAGGACATGGAGGGGAAATGAGGAAGGCCAACAGAGACAGAAGGAGCTCTGGAAGTGTAGTGGTTATGAGTTGGCCTGCAAACCTCAAGATCAGCAGTTCGAAACTACAAGCAGTTTCACGAACGAAGATGAGGCTTCCTGCTCCCGTAAAGATTTACAGCCTCGGAAACCCTACTATGCAGGATCGCAGAGTCGGAACCGACTCCATGGCACCACCACCAACAGCAGCAGTTGAGAAAGAGCTGAAGCAGGCTCATGTGGGCTGAAAGGAGTGTGAGCAAGGGTCCACGAGTAGGCTTCCCATACTTACTTGCCTTTGCAGTCATCCGGGAGGAGGTGGAGGGGCCTGAGTCGGGCACACCAGGCATGGTGCAACCCCCAGAACTTCTGGCAGGAATTGGGTCTAGGCCCCTGCTGCGGCAGCGGTCACCTCTGTGGTCACCGTCGCTTGGAACGAGACCGCGGTCCTCTCTTCTGTCCACGGAGCCCCTGAGATGGGAACTTTCGTCTTCACTTTCACTCAGAAACTAGTGAGGCTGTTGATGGTCTTCAAGTACTCCCTCCCAAGAGCTACAGATGCTGCAGGCGTTAGCGCCTCTGGGGCACCGCTGGTTCGGTGGCCTCGGTCCTCTCAGACTCTTACCACGGAGTCGCTAGTTTGATGGCCGCGGATTTCACTTACTCTTACATTCCTGTCGCTGCTGCGGATGCCCAGATACTTTCTCCCAAGAGCTGCTTGGGTGGTGGACACTATCTCTAATCCTCGCTGGCGACACTGTGACTGCTTACCAGGCCTTTACTAACTCTTACTGTGCAGGCCCGGCAGCAGTGGTCGCCATCATCTTAGCTCTTCCTCCACTCGCCACCGCGGTGGCTGTTAATATTGTCAGCACGTGTTGGCTATGCTGGGGCTGCCGGGCTTGGAACCTTCTCCACCAAGTTGCTTTCTAGCTTCCCGACTCCAACTAAGGAGGAACCGTCGCCTTGGAAACAAGTAAACTACCGGCGTGCTGCGGTCATTTCCAGTTCCTTGCGGCTTGCGTCACTTCCGATTTCCCCGCCCGAGCCTTTTTTAAGCCTTCACCTCTGGAGAAATCGGGTGGTGATATCGACCGGTTTAGGGTGAAATTCCGGTCGGTCTCACCCCCGCTATGTAGGCCCAGTGTCTGTAGCCGCCTGGCATTGATCGCTTCCTCCATCGCTCAGCGAGCAGGTGAAGGCCCCAGGATTGCACTCTGCGTAGGTGACCTGTGGCGCGGGCCGGGCGGGGCCTTTCCCCTTTTCGTCCTTGGCCGATCGAGTATAATTTTTCAGTGCTGGATGGAACACTGGAGAATATCTATTCTTACCCAGTCATTTCACAAGTATGGAAACAGACCGAAAGAAGAATTTAGCAGCTGCAGAGGGCTTACTAGTGCCAGGCTCTTTGATAATCGTTTGTTATTTAATTCTCAAAATAATTTTGCAAGGTAGGTGATACCCTCATTTTACAGGTAAGGACACTCAAGGAATCAGTAATTTGCCCAAGGCCAAACAGCAGGTAAGTGGTAGAGCCAGTATAAAAACACAGGTCGTTAGTCCAAAGACTGCCTGCATCTTGACTCCAGATCCAAAGTTCTTTACTGTAGCATGTTTGTTTCCTTTCTTCAGTTTAGCTCGGATCTTTTTCTGTACCCTCTTGCTTAACATGCATTCCTACGTTCACTATTTATTGTAAACATATAGTTCCGTTTTCCTGTCAGCTGCTGGAAATACAGCAATTAATCAGCACCCTCTCTAGGGGATTCAGCCCTCTTGATTCCCCTTCTCAGCCTGTTTTTTCCATCCGTATTGCCTTGCCACAAATACCTTGTTCCTCTGAAATTATACAGTACTTATTCATATCTCTGTACTTTTGTAAATGCTGTTCCTCCTACTCGAAAGCTACTCCAGTGCCCTTGAATCAGTTCTGACTCAGAGACCCTTTATAGGATTTCCCAGGGGAAGCTGGTGAGTTTTGTAAATTCCTCTAACCCCACCTTTCCTCCCTGAGGTACAATAAATGGCTCTTTAAGGTGCTTTTTGTTACGTGCCCTCTAGTTGGTTCTGACTCAGTGACCCTGTATAGAGTTTCTGAGAGGCTAGTGGGTTTGAACTGCTGTGGTTTGCAGTCTAGTGCTTATCCTACAGTGCCATTCCAGGGCTCTGTGTTATTGCATAGCCTTTTGTTTTATTAATTGGCACTTGTTGAGGTCATATGATCAGTTTGGCATAAAACTAAGTGCTTTATATTAATTTTTAATCCTTATTATAACTTTGGACTCCAGGTGTGGCACTGTAGGTTAATGTACTGGACTGCAAAGTCGGTTTGAACTGCAAGATCAACAGTTCAGGCTCACCAGCTGCTCCTCAGAAACCCTATACAGGGTCACTATGGGTTGGAACCAACTTGACAGCATTTAACAACATTAAAACTTTCTAGGATAGTTATTACTGGTATTTGTTTGTACTTTTTACAGATAAATAAGGCACAAAAATTAATTGCCTGATGATACACAAGTAATTTAAGACTAATTCAAGGATCCCACCCCAGGCTTTTATTTTGGTTATATGTTCTTCAAAGTCTCTGAAATCACACAGCATTTATTAAACCTCTTAAAACACTGTGTTGTATTTACGTGTTTACCAGTTGATCCTCTGTTGTTAAGTGCCATCCTGTTGGTTCTGGCTCCAACTCATAGTAATCTTTATAGAGTTTCATAGGAGCAGCTGATGGGCTTGAACTGCAGACCATGTCATTCTCAGTCCAGTGCTGATCCACAGCACCATACCAGAAGTCCTTGTGAAAGCCTCACCAGATCACTAAGATTTTCAAAGCCCTTAACAACAACAACAACCTCTAGTCCACCACCCCACAGGTTTTTCAGCTTCTAGATGGTAGCTTGCATTCTGAGCATTCCTAACATTAAGGGAGTGGGACATTGATTGTTTAGTGGTCAGGTAGATGAACTAAGTAAACGAAAAGTAAAATTTTTTTCAGACTTGAAAAGGAATTTGAAATTAGTCATCCAGTCTCATTTGGGGGGAGGGGGCTGGTATGGCGACATAGGATAAGTACTAGAATGCTAACTGCATGGTCAGCGATTCAGATCCACCAGCTCCTCAGAAATGCTATACTGGTACCTTATAGCATTTAACAATAGCAAGTCTTATTTTAGAGATGGGCAGTTGACACCTTTTGTCTTAACTGAACTTCTATTGAGTGATTGCTGTGTCAATATCTATGCTAAGTGATTTGCAAATTGTATCAAACTTAATACATACTGTTTCTATTTTTACAGATGAAGAAAGAGCTCAGATTTGGTCAAGATCTCAAAGTGGGACATTGGAACCCACTTATTAAATTAATACGGTTTTTATAGCCATTTATATAATAATGATAAAAGCTTTATTGCTTATTTGCCCTATGGAACGTATAAATTCACCCAAAGGATAATGCAACATATGACAGATCCTAAATGAGAATATATATGATAGGAAGGACCAGAAAAGGAAACATAAATAGGTAACAGAGAATCAGAAGAACTAAAATATCATTGAACAAAATAATAGCTGGTGTTTGAAAATACAGTAGAAAATCTGAGAAAGATTTGGAAGAAAATACTGGAAACAAAAGGAATTTATTATAGATATGATGGCGACTTTGAAAATCAGAAATGAACTATATATATAGCCTTATGCATATAATTTTGAAAATCTACTTCAATAATTTTGTAGGACAATACAAATTTCAAAAAAATAGCATCAGACTTAGAAAACCTTAACAAGCTAATAATCATAAAAGAATCTGTTCCCCACAGAAGTCACCAGGAACAAAGCATAGGAAAGAGTGAATGCTTCCCAACTATGAAGTATAACCCTAACAGAATCTAAACAAAAATTGGGGGCATGGGTAAGGGGCAATAGCTTTTCACTCATGAATATTCATGTAAAAGTCCTAAGTAAAAATGTGAAGGATGCTAGCAGTGCATTAAGATAGTATGCTATATTAACTTGGGTTTAGGCTACAAAACAGGATAGTTCAACATTGTTATTAAATGCCATCAAGTCAATTTTGACCCATAGCCACCCTGTGTAGGGTTTTCCAGGGAACGGCTGATGAGTTTCAACTGCCCACCTTGCAGTTCAAATCGACCTTGTGGTCGAGTGCTTATCGAATAGCACCCCACCAGGACTCCAGGTCAACATTGGACAATGTATACAATAATGAAAATTTGGTACATTAGCAGATAAAGGAGAAAAACTGTATTTTAGCAGATGCTGAAAAAGTAATGGAAAAATTAACATCTATTATTGACTCAAAAAGAAGGGAAAAGTACTCATATAAGGAAACTTTATTAACTGGATGAAGGATATCAACCAGAAATGAACAGTGTGTTTAATGTCATGGCCCAAGGTATGTTTTTATTCCTATAATTCAGAATCATGGACCCAGTGTAATAAGGTATGAAATGGGAAAGGGTGAAAGCAAATATTGTTTTCCTGGAAAGTCTGACAACTATAAAACATTAAAATTACAAGTAATAGTTTAGTAAAATGGTAAGCTTGCAGAACAATATCCAGAATTAAGATTTCTTTAAGCTAGAAGTAATCATTAAATGTAAAGGAAGAAAGATCTTATGAAAAATCCTATTCACATTAGCAGCAAATAGTATGATACTCTAGGAGTAAACCTATCAAGAAACAACATGTACGTGCAAAATTATTGATGGGTGTTACAGAAAAGCACAGTAAGCACACATTATGTTCCTACATGAGTGTGCTCAGTATTTTAAAGATAAAGATTCACTAAGTATAAATCTGCTGCATTTCTAATCAGAATTTAAATGGAGTTCTTGGTGGAAGCTGGCAAGAGGATTTTAAATTTCTAAATTGTAAATGTAAAAATGAGCCAGAACATTTTTGAAAAAGTAATGAGGGCAACTTTACCCAAATATATACCAGAACAATAAAGTTAGAGTATTTAAAACAGGGTTGCATAGGAACAGGATTAAACAAATAGATTAGGGGAACAGACCAGAATCAAAGATTACAGGGAACAAATATATATACAATGTATATGATATAAGAGACTAATATGTATTATGTAAAAAATAAAAAAAAAATTATAGTAACTGAAACAGGATAACTCAATAGGAAAAAAATAGGCAAGGAATATGGTAAATACATTAAAAACAAACTAACAGTAAGGATGGTTAATCTCATAAGTATTTGGAGAAATGTAAAACACTGAAAAACTGCTATTTATCCATCACAGTGGTAAAAACAATATACATGGCCAATGGCTATCAGAAAGGAATAGGTAGTCACTTAAATGACCCTACTGGTTAAAGACTAACATCTTCCAAATGTCTATACTAAGATAGTCATTATACCATTTGGGGAGGAAAAAACTTGAAAATCCATCATGAAAGATGGCAAAATTATGCTGCATTTATAAAATGAAGTGTTACACAGCTATTGAAAAAAATGCCCTAATTAGCATAGAAGTTGTTTTGTTGTTGAGTACCCTTGACCAAATTATTAGCTCAGAGACAAGAGAAAGGAGACTATTGTAATTTTAATTGATCTTTAAAATTTTTAAATTTTGGATAAGCAGAAAATAAAAAGGGAGGAAAATACACAGTCACATAAAAAAGATCATTTTAAGGAGGAGTATTGGAGTCCTAGGAGCTCTGGTAGCGTAGTGGTTACGAATCGGGCAGCTAACCTCAAGGTCGGCAGTTCGAAACTACCAGCGGTTCCGCAAGAGAAAGATGAGGTGTTCTGCTCCCATAAAGATTTATAGCCTCGGAAACCTGTGCAAGGTCACTATGAGTCAGAACTGATTCCATGGTACTTAACAACAACATTGGAGTCCTAGTGTGGCATTGTGGGTTAGAGCAGTGGCCACAGGTCAGTTTGAACCACAGAGTTGGTGGTTCAGACTCACCAGCCACTCCTTGGGAACCCTGCAGAGGGTTGCTATGAGTCAAAACCAACCTGATGATACTTAACAATTTGAGACAGATTAAGGGGCTAAGAAAAGAAGCACATGAGTTTTAGATAGGAGAGCAATGAGAATGAAGTAATCAGGAGGCAAAACCAAATTGCGCAGGATTTTAAGGTAAGTGAGGAACTGTGAGGATGAAGGCAGTCTCCCATGTGAAACAAGGTTTTGAATACACTGGTGGCATTCTTTATGCTGAAGGGGACATCTCAGCTTTTGAGAATCAGAAACCTTAGTAAATAGAAATCTTATGTAAAGTCAGTTAGTAAAAGTGGCTGAAGTTGTCAGCCTTTACCTGAGTTTTTCCAAGGTATGTTAATAAAGCAGGCTGTCCCTGTAGTCCTGTCGGGATGTAGTTCCAGAGGGAGGAAGGGAGCAGTCCTAACTTGGCCAAAAACTGAACTGAGTTTTGGTAGCCATCTGTATATACTCTGCCCATGTATTCTCTTCTTTTGCTTTATAGACATTCTTATTCTCCCTTTGGATGCCCACCCCAGACCCTCACTGCTTGTTGGCTCTTACATAGTTTCACTTCCCTACCTGCCCAACAAAGTGCCCATTAGCTCAGGTTGCTGATCCCATAAACAATTAGGAGAAAACTTGCCACTCTTGTGGTTGAATTTCAGGCCTTGCAAGATTATAGTTTTATTTTCCATCTCCAGTTTAACTCCACTTTTTCTGTTGCTGTAGAGTGAATTCCGACTCAGGAATCTACAAGGCACTGTGGCCCAAAGACCTGTCAATCTGATTGTGGAGAATCAGCCATTGAAAAGTCCAGAGCACAGTTCTACTCATGTATATAGGGTCTCCACCTCCCCTTTAACCTCAACTACATCTTAATTCTATAAACCATACTTTTGCAGGCATGGTTAGGTAGATATCTCTTTAAATACGCATGAATATTTTCTATAAATATCGACAGCTCATATCAGGTGCTAAATAGAGAACCAGCCAAGAAAACATTAACTATTGTTAGTTGCTGTTGAGAATCCATCTTCCCTCATGGAGCACCCATGTGTTAGAGTACAACTACCTGCTCCATAGGATTTTCTTGGTTGTACTCTACTAAGGATCGTGAAAGTACTGCTGCGGATGGAAGCACCAGTCTAGAGGTTAGCAGGCCATTTGCATCACCCAAGGACCTGTGTAGAATGTAGAATTTTCTATTTTAGATTAAGCTGTTTAAGTATATGTTCTTGTCTCCCTTTTTTAAATTTTTAGCTGAATTAGTGTAATTGCTTAGGAGTAATTTCTAAAGCATCAATTTGAAGTTTTAAGTAGGAAAGTTATGTTAAAATCAAAACATTGTAAAGAAACTAAGACAATTAAATCTCTAGGTTTCAGGAACTGCACCACACAATGAGTTTAGTCTCAATAACTAGGTCTTGAATCAGAAGGCCGTGCTCATCTTCCCTGAGACTCCAGCTTTTCTTGCTGCACTTTCCAGCATAGATTACTAATTCTAGCTTCCTGGTGCTATGTTGATCTTTTTTCATCCATCTGTAAGGCAAAAATCCAATGTTCCTGATTTCTGTATCTTATCAATACTTGGTATTTAGAATCACCTGTGGAGCTTCTTAAATGAAATGTTAGAGGTGCAGCACCTTAGATCTGGAAACACCTGAATAAAAAGACACTAGTTTGAGGGACCTGTTTTCTTAATATTCAGTATAAAATGATTCTAATACATAGCCAAATTTGGAAACCACAAATCTAGATCACTACTACCTACTTAAGAGAAAATAAAAATTAAACTTTCAAGCCTTCCCTGCCAGTTCCAACTATAAATGCCTATGGCTACCTCAAAAAGACTTTCAACCATTCCAAGGTTAATTCCTCCTGTGTTTTTGATAACCATCTTTTTCCAGCTCTAAGATACTTTCTAGGAGCTCTGGTAACGCAGTGGTTACGAATCGGGCTGCGAACCACAAGGTCAGCAGTTTGAAACTACCAGCTGTTTCGTGGGAGAAAGATGAGATCTTCTGCTCCCATAAAGATTTACAGCCTCGGACACCCTGTACAGGGTCGCTATGAGTCAGAACCGACTCCACGGCACATAACAAGATACTTTCTACACTGAACTTTTGACACACATGCTAGTGCCTCTTCTATTTCTCATTCTGACTGCAATTCAATTTCTACAGTTGTTTCCTAAGAGCAGCTTTTGTTATATTTCATCACTTAACCCACACAAGCCATTGCAACTGGTATTGGCACCCATTCAACATGAACATTTCAGGCCAACAGTGATATTTCTCAATCCATTTTTTTTCTTCAGTTAATTTTTATTATGTTTAAGGCGCCTATCCCTTGAATGTTTTTTCCCCCTTTACTGGCTTTCGTGCTTCACGAATGCGTCTTTCTCATCTTCCCCCGCACCAGTCTTTGTTCCCTAAGGACTTGTGTTTAGCTCTTGTTATAGTCAGATACCCACGGGAGAAAGATGAGGCTTTCTACTCCCGTAAAGATTTACACCCTCGGAAACCCTGTTCAGGGTCGCTATGGGTCGGAACCGACTCGACAGCACTTAACAACAATAGATACATGGGCACACTTGTCAGATTGAATGTCACTTTTTTTTTAATGTCACATCTTTTAACCATTTGAGAAGAGCTTATGAGAATTGTCTTAGAAAAATGTGTGACAGGAAAGTTTGGTTACATTTTCCATGCAGCATTCATCTATATCCACAAGCTCAGCTGTTACATGTTTCTTATTCCCAAATCCAGTATATATTCACTGGTTTTCCTACTGGGTCTTGATGTAGCATTTCAATCTGCTTGATCCTTACAAAAAATCTCTTTAGATGCAGATATCACTTCGGTTCAAAATTTCTAGGGGTTCCCATGATCATCAGGGTAATGCACTTCTTTGCATGATCGACAAGGTTCTTCATATTACCTTATTCACTGTTACTGTTTTAAAAGACCCTGTTTGCTGTTCATTCTCCCTAGATTGCCTTTTCACTAATGTGGACTTTTTTGCTCCTACTTATCCTCATAAATGTCACTTCTGTGAAGTTTCCCTGACACCATGTCTAGGCAATTTGGTGTACGATGACCCCCAGTGAGATGGATTGGCTCAGGATCCAGCACTGTTTCCTTCTGTGCATAAGGTTGCTATGAATCGGCACCGACTCGATGGCACCCTACAACATTTCTCTCCTAGCTATTGTTGCAGAGCTAGTGGGGAGGATAAAATGAGGCAGTCATGTTAAAATTCTTGTTGAAAGCAAAATGGGTTACTTAAGAGTTAATCTATTAAATGGGGATGTTGAGTCGATTCTAACCCATAGCGACCCTGTATAGGGTTTCCAAGGAGCAGCTGGTGAGCTTGAACCACCAACCTTGCAGTTCAGACGGCCTTGCAATCTGGCGCATTAACCCACAGTGCCACACCAGAAGTCCAGCTACCATAAGAAAATACAAGGGGACTTCAAAGGGTTCATGGAAAAATGGAGTTAAAAGTTAATGGAATTTTTCCATGAACTTTGTGAAGCTCCCTCATATATATGTAAACGGTCTGCTAGTGCCTCACACATATAAGTGCTCAATAAACTGAATTTCATTGTTTTATATCCTAAGAACTGGACTGCAAACCACCCTGCAAGAGAAAGATGAAGGTTTCATTTAGCTACTGTGAAATCTCAGAAACCCTGTACAGGGTCATTATGAGTCAGAACTGACTCAATGGCACTTAACAACTACAGAAAGACAAATTATCTCCAAGTGCTTGGCTCACAGCAGATGCCAGGTTCATGTTAGAAAACATTAAAAGATGAAAGAACAGCATTAAAAAGTTACATTCTAAAGTCATACAAAGAAAGAAAGATACAAACGAAGTTTCTTCATCATTCTATTTATTACATATATGAATATTAACATCTCCTGGTATCCATCTAATTCAGTTTAAAACAAAGGAAAAAAGGTTAACCATGTTTCAAATGAACATTCTTACAGATTCCCAGTAACTTAAAAGAAAATGTCTTCATCTGTATTAAGTTGTTTGACAATTTGAAAAAAAAGTCATTTTTTTTTTTTTAAAAAGTCACCAGTAGCACTTAAATATATTTGTTAATCATTTGATGCAATCAGTGTCCATGTTCAAGAATAAGAGCTGCTTCATTAGCTACTTTTCAAAAATGGACATCTGGATGATTCTTCATAGTTGGATACGTGTGTGTGTATTCAAATATGTCCTATTTACTTCCCCCCCCCCCCAAAAAAAAAAACTGGCTTTCCTATTGAGAAAAGTCTACAGTGCTCTCTTACAACCCCTTTTGAAAGATGAAACTAATTTCAGATTTGCTTTTTTTAATCCTGGGAAGCTACTAGAAAAAAATGTTGAGGTTGCTGTTTTAATTCCATTTCCACACAATAAAAGTACAGAAACACTGTCTTTATTTGATGGTGTGCATAAATATTACACTCCATGGATAGCAAAAATATTTTTTATTTATAATTTACAGTTTCACAAGTGAAAATCGTACATTTTTTACACATACAATTTCATTTTGTTAAATTTGCACACATCTACAGAACTTTCACACAACAAGCACCTGAATCTGTGCAGGCAGTAGGAAATGCAAATACTAAAATGTATTTATTAACCAAATGGTAGCTGAAGGCCCTGCCTCAGCTAGACAATTTATATAGATAATAGGTCTATATATACATAAAAAAATTCTTTACCTTCTAGATCAACAGCAGCTTTTGTAAAAAAGAAAAACATACCTTTCTCATTTTATTTAAACTGACTCGACTGTGTCATTTTCTGTTTTAATTTCAGTGGGTGTGGCTATGCTTTCTTCTGTACAAGCTGGTGGGGTATCAATTTGTTCTTCCTTAACATTTGGACTTTCACAGGGTTCCTGCAATTCCTTTTTGACAATGTTCAACATAATGTTCAAGGGGTTTTCAACTGGTGTCTTGCTGGGAGACGGTGTGCAGTCAAATGAAGATGTCTACAAAATGAAAAGCCCCCTAAGTACTCATGAAAGTTCAAACTTATCACTAAGTGACACCTAGTTATAAAAAGAGCCTTGTTGAGGGGCAAAAGAACATACGTAACATACATACATATAGCAACTACATTTGCCTTGCAAACTTCCCTGGGGAAAAAAGTCCATAAAGCAACTAATAAATGTTCACTTCATTTAATACAAACTGCAATGAGCCCATTTCAGAAAAATGACCAGATAATGAGGCCAAAAGAAGCTGGTAAGTCATGCTTCTACTATTTAACCACATACATAATAACATCTGGAGTTCTGGTGTGGCACTGTGGGGGTTAATGCGCCAGACTGCAAAGCCATTTGAACTCCAAGGTCAGAAGTTCAAGCTTACCAGCTGCTGCTCAGAAACCCTATACAAGGTCACTACAGGTCACAATCGACTCGACAGCACTTAACAAAAACAATAACATCTACTTACAAACTGGCTTGAAAGAGCTCATGGAAAAAGCTTCCACTATTTTCTAACAGCATTTTCCCATGAACTTTTTATAATCTCTACAAATCAAAAAAACATCCTGGAAATGAGGCTTTCTGCTCCTACAAAGATGTACAGACTTGTAAATCCTATACAGCAGGGGTGGGGAACCTTTTTCTACCAACATTTTTAACATTTGTGGGCCATACAAAATTACCAACTTAAAAATTAGCCAAACAATGAATTCACCCCTAATGTGATGGCTGGAAATGCAGTTGCCTTGGCAGGGCCAGACCAAATGATTTCAAGGGCCTAGTGTGGCACTGCAGATTATGCTGTACACTGTAAAGTCAGCAGTTCAAATCCACCAGTCATTCCTTAGAAACTCTACACAGGCTTGCTAGGAGCCATAAGAGACTAGATGATACTTAATAACAAATGACCTTAGCACTCGATGTTCCCCCACCCCTGCTCTACAGTATAGGATGGCTATGTGCTGGAACTGACTAGATGGCACTTAATAACAAAAATGACCTAAATATATCTTCCAAACTGCCTCTTAAAACTACAAAATATTCTGAGAGTCAATGTATTCCATTTATATCTCTCAGTAACTAAGATGCCCAAGATACATATCAGATCCCATCATCAACCCTAAATGCTACATAAAAACAGACTAAGTAATAGGATTAAAATAGTGATATTGATCAGTCTCAAAAAATTAATAAAATGAAAAATAAAAATTAATGTAAAGCGTACACTATAGCCAAAAACAAACTTACATTTTGATAATCTTCATAACATGATGGATGATAAATCTGAAGCAAAAGAACAAAGTAAACAGGTATTTACAAAAATCTTATGGGTTGCAAACATGGGAAAACAATTTTCATCCTCTAGGCTAAAATGGATTGTTTAAGACAGTAATCATTTTGATGATGAAATACAAATTCACAAGATCAAGACCTGGGTTTCTTGTTATCGAATTATGCAGCTTCTGTAAAATGAGTATTAACCCAGATAATTCTAAAGATCTCTTTCAACTTAAAGCCATCTATGACTCAAATTCCAATAGCTTGAAAATACAAACATACTTGTTTCAAAGTGGTGACTTAATTTCCATAAAGGAATGCTAACCTTAATACTTTAGAACATAAAATTACCTTTCCATCTACTCTAATAGCATTTTTCAAATGCCATTCTTCTTCCTCTTCATCCCAGTACTGTTCAAATTGTTCTTGACAGATTTCACAACTCTAAAAGAGAATCATAAAATGAAATTATATAATAGAACATGTCATCCCATTAAAGTAAATACTTTGTTAGGTAAAGAAATGAATGTTCAATACATAATACAGATACAAAATAATGCAATCCTCCAGGCAAAAATAATGAACATTTCAGTGGTATTATTCACTCCGAGTAACTACAGTGGTTATGGACTCCTGGTATGGTGCTGAGGGGGTTCATGCACTGAACTGCAAAGTCAGTTTGGACCGCAAGGTTGCTAGTTCAAGCTCACCAGCTGCTCCTCGGAAACCCTGTAAAGGGTCGATCTGGGTTGGAACCAACTCAGCAGCACTTAACAACAACAACATATTATGAAAGGCAAACCAGAACCTAAAAGGGAAATTAAAGAATAAATATGGGCCGCAAGGTCAGCAGTTCGAAACTAGCAACTGTTCCGCAGGAGAAAGATGAGGCTTTCTGCTCCCGTAAAGATTTACAGCCTCGGAAACCCTGTACAGGATCGCTATGAGTCGGAACCGACTCCAAGGCATATAACAACAACATAGAAAATTATAAAATCATTAAGCAGAAAGTAAAGTGGTAGGTTTGCAATTTACTTAAAGGAAGTAAGGGATACTCTTACAAGTAGACAATGTAAACATTTTTCTCTTACCTCAACTGCTCCAGCTGGTCCAGCAGGTACACTTTGGAACTCTTTTTCTTTAGCAGCCTCCTGAGTTTTGAGCACGACCTCTTCATGCACCTTTTCAAAAAACTGACTCTTTGCACGTTCTTCAAGATCCGCTATTTCCTCAAATTCTATCCAGTCCTTAATAGAAGTTGATTAAAAAATATTTCCATTTGCATCTAAACTTTGTACTGCATGTGTTCAATACAATATTGAACACATCATGCTATTTTAAAAGGTAGTCTTCTAAAATGTTTTAATATTGATTATTGAAAATAGTACCTTATCTTTGAGTCCACAACAAATAGCATCATAGTAACTAATGAACAATTAATATCTTAATGTTAATTACCCACTAAAAGTTGCAACTACTAATTTCAACAAAGAAGATTTCATGTATAGTATTTTACAACAACAAAAATACAACACCTTAAGAGTTTTAGTATCTAGAAGAAATGTATGGCCTAAATCCTAACAAAACATTAAATGCATATACATGAAATTTCCTGTAAAAGCTTTCTAGTACTCCACGTGTCGAATTTTATTCAGAAAATTCATGTTATCTCAGCAATTATTTAAACTAAAATTTTAAAATATTATTAAAACCTAGAAAGACCGTTCAGAGGCTACTCACTGTTAAACTGTAGTACCAGCGTCTATGAGTGACTTTTCTGCTAACATCTTTTTCAGTTCTGTTTTGTCGGTAATGCCAGTCCAAGTGATCTGCATATACATCTGTCTGTGACGTTGTAAATCTCATTCCACAAGAGTAACACTGAATACCAGTGTATAGCCGATTTATAACACTATCATAACGTCTATTTTAAACAGAAACACTTATTAGTTTTCATAGCATTGGTTTAAAGCCCTTTTTTTAAAAAAAAAAAAAGCCAATTTCCATATTATAATAATGGTGAAGCCATGGCTTAAACAGTTAATACGTAAATATAAAATTTCTCATAGTGTGTCATGGATTCTGCTAACCTTAACTTTGCGGTGGAGGGGGGGTGGCTGGAGAATGAAATCAGTTGATTGTTAACATGGAACCTCATCCTCCTATGGGTAGGACTGACTGATGGCTGAAGTATAATCACTGTAAGTTCAGCCCCACCAGTCACTCCATGAGAGAAAGACTTTCAGTTCTCATAGACAGCCTGGGAAGCCCTGTATGGAGTTACTATGAGTAGAAATTCACGCCACAGGAGTGGGTTTTAGTGTGTTTGACTTAGTGACTTAGCCCCATCACTTATTTCCTTATAGCTAACAACAGAATTATCATAAGCTCAATAATCAGTTTTGTAAATTTTAGTCTTCATATTTGGGAACAATTTGGTTTAAAATTCAAGTAAGTGAACAAAAAGGGAAATTATTAACTACTAGAAAAATTTTGAAATACAAACAGCAAATCATCTTTGCAAACCAGCAAAGAAAATATTTGGAAAAGTAACTAAATGAGCTAAAAACTGGTTGCCTCCAGCCAGAGGACATTACTGGGTGAAGAAGAGTTCCAGCGGCAGGTGATGATGGCATTTTTTATTACAAATCTATATTTTAAGTACTTTATTATAAAACAGACTCCAAAATACTAATTGTTAAAAGCACTACACAATTGCTGTTCTATTTTCATATACTCAATAAAGATATAATGAATTCATGCAGTAGAAAGTAGCTTTAAATGTCTTTACATAGACTAACAGAAAATTAAAAGAGATGAACCAAAGTTAATGGGGTTTTATCCCTAAAGTAGAACTTGTAGATAATTTTTAATCTTGATTTTATTTGTATTTTCTAATTTTATAAAATGAACATGCATTACATATAAAATGAAAACAAAAACTCATTTTAAATAGTGGACTATAAAAATCTCATCCACTTGACTTCAGAACAATATCAGTAAAGAAAAAGTGATGATTAAGAAAAAATGAAGATAAAAAGGAAGACGTAAGTAGCCACATCCTGAAAACTCCCTGTATTTGCTGTAAGGAGCCCTGGTGGGGCTGTGGGTTAGGAGTTGGACTGCTAGCCACTAGTTGGTAAAAAGATGAAGCTTTCTGTTCCCATAAAGATTTACATTCTCATAAACCCCATAGAGGGTGTCAACTAGTTGGAATCAACTTGATGGCAATAGTTTGGGGATTTTGAGTCTATTTGCTGTCCCAAACACAAATCTAAAACCAGTCATTTTTAAGTGATCTTTAGTCTGAAAACTTGTGTAGTAGGCATATAATAGGGTTTTAAAACATGCTCCTTAAATTTTAAAACAATTAGGGTAAAACAAAATAGTACTAGTATTGTCCACTATTATTAAATTAACTCATTGTTCTTTTTAGCTTAAAAAAAAAAAGATCACATACTGTTTTAATTCTTCAATTGTAAAATTGGTTAGATCTGGAACATCTTGCTCTTCATTTTGATCTTCCTCCTCTTCCGGAGGAGGGGGCACTGTAACTTCACTGACTTCTTTATTTGAGAAGACACATACAAATAAATATTTTTTTAATAGGGAAACATTATAGTGTTACAAGCATACAAAGAAATCTACCCAGTCTATTCAGTTCTGATTTTAAACGTATCTTGAAAGTAAATCTTTGAAAATAAAAGTAAATCTTTGTAAAATTTTATTTCATCAATATTCAAAAATTTTTAAAAGCTAAACTAATGAAGAATAGTCAAAAGTCTGCACGTATTTTCAGAACTGTTGGTTAATTCAAATATGTATCTACTTGCAAAGGTGATAGTTCAATCTTAATATTTTTATCGTACAAATATTTATAACTTAATGAAGTTTTGTATAACCTAAGTATAAAACAATACTTACGTGCTGCAGCTGAATCAGGCTGGGATAATTTGAGAATTCCTGTTTTTAGAAGTTTTGAGAACAATTCATTTACATCCACCTGACTGAGATGATTATCAGGATATGCCTTAGGCAGTGCTCCTTCAAAAAAATAACACTCTTAAATGAAAGTAGAACTTTAAAATTTATCCTAAAACTTTCCCAAGCTTTTCCTCAAGATGTCCTATCAACAATAAATATGACAAAACTGATAAAATATAGATAACTTTAATTGTCTCAAAACCTACAAGAAACCTTTTTCATTTAGGTCAGCAAATCATCACCACTTGAAAATATATTCTAGAACAAATGCTCAAAATTACCACTGAAAACACTGATATTTAAAAAGACATACTGTCTAAAAACAAACAAAACAGTGTTTCCAACTTTTACCTACATAAATTCATGCCAAAGAAAAAAAAAAGACTACAGAAAGCAGAAAACCTCGTTTCCTTCTCCTCTGCTGCAGCTCCAAACTCTATCTAATTTTCTACCTTTCTCATTTTATATTTCTCAATTCATCACATTAGAGGAGGTCCTGGTGTGGCACCATAGGATAAGCACTGTATTGCTAACCACAAGTTAGTAGTTTAAACCCACCAGTAGTTCCTGAGAAACCCTACTTTGGGTGGCTGTAAATTGGAAAAGACTTGATGGCAACTTAACAATAAAAACCACTACACTGCTGCTGCTGTTGATGCTGCTATATGCCGTCAAATTGGTTCTGATTCATAGTGACCCTGTCAGTATAGAGTTTCTAAGGCTGTAAATGCTTAGAACGGAAAGCCTCATCTTTCACTCAGAGAGGCTGGTGGATTCAAACTGCTGACCTTGAGGTTGGCAGCTCAATGTGTAACCCACTATGCTAAGAAAACTCCTTAAATTCACATTAATACGGTCATTTTGTATAGGTGAAATAGAGCACACACAGAAGTCTAGCGAAAAGAAAAAACCCTAAGTGGACGTGTACCCTCGTTCCCTTGGCTCCATGACCTGACAATCCAGGAAAGCTGATGCAGGTAGATAAGTCACATTGCTTACATACAGTACAAGGGGGCCTCAAAAAGTTCCTGGACCCTCAATCACCCTTCAGGTCTTTAAACAAACTACCCTTGTGGTCCAGTTTTCAGCCATGCAGTAGATAGGTTCATAAGGAGGAAACAACATACTAAGGTATGCTCACCATGGAGTGGTTATCATTCAAAATCAAAAGAACAATATATACCTAAGGACAAAGTTGAGAAGGAACAGGAAGGTGGGTGGAATGCAAATAGGAATCACAGGGAGGAAGCGTGATAGCTTATTGCATGAAGGGGATTTGCAACCACTGAGATGAAACAAAGTGTGATTTACTGAATGAAAAACAGATGATCTTGTCTTTAAGCCTTCACTCAATTCACAATAAAAAGTTTAGAAAGAAAGTTCATGGAAAAATTTCATTATCTTTTAATTCCACTTTTCCATAAACTTTTTACAGGCCCTTCATATACCCTGCACCTACTACATACAGCCTTTGCTACAGACTATGGTCTTGTAATTAATCCTTTAACCCAATGATAAAAATAATATTATAATGTACTGACAACTATGCATCTCACTACACCTCAAAAAAAAAGTTTTAAATCACTAAAAATTCCTCTCAATTCCTATGTGCAAGAATTCAATTTGCATCCACAATACATAGAAATCCCTGCTGTGCACTTACTTAGTGTGTGCCTTGCACATAAGTTATTCATCTTTAGAATGAATGTATATGAGGGAATTTCAGAGTTTATGCGACAATTCCATTATCTTCTCTATCCAATTTTTTCCAACCTTTTTACAGTACACTCATACCTGAACAAATAAACCAACTTCTAGTTTAACGTTTAAATTTCATTGTTGTTTATTGCTGTCAAGTCAGTTCTGGCTCATAGCAACCCTGTATAGGGTTTCCAAGGAGTGGCTGATGGGTTTGAACTGCCAACCTCGTGGTTCCCAGTTCAGTGCTGATCCTACAGCGCCACACCAAGAATCCTAAATTTAATTAGAATTAGCTATAAGAGGACTCTTGGTATGGCGCTGTAGGGTAAGCATTGGACTGAAAACCACAAGGTAGGCAGTTCAAACCAACTAGCCACTCCTCGAAAATCCTATACTAACTAGGTCACTATGAGTTGAACGGACTCAACAGCACTTAACAAGGAGTCCTGGTGTGGCATTGTGGGTTAATGTGCTGGGCTGCAATGTCGGTTTGCACAGCAAGGTTGGCAATTCAAGCTCACCAGCTGCTCCTTGGAAACTCTATATAGGGTCGCTATGAGTTGGAACTGAAGCGACGACACTTAACATGTCTAAGAAGACACCTGCTGTGGCACTTTGAGATCAGCACTGGACTGCAAACCACAAGATGAGCAGTTCAAACCCACCAGAAACCCTATACAAGGTTCTCTATGAGCTGGAACCGATTCGATGGCACTTACTAACAACGACAACATATGTCCAAGAGACAGTCAAGTTCAGTGGTCAAGACAGCATGATCTCTGGAACCAGACTCGTAGCTGGAAATGGCCACTTTCTAGCTGTGTGGCATGAGCAAGTTATTTATCTGTATGTCTGTTTTTTTAATCTATAAAAGGATGACAACCACAGTTCTTACATAGAGTTTTTATAAAGATGATGTGGATTCATATTTATAAGGTGCTGTATAGACATTACAAATAAATAAATCCTGCTAAACTAACAAAGCTCTTTGAAGGGTGGGGTGGTGTCCATGTCCATCACATTGGTTGACTCATGGTCACCTCATGAATAACAGAAACATGGCTTGGCCCTATGCCACCAGGATCATTGGTGTTCTTCCATTAATTCATCCTAGCACAATGCCTGTTGGTGTTAAATGCCATGGAGTCAGTTTTAACTCACAGCAACCCTGTAAAGGGTTTCCAAGGAGCAACTGGTGGGTTTACACCTCCACCCTTGCAGTTACCAGTCCAAGTGCTTATCCTATAGTGCCATACTAGGACTCCAGGACAATATCTACAATACAGCAAATGATCAATCTATGTTATAATGAATAAATGAATATGGGTATATTTACCACTAAGATATCTTTTACATTCAAATTAGAGAGGGATCCTTGAGAAAAGATTAATATAGAGCACAGTATGTACTGTGTTCAGGGAAATAAGGGACTTCTCTAACACTTATGTTTGTATATATTCATGTGCAACTCAAGATTGTAAAAAGAAAATTTGCAATTTTTGTACACTATATTTTATGCCACTTAACATAAATAATTCTATACTCAATAATGACAAAACCTGGATTCTAAAGGAATATATAGTCCCAGGCAAAAATACTGACACCATCATCTCCTGGTAACAGAAGAAAAAAGTGAACCTCAAGGAGGATACTTGCTCATACCCCGCCCATCAGATGGAAGACTGGAGATCTTAACTTTGGCCTTCTTATTTTATAAAGGTCTCAAATTCTTTCCTTCCTTTTCATTATAGTAACTTTTTTTTTTTCAATTAATCATAATTGCCCATCAAGAAATTAAAAGCAAAAAGCTTTCAAACTACGTGAGTCAATTTCTTGGGATGATACAATTTAAGAGCAAATGCATAAAATGGAGCCTAAAACATTCACTGTTACTTCAGAAACCTTGGAAAACTTCCTAAATTTGTAAACCAAGTAACTCAGTGAGCTACACTAGATCATGTTTCTAAAGATGACTCTTTGATGTTTCTAAACTAAAGCAAACACCACCACTTTTTGGTCAAGCTATTTCTTAATATACTAATATGGCATAATTTTATGAAATCACCATACTTTTTATACTTCCCATTCACTACATATTAAAACAAATTCATTCCTAAAGTCCTTGTAGCTAATTGGTGTAGTTAAGCCCCACCCCATAACAAGAAAGAGGACCTGGCTGTGAAATCAGAAGTTTTATTCTACCTCTCTTTTAACCTGTTCGATACAGTATCCCGGGACTCCTGGTATGGGATAAGCACTGGACTGCAAACCCAGAAAGTCAGCAGTTCAAATCCATCAGCTGCTCCTCAGAAACCCTATACAGGGTTCATTATGAGTCAAAATAGACTCGATGGCACTTAACAACCACAACAAATACAGTGTCCCCTGTAATCACTTAATGTTTACTGATCATAACACAGAAATATACAAACGCACACTCATATTAAACAATGAATTTTTGTTTTGGTTTTAGCTTTGCTTTGTCCATTACTTAATATTCTAGCTCAACACAAATGTAACACTCACTCCATCCCCAGCTTTTACCTAGTAAGTTTCCTTTTCTGTTGTAATCTACAAGAAGTTCTGGCTAACCATTTCTGATTGCCAATAGGGTCAGTATGACTACACAGCTACAATGTAAACACTCAAAAATAGAACAAATAGAACATTTCAACCAGATTTAAATTCTCTTACTTTAACATGCCCTATCAATACCACAATTTTCTAAAACTGACAAAGTGAGTTACTCACCAAACCAATAATTATTAGTCTTTTGAAAATCATAAAATTCAGAAAAAACATACCTGAAGGGTTCTGAACAAATGCTCCAGGATTTTGTGGATGAACTGGTAAAAATTGTCCTTGACCAAATGCTACTGGCTGAGCAACACCTGTGAGAACCTTTAAGAAAAACCTTGGTTTTAAAAGCATTTCCATAAAATTAATATTCTAGTCATATAACCCACTGTCATTAAGGCTGTAAATATTTATGGGAACAGAAAGCCTAATTTTTTTCCCATGGAGAGGTTGGTGGGTTTGAATTGCCAATCTTTCAGTTAGCAGTCCAGTGCTTATCCCACACCACTGCTACCCACAAAGTCAACAGTTCAAACCTACCAACTGCTCTTCAGAAACCCTATACAGGGTTGCTATGAAGTGACCCAATTTAAACATATTCACAGATGTCAAAAGACTTAATTTCTCTAAGCTAATAGAGACTTAGAAAGTGAATTCTTAACAGTTTCACTGAACCAGTGAAGGCTTCGAAAACAGAGCAAGCGGATATGAAAATTTGTTGAAAAGTTTAAGATATCATGCAAATAAATATAAGGTATCTATTCAAGCTCACCAGCTGCTCCTTGGAAACCCTATACAGGATCGCTATGGGTCGGAATCGACTCGACAGCACTTAACAACAAGAACAAACGACACTATAGGAATAAGCACTACGCTGCAAACCACAAGATCAGCAGTTCAAACCCACCAGCTGCTTCTTGGAAACCCAATATGGGGTAGCTATGAGTCAAAATCAACTCTATGGTACTTAGCAGCAATAACCAATTAGCTGTGTGACCTTACTGTTACTTTATCTTACTGCTTTCCCTTATTTTACAAATGGAAGTGATATCCAGAAACATGACCTATGCACAATCATAGGGGACTAGTTAGGAACAGAATTGAGGTCTGAATTCCTGACTCCTTCCTTTTCAGATGTCAAAAGCCTGCTTTAATTAGCAATCTGAATTCCAAGTGATTAGTCTCCTTAGCCATCTCTTGGGAAATTATTAGAAATGTGGTACAAAAACGACTGTGAAAGATATCAAGAGAATGTTAAACAGTAAATATAAAAGTATGCTTAAAACCAAGGATCTCATCTGTACACATGCACTCAATTCACAATAAAAAGTTTTAAAAACACTAAGATTACTATACAAATAAATATTCATTTATACAACTTGTTCAGTATCCATGTGACTTTTGTTATCTGTATGCCTTAGAGTATCCATCAGTTACAGTTTATTGAACTGCCAATCTTTCAGTTAACAGTGCAGTGCTTATCTTACACTATTGCTACTCACAAAGTCGGTGGTTCAAACCTACTAGCTAGAACGATAGAGTATATCTAACTAGGCAACCAGTTGTACTTCACAAAATATTAGATATGAACAGAAGATTGCTTTCTACCAATAACACTTATAATGCTTTTAAAATCTTTCTTATTTTACACTTTCTTCCATATAGCCTTAGGGAGCCCTCATGGCACTGTAGGATAAGCACTGGACTACTAACCCCAAGATCAACAGTGCAAACCCACCAGTCACTTGAAGCTTTCTGATCGTGTAAAAATTTACAGCCTCATAAACCCTAATACAGGGTCGCTATGAGTTGGAATCGATTCAATGGTAGTAGGTTTGGGTTTTGGGTCCATACAACCTTACAATTATCAAATTAATTTGCTCTAGGAAGAATGTTATCAGCGCCTGGAAAAAAATTAATGAAGCACAGAAGAATTTCAGCAGGTAAAAGCAAGCATTCAAATATTAATCACCAATTGTAAACACATTGATTTAAAATAATTTCAACACTCATTTTAAGCAGTAATATATAACAAGTGTGAAAGAATATCAAAAGATGACTAGATATGTTTAGATTAGCATGAATATAGTTGGGAAGCAAGTAACAAGTCTTTATTAGTATCAAGCAATTTGATCTGACTGGACTGACTGGAAAGGTTATGAAAGTAGGAAGACAAAAGGAAAAATAATTTGGGACAGTAAAAGTATGGATAATTTGTTATGTGCTTAACTCAGGTTTTAAGTTCTTGGCCAAAGAAGTGTCTAAAATACCAATAGCAACAATATGGCTACTTCAAAGTTTATCAGTAACTTCAAAGCCTTAACCAAAGAGAAGACATTGATTTCTCAGGCAAAGCTAAGATTAGTTTGGATTTAGGTTGCAAATTTCAGCCCTAAAAATCTTTCATCACACTTTTCTTACAATACTGGGTTTTAAATAGACTAAAAATATCTTTCCATTCTATACAATTATCTCCCTGAACATCTTGTTAAAATCCACAAACATTAAAATGTAACATAATTTTAAATCAACAAACTTACCTGTTGAGAGGCCTGGATATTTCCTACTGTTAATGTTGCAGGTAAATTGCCAAAGTTTCCAAATTGAGAACTCTGAAGATTCTTTTCATCAAAAAAGTGTCCAGAACCTCTGTTGAGGGGATTTGAGAAACTCTGGTTTCCAGGGCCATGTGGTCCATTAAAATTTGGTCCTTGAGGTGAATCAAATATTTGTTCCTGTCGTGGGAACTGTAGTCCTTGGGATGGGGCATTAAAAGCAGTGCCAGGTGGATCATTATATGGACCGGTCTGATTGAATGATACTGATTCAAGTCTTTGTGAAGGGTGATTGTCAAATCGTGTGCCTTGAAGACCAAGAGGAATATCAAACCTCGATGCTTGCTGGTGTTGTGGACCATCAAATCTTTGAGGTACACCCTCAAATCTTGGTTGAACCTGCTGTCCAGGTGGTCCATCAAACCTCTGTGGGCCTGGCTGACCAGGAGTTCTTTCAAATCTAGGTCCAGGCTGACCATGTAATCCATCAAATCTTGGCAAAAGTGATGGCTGACCTGGCTGACCATCAAACCTTAAAGCATGACAACCTTCAAATCTTGGGCCACCTTGACCCAAAGGCCCCTCAATTCTTAGGCCACCTCCTGGTACAGAAGGACCCTCAAACCTCATTCCACCTCCTTGTTGGACTAAAGGTCCTTCAAACCTAATCCCAACCCCTGGCTGACCATGTGGACCCTCAAACCTAAGGTTCCCACCAAGTTGATTATGCTGGCCTTCAAATCTCAGACCAGTTACTGACTGGCCATGGGGACCCTCAAACCTCATTCCAACCCCTTGCTGTAGCAAGGGGCCCTCAAATCTGATCCCACCTCCTGGCTGACCATGAGGTCCATCAAACCTAATTGCAGACCCTGATGGACCATGACCTCCCTCAAATCTGAGTCCACCAACAGGCTGACCTCGTGGATTATCAAATCTCAGAGAACCTACAGGCTGCCCATGAGGTCCTTCAAACCTTAGACCACCCACAGGTTGGCCACGATGTCCCTCAAATCTGAGACCACCCACAGGCTGACCTCCTGGTCCTTCAAAACGCAAACCACCTGCCGCAGCCTCAAATCTCATACCAGGGGAAGCTTCAAACCGAAAACCACCTCCTCCTGCTTGACTGATTGGCCCTTCAAACCGCAGAGGTGTTCCTACTGGCCCTTGAGGACCATCAAATCTTAGAGGGCACCCACCTCCTAGCTGACCTTGTGGGCCTTCAAATCTCAAAGGGCCTCCTCCCCCGATTTGTCCTGGTGTCCCATCAAACCGAAGAGAACCTGGTGTAGGAGGTCCATCAATTCTAGGGGTTAATTTATTAGGTCCTTCAAAAATCATCTTGGCTGGGCCATCTCTAGTTACTGATGGCCTACTAGGTCCATCAAATAACGGCCTGTCTTCAGCTAAAGCCGTAAGTCGCTGATTTGTATCAAGGCCAGCAAATCTTGATGCTGGACTGTCTACAAATGGTTTATCCGAATCTTCATATCTAGGTCGTTTTAGTGGAAAACGATCGTTGAATGGAGATCTCTGCTCTTCTCGTACACCTTTTAAAAAGAAAAAAATATTTTTCCTAAATCTGAATTTATATTATTTTCAAATCTTTTTTCTATAGTCATATAAATGTTTATAAAAATTTAAACATAATTATCTCACTTTAAGAGTCCTGGTGTGGCACTGTAGGGTAAGCAGTGGACTGCCAATCCCAAGGTCAGCGGTTCAAACCCACAAGTGACTCCTCAGAAAACCCTATTCAGGGTGTCACTATAAATCTGAACCAACTGGATGGCACTTAACAATAATCTCACTTTTTAGAGGGGAAGCAAGACATACAATCAGACAATAAATAAAATAAGAGGATGGCCTCTTAAAGTTACATGCCTGGGTAAAAATCCCCAACCTAGCAATTTAATAGGCGTGTAACTTTGAGCAAGTTATTTAACCTCTCTGGTCTTTTTTCCTTTCTGAAAAATGGGAACAATACATATTTCATTGGATTAGTGTGAGGATTAAATCAGATTACATATATAAACAACCTAGTAAAATTCCTGACCCACTGATGACCTCATAAATATTAGGTCCCTTCCCTTCCCTTTCCTTAGAGGGAAAACAAAAGTCTCAACAGTCACAAAATTCCATCCCCACTTAGCTTGTCCATTTTCCCTTCACTGCTGTGTGATTCAATAGGCATAATCTGATTTAACTTTTTCTACCTTTAGCAGAGACTTGCTCGTCATGTCTTCTCCGGCCCTCATGGGGTGAAAGATTCTCAGCATAAGTACGACTCCCAGATATAGGAGAAAGACGTCTTGCTCTTTCACTAAATTGTTCTTTTCTGTCAAACTGCGCTCCACTATTCCTACTTGCATGTTTACTTTTGGATGGCTCACATTCTATTCCAGACAACAAGGCATCAGTCAAAGGGTAGTCAAAAATATCAGGATCTAAGAGATCAAGTCTTGGAAATGAATGCTGAACCTGTGTCCTTTTCAGTTTTGCTTTATGTTCATAGTAGGTTAATTCAGCATCAGATAAGAGAGGTTTCTTTTTTAATCCACCTTTATTTTCTTCTGTAGGACTATCCCGTACATTGCATCTATGTTTACCTTCTTGATACTGAAATAGTTGTCGAATTTGATGAACGACAACAAGGAACTCATCCTGTGTAATTTCACCAGATGCTAAGCGTTCACTCGTCTGCATAGGGGTAATAAAATAAAATTTAATATTTTAAATATGAAAAGTACTTATAATAAAAATGAGATAAAATTAGCCAATGATTACATGAAATTAATTATAGTAACTACCTTTTGAAGTAATTCTCTTTTGCTTGCAAGAGTTAACTCTTTAGGAATCTGAAGATTGGCATCTACACTTAATCGATGCTGCTGCTTTGGGGTTCGAGGTGACAAGATTCCTTTAGTACTTGACCAACTTTCCCTGTGCCTTAGGTGAGGAGACTTACTATGATCATCACCCTGTTGTAAGCTGAAACCATAAGAGCAGTTTGTTAAACTTCAAAATATTTTTAAAAATTCAGAACTACATTTAGGAATCTGGTTAAAATGGAATATATGTAATCATTAAATGATTAAGAAGACACAGGAAATGAAATTAGGGAAATCATATATGAATTCTGATTCTGAATGTCCTGGATGTACAGCCTTAAGTAGATTATTTTTTTAAAACTTCAGTTTCCTGATCTGTAAAATAGGAATAATAGTGTTTAGCCCACAGAGATTTAAGAAACAAATCTAAAAATAAAGTACTAATCACAACACACACACCCAATTGACATTATTCAACTAATCTTTTTAAATATACATATCATTCTATTTGATTAGCAATGTAACATCATACCTTTTATTTTCTTCCCAACCAGATTTCCATCTTTTGGTAGACTTGGAACTTTGCCAATTTTCTACGTTCTCCTTTGGTTCAGTGCCTGACTTTATAGAATGCTGATTTGCAGTTTCTTGTGGTCGTTCCTCTTCAGTCTTTTTTATTCGCCTTGGATCTCTAACATCCTGTTTAGTACTTCTCTTAGCATTTCTTTCATCCCTGGAAGTTGGTGTAAACTCTTCTATATGGGACTGCTTAGCTCCTGATTGGCGAATCTTTCCTGTTTTGGGAGTCGAGGTTGGAGACATACTCCTTTGCCTTCGTTTGGGTGACCGTCTGTCTCGTCTCTTTGGGGAATGTATAATTGGTGACCGAGACTTGGGTGATCGTGATCTTGATCGCTTTCTAGTACTTGATCGTCCTGGTTTAGTCCCCTGTTTTTCGGATTCTTCTGTTATTGCATCCTGTTTTTGTACAATGCCATTTATGATTTTATTTCTACTCCCAACCAGTCTATGTTCGGATGACTTCATGTGCTCATCTTTATCCTTTTTATCTGTAGCTTTTCTCTTTTCTTTTACATCATCATCTTTGCCATCAGTCTTATCCTGAAGATGTTTTTTCAATCTTGGATCTCTTTTGCTCATATCAGACACCCTCATGCTTTCAGAGTCCTGATTTTTCAGGTCTTTTGTATGGGATAATTTGTTTTTCAGAGGTGATGGTGATTTAGATTTAGATTTAGATTTAGAATCAAATTGATCAAGTTCTTTCTTGATTACTTTTTCACCTGATTTACTTTTTTCTTGTTTAGATGAATTTATTTTCTCAGAGGGTGCAGTTTTACTTGGTTTAATATCAGATTGGTTCAATGTGCTCATTAGGAATTCTTTCCTGTGACTTTGATCTTTTCCATGAGAAGAATGTTGGCTCATCCTATTAAGGCGGGGATCTCGGTTAGTTCCTTTCAAGTCCTGAATTTGTAAGGATGGACCTGGACGGCTTTTCTCAGGTTGCACAGGAATCTGATGGGAAGCTTTAACTGTCAAAGGAGGAATTTGTGGAACATGTAATTTGGATGATGCTGATCCAGGACCTAAGTTAGATGTCTCTTGTTGAACACTAAGAGAAACAGCCTGGAATACATAACAAATGTTCATGTTAATACTGCAAAATTCATAGATTAATCAAAAAATTAAGAATGCTTTATTCAATAAATCCATTTACTCAATATTGTATTTATGTTGTCTATTTCTAAAATGTAAGTGGAGATTGCAATGAAAAGTACATGTATTTTCATGGCCCACTGTTTCGTACTAGTACTTACTGGTACTCCAGCAATTTGAAACAACCAGCTGCTCTGCGGGAAAAAGATTAGGCTTTCTGCTCCCGTAAAGATCCATAGCCACGCAAACTGACACAACAGCACTTAGCAACAACTACCCATCTTCTGAGGTTTTATAATGTAATTCTTAAACAGAATGGGAGGATCCTCCCTCTTCCTCATTATTTAGGACTTTTAAGTCAGATTGCTCCTCAAATATTGCAAGGTCACTGTATTCCAGCTGCACATATCATTCAGCTAAATTTTGAATCATAAAATTTAGTTTCCCCCAAAGTGGCACTGATAGAGAATTGAAAAAGTCTGCCTACTTGTATATTCTCACTCCCCAAAAACCGTACGTGCTGAGTAAAATAACTTAGTATAGTATGACTGCATTATATGCAAATATGTAATCTTTCTGGCCTCTTTGTGATGGTTTTTCTTCCATGTTTCTAAAAGCCTGGTTTCTACTCATGAAACCCATACCCCAAAAAGCTATGCAAAAACATTCACAACATACCTTCTTGGAACTGAAATATTAAGTATTATTGATATAGTTGTTATAAAGACTATAGTGCTCTCCTGTAACACATTTATCTACTAGAAAATTATTTGGCAGACAATATAGTACACTTTAAACATAAATTGGACAATAAAGATATAAAAATTTAGTCTCATTAATACACCTTCATTTGCAAAAGGAAAGAGTAGATAGAGTATATTCTTGATAATTAAGATAACGTTTTACCACAACATTTATAATACTTCCCTATTTGGAAATAAAATACCAAATTTCCTCTACTTACCAATTGTGCCTTAGCTTGTTCTAGCTCCAGCTCCAGCTTTTTCTGCTGAAGTTCTAACAACTGTTTTTGTTTTGCCAGTAACTGCTGCCTTATTAGTTGTTCTTGGGTAAGATTCTTTTGTATATCAGGAACAATTGGAGGAGTGGATATACTAGGGGAACTGACCACTGTGCCAGGAGTTGATGGCTCCTCAGGCTATAAGAAAAAAATAATTTAAGAAAAATATACAAGAAGAAAAGATAAGGGCTAACTAAATATGTAAGTTATCTGCTTAATGCTTAAATATTCTTTATAATTGGCCAAATCATATTTAAAGCATGCAGAAAACCTCATTCTGGGGCATAAAACTCAAAAATGTACATTATGTATTATCTAAAATAAGCTAAACATACTTTTCAATGAACTTTTTATCTGAGAAAAAGAAATATATAGGTCTGTATTTTAAAACTGATTCTCAACACAAGGTTATTCTTATATTTTTGCTTTCTGGCAAGACATTTTAAAGAAAATTTTTGAGTTAAAACTATTAGGTATATACCATTCACATTAACACTTACCGATTTATTTAAAAATTTAGGATTCACATGGATACTAGATGTATTCACATTTGGGGGTAGAGGTTTAATAGGCCAAGCAGGATCTAATGAATTGACTCTGACATCCAATGCATAAAGTTTCTTCAAAGGGAATATTTCATCCCATGTGGAACGTAATTTAAATAAACTTTTTCTAGTATTTTCATCCACCTAGAACAACAGAATAATTCTATGGCTTGTTAAGTTACTATAGAATATTTATATTCTATAAATAATTCTTATTCTATAAGAATAAGCTACATATATCACTGCTCAACTACACATATAGAACATTACCCTTTCAATAAATATATACAGTAGTAATGTAACAATTAAGGTATATTCAGTTTGCAAATTTGAAGTTAATAAAATTTTCCCTCAAAAAAAAAAAAAAGGGTGATTAAGTTTAATCATTACCTAGCTTTCATGCAAACAAGCAAATAAACAATTATATTGAAAACAAAATATTTCCACACTTTAGGACTTTGTGTTAATAATACTAGTGATCCCTTACTCTGGACAAAAAATTGAAACACAATAAAAAATGGTTTACTTGATAGCTTAAATTTTTATTTATATGGTACACTAAATTAAGATTTTTAAACTACCTCAACTAATCTTCTATACAATACGGTTGGTACCAATAAATAATTTATGGTATGAAAACTATAATCATTGAAATTTCCAAAATCTTAAATCCACTGATCACCTTTAGGTTTATGTAACTCATCAATTTACTCTTGTGATGAGCACAATAAGATTAAAATAATTAGCCATGAGAGAAACCTGGCACTTGGGAAAACTAAATTTAGATTTTCTACATTGGGATTAATAAAGCCTTAACTGTACTAGATTCCTGAATTATTTACTACAAGATAATTTTTAGCAACTGCAGTTAAAAGTCCAGTAAAAGATGCTACCACTCAACTGAATTTGAACAAACTGAAATTGAAACCAAATTGCTTAAGCTCCCCCAACTTTTATCATCAAATTGACTTTTCCTTAGGCAAAAGCCTAAGGGAAATAAGGTTTAGTAAAGGAGCTCTGTTAGCGTAGTGGTTACAAATCTAGCTGTGCACTGCAAGGTCAGCAGTTTGAAAATACCAGCTGCTCCCCAGGACAAAGATGAGGCTTTCTGCTCCCATAAAGATTTATCTAGCCTCAGAAACCCTGTACTGGGTTGCTTTGGGTCGGCACCGATTCCATGGCACTCAACAACAACAACAAGGGTCTATAATACACTATTAAGAATTCCTTATTGTTATTTGAAATAGCTTCCCAAATTTCTTCTGCATTATTTCTTAACTAAGAACTTGAGAGGAAAAAAATAATTGAAGTAGAAACTAAACATTTTCTGTTCTAATAAATAAAATCTGATACTAAATATTTAAAAATCCCAAATCTATAAGATTTCCAGAAACAATGAATGCATTTTCTAAAATATAAAAACCACCACCAATTATTTGTTAGAATACAAGGATTCTTTCACTCTAACCTCTCAAAAATACCCTTCTGTTCATGTGAAATACAAACCAGAAAGTTGCCTAGCAAATCTCTTAGCCTTCCTAATAAACTAGTAAACAGATAAACAGATACAATGTTATAGGAGGAATTTACACCTCTAGGTATAGAAACTAACAAATCTTTCTTCTAAACACAAGAATTAAATATTTCTAAAACAACCTAAAGCAATTAACCAGTTTACCATTCACATTTCAGATTCACATAGCATATACTTGTACAAAGTAACAAAGAAGGAAACATTTCCAGAGGGAAAAAAATCAAAATCACAGACACTTGCTGATTATCAATCACAGGTGGAGACACCCTCCCAAGCCCCTCATATAAATATTCTATTCAACATTCTAACACCATAAATTTGACTAATTTTTAAAATATTGATAGTTTCAGATCTTTTTGCCCAGATTCTAGTGACGGACGTACCGGATCTTCAATCAAATGAACAAACCGAATTTAAAAAAGCACAAATTAAAAAAGCAAACCTATTCTTTAATGTATACTGTAAAACCCATAGAGTCTACTTTAAAATATCTAATATAAAGCACTTTCTCTAAAATGGTACTTACTAATGAAATATCTGAAAGAATAAAACATTTCACCACCGCCCAAGAAAACCCAACACAAAGGCAAGTATTTATTTAATCTGGAACACTTTATAGTTCAAGTATTTCTAAATGCATATATACCTTTTCAAACACACAAATAAATGTTGCAACTAGATTTTTAGTAAAGGCAGTGAGATACTCTCTTCCAACATTTTTCACGATAGAATCCATAAGGTACATAACAGGAAGCTTCTCTGAGGAAGGAGCCTGAAGTAATAAAAAGAAACTGAGAAGTTTAGTATGATGAATTACCACCAAAAAATTACTTTTTTCAAGTGTTGATTTTTAAAACCTCTAATACCGACCTCTATTTCTGGTTGATACTATGTACTCTTGAATTGATAATAATCTTTATGAAATTTAAGTGTTCAAATTCTTGTCTCTAAAATTGATTTTTGTTGAGCAAAATAAAACAAGCTCAGAATTAAAGGAAGAAAAAAAATCATCTCTAGTAGATTCATTTAACATTTTTGGAGTTTCAGGTTCATGTGATAAAAAGGTCTGTTTTAAAGTGACCCAAGTTTTGGGGGGAGAAGGGGTTGGGAGAAAGAAAAATTATTTTCTGTAATTCACGTGTAAGCTTTGTGACCCATATTAACCTAAAATGGTGTGCCTAGACTCATGACATTTTCAAACTTCTGGCAGAGACCGAATTTCCATAGGCATTTTTTATATGTTGAAGTCTATGAAGCTTTTGTTACCTGTAAAATCATTAGGATTACTTCTCTATAATCCAAATGAACAAAGAAATTAAGTACACTTCACATTTGAAGTTAATGGCAAAAGACTTTTAAACTTGCACGTGAACATGCAGGAAGGCGCAAGTCTGTTACTGATACAAGAAAAACTGGATGGAACAGCAGCTGAGTCATGTATATCAGGTTGAACTTGACTCTGGAAATGAGGATTTGTCCTGAAGGTTTTCTTCACAGCATGGGCTCTCCGTTGAAATGTTTTTCCTGACAAGCATAAACCAGGGAATTCTAAACTTGTGCAGAGCCAGTGTGGTGATGTTGACACAGGCAGCCCTTTCCAAAGCAAAAAAAAATAATGTTGCCCCAGTTCAATCGCAATGTCTACCCATCTCTGGCTTTTAGAAGGCACAGCAAGCTTCCAGAAAGCATCAGCAGGTTCACAGACTTGTTCAGGAGCATTTAAAACGCACTATATAAACGAAGTGTCAACTCTGACTCAACGAGATCACCCATGATTTTAAAAAAATACTAAGAAACTTAAATTATCCCCATTTACCCCCTCCATGTGTATAGGAATCTTATCCCCAATCAACATTTACCCATAGCTACATGTAGCTAGGGCAGGATCAAAGTTCTGAAGCACACATAAAACCAACTGCCCATACAAGTGTGTGGAAGTGCTCTTGCTTCTGTTAACACCTTTACAACGAAAGTTGGCTATGGAAACCTTTGAATAACTTTGTATGACAAACTTTAACGACACTATCATAAGGCCACTGCATGTGGGTAGACTATTAAGTACCAACATGTCCAATGCTTTGAGACTGTCTTTACCCTTGCCATGTTATGTTTTAGACCACTTTTTAATCGTACTTATGAAGATAAACAGACATTTTAAAACTAAAATCTGTTTAGTAGGCTACTATTTTGTTGTAACAAGTGAAGTCCTTATATGTAATATTCTTCTGCTACTGCTGCCTCATGGGAGTTAAATTAGGTGTGAATTCTTAAGTTTAGTAAGGATGAGATGCTAGAGTAAGGACACAAAACATTCGCCTCTAGAAACATAAAACCAAGCCAGTTTGCTACCAAAAGCTGGAAAATCCCTCCCCTCACCCTAACCCTCAACCCCAATTAATTCCCCAAAGTGACGTTTACATCCTTTCCTCAATATGGCTTTACAAAAATAACCAGGAAAAGTGTGCCAAGAAATTCCAGCTTTCATCGGCAAATAGCCATCTATTTTCACCACTCTGTGTAGCAATACACAAATACAAGTTTTAATGTGGTCATTATATTCAGCATTTAGTTTTCAGTTCTCGAAGGTCTTCTGGATCCATTAAAAATCAGCAAGGAAACTGGAGGGTCCACAGAAGCTGCTAAATACTAGGCTTTGTGGACTAGTAATCATCGCCCCCCCAAAATAAAAATAAATAAAAAGGGATTCAATGTCAAGTTAAGCCTTGAATAAAGCAAAAACTAGTCTTCATGTCCAACATGTTTGTGACATCAAATTAAAAGATGTTGAGTATGAGAAATGATCCATTTTAAAGTCTCATACTTTTAAAAAAGAACAATAGTTGTTTTACACAGACATTCAGAGGAAAAAGTGAAGACTTGTATTAAATAATCAGATCGAGCATGACAGGCTTGTTGGGAGCTTTTTTAAAAAATATAAAAACAACAACAAAAAAACACCAAGTTTTGTCCTCTTTAAAGCAAGATATTGAAAGGACGACCAGAAACCGTGTTATCTTGTGAATCGATTTAGATTTACCCAAAAGAGTGGATGGAACCTAAAGAATGAACCCAAGTCACTTAAAGACTTTTGTTTAAAACACACAACCACGTAGATTAAAAAAAAAAGTCTTGGAAACAGATTCTACACCTTACAAATGTAAATAAAAAAGACAAATACATATTTTATATGTTTTATTCACAAATTTTATAATACCAGTCACACATTTCAAAACCATTTATTAAAGAGTCAGACCACTCAGTTTTACACTAGACAGAAACCGCCTCTAAACAATGTATTGATGGTGGTTGTTGTTAAAGTGGCCTTTTAAAAGGGGTTCACTCTGCTAAAAGGAGGCTCATCCTGAGTGTGCAAACACTAACGAGGAAAAACTAAACCGTAAGTACAAGCTTGCAAAGTAACTTAAAACTTAGTAATGGGAAGCTATGAAAAACTATGATGACTTAAATTTAACAGTTACTTTACTTAAGTGACATATCACTCCCACAAGGAATCCAGAGAAGAGGAGGACTACAGGGAAACATAGGGTGGCAGAGGACCACGTTTATAAAGGGGTGAAGAAATGCACGTCTTCTCTGTCAGGGAAGGGAGGAAAGAGAAAAGAGGAGGAGGAGGAGGGGCTGAACTTTTGAGAAAACCTACAAAGTACTTGTTACCCACAGGGCCAGCTCTCCACCTACAGGTCGAAGGATCAGCTCTCCTCCCCACCGCCCCAGCCCCACCCTCAGCGCCGATGGCCCCCTTCTTTGTGGGCACCGCAGACCCTCGCCTAGGCGAGTCCCCCAGCCCTAAGCGGGGCTGACGGGTGGAGCAGCTGCCTGCTGGCAGGAGCGCTCTCGGCCCTCTCGCATCATGTGCTTTCCAGGCGCCATGTTGGGCTCCTAACCGGCGACTGCTCGGCTCGGGGCCGGTGCCCTGCTCCCACCCCCCCAGCAGCTCGTTCCCAGGTCCCCCTTCACCTCCTTCCAACCACAGCGCTCAGGGAGCTCCAAGGGCACTGGGGGAAAATGGGATCGGAGCCATTCCACACCCTCCTCGGGGGTCAAATCGGTGCTTTTTTTAACTCTTGCTTCCCCAAACCACAAACTACCTTCAAGTCCGTCCCACCCCCCAACCCCGCCCCGCAACCCAAAGGGCTCCATTCAAAGCTTGTGTGTGTCGGGTATACAATGCGGTGGCCTAAATAGGGACTTGGTAAGCGGAAGTGGGACTCCACCCTTTATCCTCCCCACTCCCTCCCCCAAAGAGAGGCCCACGCTCGAAGCCTGGCCCAAAGACCGAGCCTGAGTGGATCGGGAGGGTTGGAGAGAAGGAACGCTGTCCCCCTTTGGATGGAAGCGAGACCTGGGATGAGGCTGACACTAAAATCAGGGAGTATTAGAAGAATAGGAGGCTGCGGGGTGTATAAAAACCTTGGCGGTTTGGGCCTCGATGAGAGAGACGATCTCCTTGGCGAAGGGCAGGTTCTCCTCGGCTAGAATGGTCAGCATATTGATGTGCGGTTTGCTATTGAAGGTCAGGTCTTCGAGCGATGATTGATAATCCCGACAGGCGTCCTCCCGGGCCCCCGCAGCACCGGCCTCGGCCGGCGTCTGCTCTGACATTGCGTCGCGGCCCCCCTCCGAGGTCCGCCGCCACTGAAGCTGAAGCCGCTCTCGATATCCCGCCTCCCTACCGACTCCTCTTCCTTTCCCCGGGTCTCTCGCGGCTCCGGCTTCACCACATGCTGACCGCGGAGGGGGGATGGGGGACGACACAGGGGGAACCTCGGGTCTGAAACGCCGCCGTCTCACGGGTGATCTTCGTCAACTTCCAGCCGCCACAGAAGCTTCTTTCTCCACAGACACAAAATGGCGGCGGCAGTGGCGGCTCCAGCTCCGAAAATGTCTGTGTTCCCAACCGCTGCGTCGTGCGAAATGAACTAGGGGAGGGGAAATGTGCGGTAAAGGGCGGGGCCACTGATAAAACCAGACGTTATTGGTTCGCCTAGCAACGTCATAAGTCCCGCCCCCGCCCCTTCCGCAGGACGTCTTGGCACCTCCTTCTTCCCGGTCTCCTACTCAGGCTTTCGCAACACCTACGGCTCAGAAGTGCAGTGGAAAAGACGGCCGCTCTCATTGGCTGATTCATATGTGACTATTCGGTCATTTGTTACCATAACAACCCATTCAGGCAAGCCAATCGGCCTGAGAAAGGCTGTTTCGGAGCCCCAACCCAACCGGTTTAAAGAAAAAACTCTACCGTCCCTCTTCTGTCCCTCCCTCTGCAGTCCCTCCGCCGCTGAGCGGTTCCGTCCATCATTCTCCTTTCAGCCTGCCCTGCGGGCCGCGGTCGTGGGGGAGGGCCTAAGGGAACGCAGGCTTTCGGCCGGGCCTCCCCAACTAGCTGCTCACGTCCAGGTGTTCCCCGGAGCTTTTGCGGATCCAGCCCCATGGCCGCATCCCCTCCGGGAATTGTGACCTGAGAGGGAGGCTCTGAATATACCCGGAAACTCGGGAAGAGTCGCTAAGGAGACTGCTGTAGCACGCCGCTTCTCACACCCACAAAAAACAACACACAGGCCAACTTGCCTGAGTTGAATCCTCAGGGGAAAGCCTTTATTTAGAAGCTGTGCGTGAAAGGCTGTCCCTAGGTGTTTGGCGAGCTTTAGAGCACTCGCTCAAGTCTCTAGGAAAGAGTTCTCAAAACAGCCACACCCAGCCCGAATCCTATAAGTCCCCTCTCGAAATCTGCATTTCAAAACAATCTTAGAATAAACTATTGGAGCGGGAAGGGAAAATATACATTTTTTTTTTTTAACTTGTCTTTTCCCAGGAGTCTTAAAATCCTGGCGCTGATGCTGTCAAAACACAAATCATGAAGTTACTGCATAACATTAAATTGTTGTTAAGTACCGTGGAGTCGGTTCCGAGGGTATTTATTTAATCTTTTGTCATTGAATAGAGATTCTTAAATTAGATTAAAGAAAATGGTGGTATTCGTTACATTAGATCTGCTTCACCTTTGCCTTCCTTAGGCTACTAGGCTCTGTAGAGATACTTTGTTGTTCCTCAAAAGAAACTGTTCCTCTCTTACAGAGTACGCTATTGTTCATAAGTGCCATCGAATCGGTTCCGACTCATAGCGACCCTGAATAGGGTTTCCAAGGAGCGGTTTGAACTGCTGACCTTGAAGTTCAAACCGACCTGGAATACCTTTATTGAACCCGTGTAAACGAACTTTTTTTTTTCTTTTTTTTTTAACTCTTGACAGCTTTATTAAGTGATGTTATGTTGGTGTCATTAGGTGCCGTCGTTCTGACTCATAGTCACCCTGTAGAGGCTTCCCAGGAGCAGCTGGTGGGTTTGCGCCCCCGACCTTGTGATTTGTAGTCCATTGCTTATCCGATGTATAATAAACTGGACATACTTTAAGTGTATACGGTTAAGTTTTGATACATTATTTTTCATTTCTTCATAGCATGATGGTGGTGTTAAGTGCCATTGAGTCGGTTCAGACTCAAAGCGATCCTGTATAGAGTTTCCAAGGATCGGCTGGTCCAGTGCATTATCCCATAGTGCCACACCAGGACCCCCCTCTTAGCAGGATATCGCACATGAAGAAAACCTGTGGAGGAAATCTTGTTTTCTCTCGCTTGAAGCAATTAAGTGTTGTTAAAAAGGTACTTATTGATCTCAATAATTTTATATCATTGTTAGTGGTGACATTTATTTATAATGTTGTTATTGTTAAGTGCCAACGAGTCGGTTCTGACTCATAGCGGCCCTGAATAGGGTTCCTGAAGATGGACTGGTGGGTTTGAACCCCCGACCTTGTGGACCAAATCAACCTTGCAGTTCAGCGCATTAACCCAAAGCACCACACCAGGACTCCCCCTTAGCTATTATTGGTATTTCTAAGTGCCTTCGAGTCGATTCCGACAGCTGATGAGATTGAACCGTTGACCTTATAGTTCAAACCCACCTTTCAGTCCAGCTCATTAACCCACGTCTCTACGCCTATAATGGTGGTGGTGTAACGTGGAGTCGGTTCCGACTCATAGCGACCCTGTATAAGATTTCTGAGGCTGTAAATCTTTACTAGAGCAGAAAGCCTCATCTTTCTCCAGGGGAGCAGGTGGTAGTTTCAAGCTGCTGACCTTGAGGTTAGCAGCGGACTTGTAATCACTATGTTACCAGAGCTCCTTGGACTTCTATAATAGACACAGTTAAAATTAAGAAACTTTCAAAGTACCTGTTTTCTAGATGGAAATATGTAGGGTAAAAATTCTTCTGATAGTTTTTCGTATAATTTTAAAGAGGAATTTACTTACTAAACTTTTGTTATAAAAATATATATGCCCTTCATTGTTATTTATATTTGTTTAATCACAAAGTGAACTTTTGAAAAATAGCTCTGATTTGACTTCTATTGCTTCCCTCACAGGCTATATGAAGAGTGAACAATTCTTGTTGCTGCTGTTAAGGGTTGTCAAATGGGTTCCAACACATAGAGGCCCTGTATAAGCTTTCCAGGGAGTGACTGGTGGGTTTGAACCACCAGCCTTGAAGTTAGCAGTCTAGTGCTTATCCTACAGAACCAAACCAGGACTCAGAACAATTAATATAAATCTAAAATTTACAAAACTATGTACCCACAAAGGATGTGGAAAGGTCAGTGACAACAATCTTATTCAAATCTTGTGCTATAGTACATATATATATATATAAATCATTAGCACTAAACACAAACAAACAAATCCAAATTCTTAAATGCACAGATGAATGATCATAATCTTCATAATCTTTTCAGTTACAGTTCTTTCATCAGAATAAGCTATTAATGTATTCTTAAGGAGCTCTGATAGCATAGTGGTTACAAGTCAGGCTGCTAACCTTAAGGTCAGCAGTTCAAAACTACCAGTGGTTCTGTGGGAGAAAGATGAGGCTTTCTGCTCCTGCAAAGATTTACAGCCTTGGAAACCCTATATAGGGTCACTATGGGTCGAAATCAAGTCACCAGCACTTAACAACAACAACAACAAACCACCAATATTGGAGTCCTGTTGTAGCACCATAGGATAAACACTAGACCTCAAAGTCTGTAGTTCACACCCACCAGCCGCTCCCCAGAATTCCTATACAGGATTGCTGTTAGTCAGCACCATCCCAGCCACACACAACATCATCATCAACCACCGATATTGTAGTCCTGATGTGGCACTGTAGGATAATGTACTGGACCGCAAGGTCAGTGGTTTAAACTCACCAGCCACAGCTTGGTGGGAGTGGTGATGGTGATGGTGGTGTACTGTGGAGTTGATTTCGACTCATAGCAACTCTGCGTAGGGTTTCCAGGACTGTAAATCTTTATAAGAGTAGAAAGCCTCATCTTTCTCAGGCAGAATGGCTGGTAGGTAGATTCAAACTGCTGACCTTGAGGTTAGCAACCCAACTCATAACTACTAGCTACCAGAGCTCCTTAGCCACTTCTTGGAAACCCTATATAAGGTCGCTATGAGTCGGAACCAACTCGACGACACTTAGCAACAACAGCGGCAGCAAGAGGCAATATTAAGGCTTAGTGATCTGCCTAGCTCCATAGCTGGTACAGTGGTAAACACCATAGTTCCTTGGCTCTGCTTTCTTGAAATTTGTACCCCAATCATAATCATATGAAGTAATATGCAAAACTACAGGAAACAATGATTATTCCAGAATTGTTTTCAACAATCAGATCCAAGGATTATTGTGTTTCCTAAGAGGAAGATAACTATACTTCTACCTTGGTTCACAGTGTTCACAAAAGTTCATTCTTTCTAAAAACCCACTGTTTTGGCAATCAAGTACTCTTTTCTTTCTTTTTTAGGGGGCTGTATAGTGTACTTTAAGGAGCTCTGGTAGCATAGTGGTTACAAATTGGGCAGTGAACCTCAGGATCAGCAGTTTGAAACTACCAATTGTTCTGCGGGAGAAAGATGAGGCTTTCTGCGCCTGTAAAGATTTACAGCCTTGGAAACCCTGTACAGGGTTACTATGAGTCAGAACTGACTCCACGGCACATAACAATAACAACATAGTGTACTTTATTGATGGTACATGACTAGACTGGGCTTTCTAAGCCCCTGCCCTTCTCCAAGGGGTCTAGATGGAAACTGTGAGGATGGGAACTTCTCAGTGTGTAGGGGGGTTAGAGTTGGGGTAAGGACTCCCAGTAGCTGAGGGCCTCTCTCTTCCTCTAGTGCTGTTGCTAGGGGCTGGTGGTCAAAGGGGCTCTTATTCCTTGGAGGCTATGTGGACCATAAGATCCACCACCCTGTAGCTGTAGCTGAATTCATTGTCATATTGGGAAATGAGCTTGACAAAGTGGTCGTTGAGGGCAATGCCAGCCCCAGCATCAAAAGTGGAAGAGTGGGTATCACTGTTAAAGTCACAGGAGACGACCTGGATGCCTTTTAGGGGTCCATCTGATGCCTGCTTCACCACCTTCTTGATGTCATCATGTTTGGCAGCTTTCTCCAGGCGGCAGGTCAGGTCCACAACAGTCAGGTTGCGAGTAGGGACACAGAAGGCCATGTCAGTGTGTTTCCCATTGAATTCAGGGATGACCTTGTCCATAGTCTTGGCAGCACTGGTAGTTGCAGGAATGATGTTCTGGGCAGCTCCACAGCCATCACGCCACAGTTTCCCAGAGGGGCCATCCACAGTCGTCTGGGTGGCAGTGATGGCATGGACCGTGGCCATGAGTCCCTCCACGATGCCAATGTTGTCATGCATGACCTTGGCCAGGGGGGCCAAACAGTTGGTGGTGTAGGAGGTATTGCTGACAATCTTGAGGAAGTTGTCATACTTCTCATGGTTCACCCCCATCACAAACACAGGGGCATCAGCAGAAGGGGCAGAGATGATTACCCTTTTGGCACCACTCTTCAAGTGAGCCCCAGCCTTCTCCATGGTTGTGAAGACACTGGTGGACTCTACAACATATTCATCACCAGCATCACCCCCACTTGATGTTGGTGGGATCTAGCTCCTGGAAGACAGAGATGGGCTTCCTATTGATGATAAGCTTCCCATTCTCAGCCTTGACAGTGCTATTGAACTTGCCATGGGTGGAATCATACTGGAACATGTAGACCATGTAGTTGAGGTCAATGAAGAGGTTGTTGATGGTAACAACCTCCACTTGGCCGAAGTTAACAGCAGTCCTGGTAACCAGGTGCCCAATATGGCCAAATCCATTGACTCTGACCTTTACCACCCTGTATCAGGGATGCGGCTGGAACAGCAAGAGAAGCTGCAGCTACCTGTCAAATGAGGAGGAGTGGAAAGCCTCAAGACTCTTTCAATTAAAATTATTGATGTCCTCAGAAAGACTGAAATGTGCATATTAAACTTATAAAAGAGAAAAGGGAATTAGAATTAAAAAGTAATTCCTTTGGAGAAAACAAACAAGATGGTGGAGAGGGTAGACATGCAGTGAGGAGCTCTGTTAACAACAACACAGAATGCCAGACCAAGCACGGTCAGGGGATGGTGCCAGAACTCTGAATCATATTCCTATAAAGGAATATTTAGAAGGTTGGAAGCCCTACAGCTAGGAGAATTGGTAGCAGAAGCAAGAAATCCATTACTTTCTAATTCAAGACGCTCAGCTGCTCCCAGAGCTGCCATCTTGGGAGAGACCAAGCGAGGGAAGGATCACAGCAGCCACAGACACCTGACAGAACCATGGAGATAAAGGTGTGGACATTCTTTTTTTTTTAAATCTGTTCATTGGTGTCTCGTCTGTGCACCTCCATTCTGGTGACTAGAGTGGGTGTCTGAGCTAGTGGACACCCCACCCCAGCCCCAGAGGGTTCTACTACACATGTGCACAGATCTCCTTGAAGTTTAAAGGGACAGTTTCCACTTAAAACCAAACAGCAGTGCAAAACAGCCACAGCCAGCCCTGAAATGTTTATAACGAGGAAAAAGTCCAGAACGGGGATTGTGGAGTGGGACAGGCAGATGAAAAAGGAAATTGGCTGAAAATTAAATCCTGAGTTACATCACAGTGACCAACAGTGGCATCTTGAAATTTCTCAGGAAGAAGAGTGAAAAGGGAAGCCCACCTTCTGATCATGTCTACCTGGAGGCAATCAGAAAGCATAAAAAATACCAAAATGCACACCCATCTAAGTATTAAGGCTACAGATAACTCCTGCATATGCCCCAAAAATGGAAACAGATGATCATATCAGCACATGCCCAGAAATGATATAAAGTGATTGACACAAATGAGCTGGAAGTATACCTATACTCCATACTGGATGATGGGCAGGCTTTGGAAATGCCTGAGAAGGAATTCAGAAAAATGTATCAAAACACTTTACAATGGAGTTGAGAAAACTATGGAGGAAGTCAGGAAAACACAACAAGAACAATCAAGTAAGATAGATACAGCATTGGAAATGATTCAAAACCTACAGAAAAAGGTCCAAATGATTACTAATAGAATATCAGAAACGGACAATATACTGAAAGGGCAAAGGAATAGAATGAAGACATAGAAGCCAGAACTAGTGAGCTAAAAGATAAACCTCTCAACACTACTAAGATAGAATAGCAAACACAAAACTGGGTTAAAAATCTGAGCAAGGCCTAAGATTCATGTTGGATAACATGAAGAGGAATAATTTTAGGATTATCGGCATTCCAGAACAGGAAGAATCACATAAGTCCACAGACGAGATAGTTGAAGAGCTTCTAGAAGAAAAATTTCCTAATATCCTGAAAAGCGAAAAGATGAACATTCAAGAAGCTCAACAAGCCCCAGAAAGGATAGACCCTAAAAGACAATCACCAAGACATATAATAATCAAGCTCTCCAAAATCAAAGATAAGGACAGAATCCTGAAAGCCGCTAGGGAAAAGAGAAGTGTAACATACAAAGACAAACAAATGCGATTAATCTCAGATCTCTCAACAGAAGCCATGCAGGCAAGAAGGCAATGGGGAGACATATATAAAACCCTCAAAAAAAGAAAAAAGTTCCAACCAAGAATCCTCTACCTGGGAAAGCTGTCAGTCAAAAACAAAGGTGTAATCAAAACATTCCAGGATAAACAGAAGCTAAGGGATTTTGCCAAAGTCAACCCTGCTATGAAAAACATCCTAAAGAAGTTCTGTGGACTGAGAACCAACAAGAACAGACAACAACCAGAGAATGACATATGTGACAGTATCACCCTGAACTCAATCGACAAATGGAAGAGTCAAAAACAGAATAAAATTATAAGAACAGAGGATCTGGGAGGTCAGTCTATGATCAAAACAATTATAATGTAAAAGAAGGTAAACACAGAGGAACAGAGATCCAGGTGGTGGGAAGGTCACGTAGATTACAGGATAAGATAGACTGTCTTAAATGGAGGAAAGAGTTCATGGAATATAAGGTAACCACAACAGTGGGGTTGGGGTGGGGGGTCTAATTCAGGTGTTGGGGAGGGCAATACAAGAAGAGGGAGGAGACGAAAGAACAAGATAGATAAGGGAACACTGAGACAGGTTTGCATGTCCTAAGTGGGACAGAGGTAAATAGTGATGCATGCTCAATCTTGGAATAACTGGGCTCTGTTTGATGTAGCAAAGTTTGAAGAGGGGAAATAATACTAAAATGCTTGACTGTCTTATGAATATTGGTTTTCTTACCTACTATTGTAAAATAGACACTTGAGTGAGATAGAGAGGAATGTTGGGAAACATGATTAGAGAAAACTTATAAGCCCATCTTCAGCCTATAACTGACTGGAATACTTAAAAGGGGTCCTAGAACTTTCCCAGTGTAATAGGCTTCCGGAAAACCCTTTGCAGAGTATAGGACCTTAGGTGGAATCCTGAGTCCCATCCAGAACTTTATGAGTTGGGACATTCCCACTAGCAAGGACAAGCAGACCAGCCTGGAACAGCTAGAGCAACAGAAGATACATCTTCAAAGAAAGATCATCAGGAAAAACCCAAAACAAAAATTTCAGCATGACTGGCTACTATAAGAATAAGCAAGCTGTTCGCCAGGAAGCCATCAAGGCAAGCAATCAAGTTCCTTCAGGATAAACTCCCCTCTAAGACTGAAACTCAAAGGGAACACATAAACAAGCATGTAAGCTTGCTGGCGACCACATTGGTCTACTGATGAGTGGAAGAGGGGGAAAGGCAGCAATGAAGAAAGGGGCTGAGTTCAACCACTGTCCATTGACTCCTGTTGACCTGGAGATGAGAGAGAGAAGTAGAAGGGCTGGTTGGCCCAAAGTGTGGTGAGACCTTGGGACACTTAAGCCTATGGACATGGACATAGCCACAGAGGTCTTGAGCTGAGAATGAAGCATCCAGCTGATATGAAGAAGTGAGGGGAGATCCACAAGAACACCCAAACTGGCAGACAATACACATTTGACCTAGCCTTGATGGTTTGATAATGAGAACTCAACTAGAGAAAGATTACTAAAAAAAATATTTTTTATTTATAAAGGAAACCAAGGTAAATGCTACAATTTGATGAACCTGACGTATACTCTTGGAGGTAGTAACTCTAAATACCAACAGAGAGGGAAGGAGTCTTCACATCAAGTATTGATGCTATCCCCTCTGTACATAGGGTAGATAGGGATTGGCAATTTAGACACTGACTATATAAAATGAGGGGGTGATAAAAGCATGAAGTGACTGGCTTCCAAGGTTTCAAGAGGGAGTTTAGTTTAAGAGCATGGGGGGAAAGAAAGAGTCCCCACTGAGTAGGTTTCATTTTGTCTAGATGGGTCTGGTGAAAAGAGATAGGGATATGATTCGTATGATTCAATAGTGAATAATTGTTATTGTGACTAATTTCGACTGTCACAGTTGTAAAGGTAGAAGTTTTGTAACAATAACAGGGGAGTGGTTAATCTTACAGTCCAGAAACAGAGGACCCTAAAACCATCAGGGGAGAAGAGCACAAGCAGAATGCAGGACCTTATCTCTTAGCCAGAGACAGAGGCAGAGATGGATTCATGGAGATGGGGAGTGGCTGAGGACTCCAGATTCATGGGAAGAGAGAAATTTAGAGCTGATGGCCAGGAGGCCGACTTACAGAATATGCCCTTTGGAG
>NW_006408592.1:5900366-5903304 GCF_000296735.1 Chrysochloris asiatica
CTTAAAAAAAAAAAAAAAAAAATTAATCTAGCACTGCCAACAGGTGGAATTTCTCCTTCAACATGTAAATCCTGTGAATGTAAATAATATGAAAGAATAACATTCACATGATATATATGGGTATGTATCTTGCTGAAAACATGAACAATTAAAAATTCTTTATTTTTGACATTGTTTATGATTACAAATGTTGTTGTTGTTGTTGTTGTTAGGTGGCATTGAGTCAATTCTGACTCATAGCTACCCTATAGACAGCAGAAGGAAATATTGTTTGTTTCTGCACCATTCTCACAATTGTACCTACGTTTGAGCCCATTGTTGTAGTCACTGTGTCTGTAAAGCCATCTCACTGAGTCTTCCTCTTTTTCACTGATTCTTTACAGGTATGATGTCCTTCTCCAGGATGGTGTGTCCAAGCTACAGGGAATGAAGTCTCAAAATCCTCTCATTAACTCTGGCTGTACTACTTCTAAGACAGATATTTTCATTCTTCTAGAAAACCATGGTATAGTCAAGTAGTCCTGGTGTGGCACTGCAGGAAAAGCAGTGGACAGCAACTACAAGGTCAGTAGTTCAAATCTACCAGTTGCTCCTCAGAAAGTATACAGAATCACAGTGAGAACCGACTCAAAGTCACTTAACAACGATACATTCAGTCTTCTTTGCCAACATTATAATTCAAATGCATTTGTTCTTTGTCTTCCTTATTCATTATCTCCAGCTTTCACAAATGTATGAGGTGATTGAAAATACCATGGCTTGGATCAGGCACACCTTAGTTTTTTGCTCTGTAACACTTTAAAGAGGTCTTTTGCTGCAGATTTGCCCAATGCAGTATATCCCTTGATTTCCAGACAGCTGCTTTGATGAGCACTGATTATGGATCTAAATAAAATTAAATCCTTGACAACTTTAATCTTGTTTCCATTTTTTATGATGTTTATTTTCATGATGTTTAGTGGTCTAGTTGTTTTCTTTATGGTGAGGAGCAATTCATACTGAAGGCTGTAGTTTTTGATCTTCATCAGGAAGTGCCTCAAGTCTTCTTCACTTTCATGTTCCAAAAAAACTAGTTCATAGTTTCAGGGCTTAGAAATTATGCTTTGTCCGCCATTCTAACTTTAACAGTCCTTTAGCTTATTTGAACAAATGTACAATGGATGAATTTTCTCCATTTAAATTTTGCTCCCATAAATTTATCTTAACCATTTGTTATGGGTGAGAAAGTAAAAGTATGCCACAAATGAATACTAACAGAAAAACCCTAAATAAGATTTCATAAAAGAGTATATGGTGGTATGTGTATATATATGCATAGAGAGAGATAGATGCCGAGACTTATATACATATAATATTGTCATTTTCTTGACTTAAAGATTATTCACTTGTTCATTCACTCAACAAAATTGTTCAAGATAGTCCTACTCTCAAGGAGTTCAGAGCCTGCTATGTGAGATAAGCAATTAACCAACATGAGTCATGATAGGAGTACAGTGTACTATGACGGGAGCATGGCAGAGGCATCTGCGGGTGGCAAGGAAAGTCTTTTTCTGAAGAGCTGACAGTTGGCAGGTTTTAAAGGAGTGAATAAGATAAAAAGCAAAAAAGGGGCATTCCAGGCAAAAACATAGGTGGATCCAAGTTTTCTTGGGCATGAAGCCTATTTGGAAGACCGTTGAGAAAAAAAAACAAAAAACAAAATTATAAATATAATACTATGTAACCCATGTAAGTGAGGTTTCATTCATTTTACTTTTTTATACACCTCTTCAAAGATAGCAACTCATAAAAAGGAAATAGATTTTTTAAAGGTTCAGAGAAGTAAAACTACTTCAAAATAGATCAATGCCAAGTTTAGTAGAAATCATACTGCATGTGTGTAAAAATACTTTAGGGTTCAGTGTCTTGTGTCTTCAAGCAGCAAAAACTGTTGCTGAATCAACAATAGCAGTAGTGTATAAATTTCCTGGGGGGAGGGGAAAGGATCTACATGATAATATGTTATTTTGACATAAGGGTCAGGTTATAAAATTTGCTCTGAAAAGAATAGGAACTAGTTTTAATTATATCACATTCTAAAGTTCATTTCCCAGATTGTTTGGTCTGTAAAAGTCTTGTGAGTCAAATGAAAGGTTTTATTTTTCTTATCATTTAAATCCTTCTCTGGTATTGACTTTTCTTTTGAATGCCCAGTTCATCTACTTTCATCCAGGACAGTTCTACTAGGAAATAACTTTAGCCTGCTATCAGATAAATGTACTGCCTGGAGAAACCATAATTCAGAACAGTAGTCCCAAGCATGAAATCTGATAAAATGGTTTGGCTTTTATCTCGGTGGCAACTTTTGACTCTGGGGAAATTATTTTATTTCTTTAAGCTTCCGTTCTTCTCATATGTGGGAAGCGCTTAACTCTCAGTGCTTGGCAAGGCCGCCCTGGGGGGGAGAGACATTATGCGCACGGCATGTGATTCTCAAAAGCTGACCCCTATCTTCCCTTCAAGTTAGCCCTAAATTTACTTGCAAATATATATATAATATGGCAATATTCTCAGCTTTCACTATGAATTCTACAAACCTTAGGAAAAACTAGCTTATCAGCAATTGCTTTCAGCCTTGGTGGATTGAATACAAAGAGAAATTGTATAAATTACTCCCTTTCATTAGAAAACCTAAGTAACTGCATTTGTGAGGCCACAAAAGCAAATAGCATATTAAAGTCAAGCTGATCTATCCCCATAGACCTCACCACACTCAGTCACTAGCTAGAATTCACAAACCCCTACATACAGACACCTGCGTAAACAAGTAGACAATAATGAACTTAAGTGAAGGATAGTTTTGACTTAATAATCTATGCTTCTTGCAGTTAGTAACTAAGTTGGGCTTTATGCCACATAGCTCTTAAGTGATTTAATGAATACCTTTATTATGAAAATA
>NW_006408592.1:5903474-5905866 GCF_000296735.1 Chrysochloris asiatica
GCAAGAATGTTGTGACTAACTGTGTAATAATTCAAGAAATGATAAAAGTGTCAATGCATGTACTGTGTAGTTGAAGTATAAAAAATAAAGACTTGTTGGGCAGACGGCAGAAGCTGGAGAGAATAGCCAGAGAGCCCTGCAAGCTGAAAAGCCTCTTGAATTGTACTCATTTCTTCATCCGACGTTTCCGCGTATTTGCTCGTGTCCCACGACCCCCGTGGAGAGCAGGACTCCCCACACTCATATGCAAGGAAATAATGACATTTCTTACCTATAGGGTTATTCCATGTATAGAGTAAGCTGACACACACTATGAAGACACTTTACCATATGTTGTTGCTATGTGCCAATAAGTCAGTTCTGACTCATAGTAACGCTGTTGTAGTATTTCCTGAAGCTATAAATCTTTATAGAAAGGAAGCCTATCTTTCTCCCACAGAGCAGCTGGTGTATTTGAACTGCTGACTTTGTAGCTTTCATCTCAACTTGTAAGTCACTAGGTCATCAGGGCTCACATTTACCATAATGTATTGTTGTTGTTAAGTGCCATCAAGTCAGTTCTAACTCATAGTGACCCTATATAGTGTTTCCAAGGAGTAGCTAGTGGGTTTGAACTGATAAACTTATGGTTAGCAGTACAGTGCTTATTCTACATGATATACATCCCAGAAATTTGACTTTTAAGAACACAGCTGAGAGATGTACTCACATGTGTAAGAAATACATTGTGTTAAACTTTCTTCATTTCAACATTGCTTGTAGTAACAGCAGATTGGAAACAAATGTCCCTCCAGTAGGGACCAAAAGACGGCTCATCTGTGCAATAGAACAGCAATTCTCAAACTTTTTTGTTTTAGGATGACATTACATTCTTAAATTTTATTAAGGACCTCCAATAGCTTTCATTTATATTGATTATGGATTATATCTATGTACTAATGTTTACCAACACAGAAATTAAAACTTTCAAAAGTTTTAAATATTTATTTTAAACTATCAGTAAAGCCTTTACTTTAAAATATTGCTAAAGAGAATACAAAAACGGCTGCAAGCCTACACTGACAGAACTTCCAGAGGTTCAAGTTGGATTCAGATGAGAATGTGGAAGAAGGGATATCATTGCTGAGGTCAGGTGAATCTTGGCTGAAAGCAGAGAATACCAGAAAGATATTTGCCTGTGTTTTATTGACTACGCAAAGGCTTTCGATTGCGTGGGTCATGACAAGATGTGGACAACACTGCAGAGAATGAGTATTCCAGAACACTGCATTGTACTCATGAGGAACCTTTACACAGACCAAGATGCAATTGTTTAAACAGAACAAGGGAACACTGAAAGGTTTAAAATTAGGAAAGGTGTGTGCCAGGGTTGCATTTTTCACCATACTTATTCAACCTATATGCTGAGCAAATAATCCAAGAAGCTGGATTATATGAAGAAAAATGTGGCAGCAAGATTGGAGGAAGACTGATATACAACCTGCAATATGTAGATGATACAACCTTGCTAGCTGAAAGGGAAGAGGACTTAAAATGTTGATGAAGATCAAAGAGCACAGTCTTCAGTATGGGTTGCATCTCAGTGTAAAGAAAAAAAAAAAAAAAATCCTTACCACTGGACAAATAAACAGCAAGTGCTTGATTCAACGAGAGCTTGATTCATGGAGAGCTTGATTCAGATTTGGAGCTCCGTCAACAACAACACGGAATACCGGGCCAAGAGGGTTCATGGGATGGTGTTGGAACTCTGAAACAAATATAAAGGTATGTTTGGAGGATCGGAGGATCGGAGGGTTTACAGCTGGGGACTTTGCAGGAGAATCCAGAAATCCATTGTTTTCTGGTTCAAGACACTTTAGCTGTTCCCAGAGCTGACATCTTGGAAGAGAATATTTTGATTGTATCAGAAGAGAACATCTTGACTGTATCTTGATGGTATCAGGATTGTATCAGGAATGATATAGAAATTTAAAGTGACAATTTCGACATAAAACCAAACAGCCACCACTCGTCTGTCTGTCGTGCTGTGGTGGATTGAGTTGCTGTGATTCTGAGGGCTCTGCCACTGGTACTTTAAATAACCAGCAGGGTAACCCATAGTGGAGAGGTTTCAGATGAGCTTCCAAACAAAGACAGACTAAGAAGAAAGAGTGACGAACTACTTCCAAATTGCTAGTCACTGAAAACTCTATGAACAGCAGAGAAACTCTGTCAGATACAGGACCAGAAAATGAGCCCCACAGGTGGGAAGGCACTCAGAATGTGACTGGGAAAAAAAAGGGCCTCTTCAAAGTAGAGTTGACCATGATGACGTGAATAGAGTTAAGCTAGGGGGAGAAAACCTCACAGAGCCTTCATTTGCTGATGGACCACAACTCAAAATGAAGAGAAA
>NW_006408592.1:5915306-5916383 GCF_000296735.1 Chrysochloris asiatica
AATGACAGTGCTGAAAAAGACATTAGGAAAGAAATATCATTTACAATAGATGCCCAAATGATGAAATATTTAGGAATACACATAACCAGTGAAACAAAGGACCTATACAAAGAGAATTACAAAACACTACTACAAGAAACCAAAAGAGACTTACAAAAGTGGAAGAACACACCATGTTCCTGGATAGGAAGACTCAACATCGTGAAAATTTCAATACTACCCAAAGCAATTTACACAGATAATGCAATCCGAATCCAGATTCCAGTGATATTCTTCAAAGAGATGAAAAAGACAATTACAAACTTTATTTGGAAAGGAAGGATACCCAGGATAAACAAAGCAATGCTCAAGAAGAGCAAAGTTGGAAGCCTCTCACTCCCTGATTTCAAAATCTACTTCACAGCTAAAGTTGTCAAAACATCCTGGTACTGGTACAATGAAAGATACATTGATCAATGGAAAGAATCTAGAATCCAGAAATTAACCCATCCACATACAGCCAACTGATTTTCAACAAAGTACCTGGGTATGTTATAGGGAGGAGATAGTCTCTTTAACAGATGGTGCTGGCAGAACTGGAAAGCTATATGCAAAAGATTGAAACAAGACTTTTACCTCACACCATATACAAAAACCAACTCAGCATGGATTAAAGACCTAAATGTGAATTCCAAAATTATAAAAATCATCAATGAAAAAATAGGGACAAATGTGAGGGCTCTAATACACAGACTACACAAACTACCAAACATTTTGAAAATTACACAAACTATAGTAGACAAAATAGATGATTGGGACATACTAAAAATTAAAAACATGTTCATCAAAAGACTTCACCAAAAGAGTAAAAAGGGAACCCACAAAATAAGAAAAAAATTTTTGAAACGACACATCAGACAAGGGATTAATTTCTAAAATATATAGGAAAATACAACACCTCTACAAGAAAAAGACAAATAACCCAATTAAAAAATGGGCACAGATGGCAATGAGAGACAATATACGATAGAATGAATGTAAAACTAATGTTCTCCCATGTAAACTATCACATAATTCACAATAAAACATTAAAAAAAA
>NW_006408592.1:5916483-5924837 GCF_000296735.1 Chrysochloris asiatica
CAAGCCATGGTATTTTCAATAACCTCATATGGATGCGAAAGCTGGACAGTGAATAAGGAAGATTGTAGAAGAATTGATGCCTTTGAATTGTGATGTTGGAGAAGAATACTAAAAGTGCCATGGACTGCCAAAAGAACCAATAGATCTGTTTTGGAAGAGGTGCAGCCAGAGTGCTCCTTGGAGGCCATGATGGCCAAACTTCATCTCTCATACTTTGGACATATTGTCAGGAGGGACCAGTTGCTGGAGAAAACTATTATGTTTGGTAAGGTGGAGGGTCAGAGAAAAAGAGGAAGACTCCCAGTGAGATGGATTGGCAAAGTGGCAGCATCAATGGGCTCAGGCATGGCCATAGTAGTGAGGCTGTTCCAGGATCGGGCAGTGTTTCGTTCTGTTGCACATAGGGTTGCTATGACTCGGTACCAACTTGATGGCACCTAACAACAACAACAACAAAGCCTCTATATATGGCATTAGATAGTGTGTTTGCAAAACAAAAAAATATGAGTGAGAAAAGTGTCATGGTTTATATTTTTGAAAATTTCTTTAACATCTGGCTTGCCAGAAGACAGTTGGACTTTCAGATCTGATTCTGCATTCACTCAAATGAAACAGCGCAGGTCACAGAGACTTTGGAAAATTCCACTGCACAGCAGTGAGAGAAAGAGAGCAAAGAATAACATCTTGGTTATAAAATAATTTTGACTTCACTGGGCCTCCTATAACTTTAAGAAAAACTACAATTGAATACTATGTGGGTTTTTGTTTTGTTTTTTAAGAGTAAGGATGCCTTTTCTGTGCCATTGTAGCCCAGTCTCTAATATATTGTTAAGTGGAAGGGGAAAAAAGCAAGATGGAAGGAACTTTGTATGTAGTATAATAGCTATGTATTGGTTTTTGTTTTAATTATAGAGAAAACGTGTGTGTTTATGTGCATTTGTTGTTGTTTTAAATACCTTCAAGTCAGTACTGACTTGAGGCTTTAAATTTTCAAAAGTGAGTAGAGATGACCACATTGGTCACCGATAAGGGAAAAGTGAGGGACAAACAGCAATGAAGCTGCGAGTTAAGCCCTACTGTGTTAAATAGACTCCTGTGAACCTGGGTGGAGACCTGCTTGGCCAGCAGTGTGGCAAGACCTAGGGACTCTTGAGTCCAGAGTCAGTGACATAGCCACAGAGGACTAGAGTGCAGAGTGAAGCATCCAGCTGATTATAAGAGAGGGCATATGCACAAGAACACCCACACTTGCAGATAATACCCACTTGACAGGGCTTCAATGGCTGCATGATCAAAACTCAACTAGAAGAAAGGAGGAAAAAAAGAGTAATCTGATACAATTTGATGAATTTGACCTACACCTATGGATGCAGTAGCTAAAAGAGGGAACAAATCTTTACAGTGAGGATCATTCCCACCCCCTCAATACACAGGGTAGACAGGGATGGGCAACTTGGACATTGGCTACCCAAAATGGGGGTGGGGGGATTTACAAAAGCAAGAAGTGACTAGCTTGCAAGCTTTCAAGAGGGAGCCTAGATCCAGAACACACGGAGGAAGGTAGAATCTTCACTGAGTAGTATCCAATCTGTGTGGGTGGGGCTGATGAAAGGAGATGGGGATAACACACATGTGGCACAATAGTGAATAATTGCTCAGGACTGACTGTGAGGGTTGGAAATGTAAAGGCAGACATTTTGTAGCAAAAGGAGGGGAGTGGTTGATTTTGTAGTCCAGAAACAGAGGTCCTTTGTACCATCAAGGGAGAAGAGTGGATAGCAGGACCCTACCCAGAGGAACAGTGATGAACGGCTGAGGACTCTAGACCCAGAGAGGGAGAGGGGCTGTATGCTGACAACCTTGTGGGGTATACTCTTTGGTTGGTTGATGATGCATTGAGGGGATTGTAACCATGGCAATGAAATGATATATGATAGGATGAATGTAAAGCTAATGTTCTCCTATGCAAATGATCACATAATTCACAATAAAACAAAACAAAAATACTGAACAGAAAGACTTACTTTTCTTCCTTAGAGCAGTTGGTAGTCTCAAACCATAGACCTTGTGGTTCACAGTCCAGTGATTATCTTTTGGAATCACTGTGCTATGTATATATGTTGTTGTTAAGTGTTCTCGAATCAATTCCAACCCATAGCGTCCCTGTATAAGGTTTCCAAGAAGCAGCTGGTGAGCTTTAGCTTGAACCACTGACCTTGCAGTTCAAACTACTTTGCAGTCTGACGCATTAGCCCACAGCACCACACCAGGACTTTGTTGTTAAATACCTTAGAGTTAGTTCTGACCCATGGAGATCCTGTATAGGGTTTCCAAGGAGTGGGTGGTGAGCTTGAACCACTGACCTTGCGATTCAAACAACTTTGAAGTTTGGTGCATTAACCCACAGCACTACACTACACCAGGACTCCATATGTGTATCTATCTATATTTATATATAAAATATCCCTTAATTAATATAGTAACTTTAATTGCCTCAGGCCAGGGCAACCTAGGAAATAAGGATAAGAATAAATCTTTTCACTCCACTCTCTCTTTTGCATTTTTTATTTTTTACCTTTGAATGTACTTACTTATCAAAAAATTTGTATCTGTTTTTAAAGAGATACTATATATATTTCCCATAGTGTTTGACAGATTCTCAGTAAATTATATCTATTCTATATAATAAAACCATATTAAACTGCCTTAGAATTAAATACTCAAAATATAAAATATCCTAATTGTGTACTAGTGATTTTAAATCTGATTTTAGAATGAGCATAACAATTGTGGAGGTACCCAGACAACCATATGAAGATAATGTCCAGTTTAATCAGGCATTAAGCTTGTCAATTGAGTGAAAAGAGGTAGAGCTGAACTACAAAAATTCACAGATTAAAAACTGCACAAAACTTAAAATGTTTAATATTAAATCCATTGGTTTTAAATAGTTTTTGCTGTATCTGAATCAACTTTAAACTTTCATGGTCTTATAACAACATGTATTTTTTCCTTTCTCCTGATTCTACAGGTTGACCGTGGTTCTGTCTGGCTTAACTGAAATCAGTTGAGTTTGGGTCTAGATTGCTGGGTGGGTTCTAGTCAGCTCCATATTATTTTTTCATTCTCCTTGGACCAGTGGCAACCTGAACATGTTCTTTTCATGGAGAGTCACTGAACTTCAAGAAAGCAAGCAGAAGGATAAGAAGCCACTTAAAAGGTCCTTCCCGAGGTGCCATTCAGCGGAAAATGGGCTTTCTATCTCAGAACCATGGCACAATTTATCGGTAACCTGGTGGAAAAGGTTCCGGCAATGGTAAATGCTGCTGAGACTTACTGGCCTTAACTGGCCACATTTTGGCATTATGTCAAGGTGGAGCTGGCTCCTCCAACCCCTGCTAAGAACTCTACAGCTATTCAGAGTCTGAGAAAAAACAGTCAGTATTGCTAAAACTGGTCGCTTCACACAGCTCACAGTTAAGGAAGCTTCGTTGAATGGTTTAGTTGCCACTGAGGTGTGGATGTGATTTTATATCAGCGAGATCATAGGCAAGTGTGGCCTCATTGACTATGATGTTTGAAGACCAATGGTTACCATCTGATTATATTTGATTTACTATTTGAGTATTCTTGAACCATGTGTGATCATACTGTTATCTGAATAAAATCGATACTTATGAAAAACCATTTGGGATCTTGTCTTGGAACTGGTACAGTGTCACACTGGCCCAGATCTCACTGACCAAAATAAGTCACGTAGCGAAGCACACATCAGTTGGAAACAGAGGGAGATAATTCTCTGCCTGTTTTAATGGAACTGACTCATTGGCACTTAACAACAACAACATTCTAATGGGAGACACAGAGGGGTCATATGATAAGGAAACAGATGTATAATTTTAATACAAGAGAGTCATGAAGCTTTGGAAACAATGATTCAATCTACAACTGCATTTAAAAAGAGCTCAATGTGCTCTTGAGTAGCTCAGGAATAATGACTTAGGGCATATACAGCCCTGGATACAAAATCTTTAGCTCATAAGCAACTTCATACTGCTAAGCAAAGATGCTCATTTGGTAAATATAGCAACAACAGAGTAATTAAACTCTTAAAGGATACACAATATTTTTATCTGTGGCATTTAAACTATTATGGGAAAAAGAGTAAGACAGTTTGCAGGCCATGTGATCTGCCACCGTGCTCTGCCAGAGTCTGGCTCCTCAGCTTCTAGTCCCTGCTGAGTACAAAGACTCAGTGTGCCTTTGCTACCACACTCTGAGTCAACAGGAAAGAAGGAAAAGACCCAGCCGTATAATTTTTGCTGAGTATGTGACTTAAAGCTGAAGCTGGATGTGAATTGGATAGCAAAAACAGTGGTGATTTGGTGTCAATCTGGTAGAAGAAGAGTTCTATAACACACCAAAAACCATTCTCTCCCTCAAGCACTCAAAATCAGAGATGTAATGAAATAAATTAAAGATGAAACACAATCCCAACTACCTGAACTTTTGATTGGAACAAAGTGATCAGCTTCTCACCTTAGACACCTTACAGAAGAAAGAACCTGTCTAGGGATGAGGGGTACTACTCTAGTCTCTATAACTTTCGGAAACAATATCTCATAGGTATCAATGAAAAATTAAAAGATAAGAAGAACCAAGGCAACATGATCCAAAATCAAGAGCAAAAATACAGATCCACAAATGACACAGATATTGGGATTAATACATAAAGATTTTAATGTAAGTGTTATAAATGTGGTAAGAAATTAGAAGAAAAAATTTAAAAGATGTCTAAAACTTTTAAAAAAAAATTCAATGGAGAGGTTCCAGTTTGGGAAGTGGCAGAGACAGCCAGGTAGGAAAGGCTCCATAGGGGAGGAATTGAAAAACCCAGAGAAGATGCACTCACAGAACACCACCAGAGCTCTGGATCTACCATAAGGTCCAGGGTGTCAGTTTCACACACACACAAGTGAAAAAATCACTATATGAAGGAAAATATTGCGAGTTAGGAATCACTCCAGACAGGACTCCCTCTGTGGCCACCTCGCCTGGGCAGAGTTCAGAGGGCAGGGCTACAGCCAGACCAGCAAGGGAACAGACACTAAAAGCAGTGTAGTGATATTTGCAAAAGGAGGTGTGGGGGATTCTACATGTTTTTTCCTCCTTTTCCCTGTTGTGCCTTCTTTGCCCAGCTGGGACACCTTTAGGCTTAGCAGCTGACCCTACAGTTTTCCCATGGCATAGATAGAAAAAGCTTGGCGGCTACTTATGACATCAGCCTCAGGGTCACAGCCCTAAAATTAACTTGTGCAGGACCCTTTACTCTGGCCTATCTAGGCAAGAAAAAGCAGGCCCATCAGGCCTGACACACAAACCATATGAACAATTTGTAAAACCCCAACATAAAAGGGCACAACTATCTCAAGAATTACGCTGTGCACACCCAGATACCTAACTGACCTTCAGAGACAAAAATAGTAGACAATGTTTCTCCCATTAACTTCTAAATATCTGTGCACCACTACGGTGGTAACTAGAGGAGGGGCCTGAGCGAGCAGACACCCCCACCCACTACTGGAGGCTTCTACAGTGCACACACACAGCCTGTGTAGCAAGGTGACTGGACAGTTGGCCACAGTTTTATTTTTGTTTCAAAGTGGTGGTTTTTGACTCTGCTTTTATATTGCTTCTGCTTTTGATCCTTTTGACCACACATTTTTCCTGGAGGTGGGAGCTTTTTCTCCCTACGTTATACAAGAAGAGACAGCAATCATGGTCATATAGCAAAGCTACAAGCATAATCCATAATATTCTACCATTGAGACAAGAGCCAATAACAGCTGCTAAGCATTACATTTGAAAAGGGAAGCCTATCTTCTGATCATATCCAGCAGGAGACACCCAGTAAGCTTAATAACACAACAACAAACATCCCTTTAAGCATTAAAAAAATGGCACAACTACTGGAACTGACAAGCAAAACACAACAAAAGATCTCAAAACATGTCCAGAAACAGAAAAGAGTAACTGAGACAACTGAACTAGAGACATACAAAGGCTCCCCATAAGAAGAAGAGCAGGTTTTAGATTTTCCTGAGAAGGAATTCAGAAGAATGATATGGAAACAAATTCAAATACTCTGAAAAGGGCTGGAGCAAAACAAGGAAGAAGTCAGGAAAGTACTACAAAAGCAATCAAGCAAAATTGATACAGCATTGGAAATAATTCAAAACCTGCAAAAAGTGGTCCATATGATTAATAATAAAATATCAGAAATGGACAATACACTGAAATGGAAAAGGAGTAGAATAGAAGAGATGGAAGCCAAAACTGGTGAGCTGGAAGACAAATGTCTCAATACTGTTAAGATAGAAGACCAAGCAGAAAAAAAGGATAAAAAAAATCTGAAGAGAGTCTAAGATTCATGCTGTATAACATGAAGAGGAACAACTTAAGAATTATTAGCATTCTAGAATAGGAAGAATCAGAGAAGTCCACAGAGGAGAGAGTGGAAGAGCTTTTGGAAGAAAATTTCCCTAACATCTTGAAAGAGGAGAAAATAAACATTCAAGAAGCCGAACATACCCCAGGAAGGATAGACCCCAAAAGAAAGACACCAAGACATATAATAATCAAGCTCTCTAAAATCAAAGAAAAGGAGAGAATCCTAAAAGCAGGGAGGGAGAAGTGTCACTCATAAAGGCAAGCAAATCAGATAAAGCTCTGACTTCTCAGCAGAAACCATGCAGGCAAGAAGGCAATGGGGAGATATATACAAAATCCTAAAAGAAAAAACCTGCCAACCAAGAATAGTCTATCCAGCAAAACTATCAATCAAATATGATGGTGCAATCAAAACATTCCAGGATAAACAGAATCTAAGAGATTTTGTCAAAACCAATACAGCACTTCAAATCATCCTAAAGGCAGTTTTTTGGACTGAAAACCAACAAGTAAAGACAACAACCAGAGATTGACAGGCGTGGCAACACCACTGGAACTCAGCTGACAGATAGCAGAGTTCAGAAGACAACAAAAACTACAACAACAAATTCAAAGGAGCTGGAAGGTCAACTAAAGATCAAAGTAGTATCAATGTCAAAGAAGGGATAAATGTAGGAACAGAGATCCAGGTAGTGAGTAGGTCAGGTAGATTACAGGATACAATAGATTCTCTTAAATGGAGAGAAAAGTTAGTGGACTATAAGGCAACCCCAAAGAAAGTTAATACTTCACAACTAGCTATGAAAATGAATTTCCAAGAACAAGCAAACTTGAAAACTCAGAAGAAACCGACAAGAAATAGCACAAAAAAAAAACACAAACTCAGCACAAGAAGGCATGCAGAACAAAGGAATGAACAGCACTACCAAAAAATTAATATAATGGCATCAATTAATTCATACCTATCAGTAATTACATTGAATGTCAATGGATTGAATGCACTAGTGAAGAGACAGAGAGTGGCAGATTGGATAAGAAAACAAAACCCTTCAATATGCTACCTGCAAGAGATACACCTGACACACAAAAACAGACTAAAAGTTATAGGATGGAAAAAAATATACCAAGTTAACTGCAACAATAAATAAGCAGGAGTGGCAATTCTAATCTCTGATAAAGTAAACATTAAGACAAAAACCAGCATAAGAGATAAAGAAGGACACTATCTCATGATCAAAGGGTCAATTGAGCAAGACTACATACCCATAATAAATATCTATGCTCCCAATGAAAACGCACCAAGATATATGAAACAAACCTTACTAGAATTGAAGAAAGAAATAGATAAATCTACAATTATAATGGGAGATTTTAATATGCCACTTTCAAAAAGGGACAGAACAACCAGAAACTTGACAAAGTCAGAGATGAACTAAATAGCACAATCAACTAACTTGACCTCATAGATGTGTACAGACCATTCAACCCAACAGCATATACTTTCTTCTCCAATGCACATGGAACATTTTTCAGAATTGACCATGTGTTAGGTCACAAAGCAAGTCGCCATAAATTTACAAACAACAAAATACTACAGAGCATCTTTTCAGACCACAATGCTATAACATTAGAAATCAACAACAAGAAGACTAAGGAAATAAAGTCGAACACATGGAAACTGAACAACACCTTGTTGAAAAGCGACTGGGCAAAAGAAGAAATTGAACGTGAATTCATAAAGTTCCTAGAAACAAATGATAATGAAAACACAACATACCCAAATCTTTCGGACACGGCAAAAGCGGTGCTGAGAGGACAATTTATTGCAATAAATGTGCATATCTAAAAAGAAAAAAGAACCAAAATTAAAACATTAACACAGCATCTCCAACAATTAGAAACTG
>NW_006408592.1:5926912-5937035 GCF_000296735.1 Chrysochloris asiatica
AAAAAAAAAAATGGGCACAGGACATGAACAGACACTTCACCAAGGAAGAGATCCTGGTAGCCAACAAACATATGAATAAATGTTCACGATCACTAGCCATTAGAGAGATGCAAATCAAAACGACAATGAGCTATCATCTCACACCAGCAATAACAGCAAAGATTAAAAAAAAGAAGAAGACAATAAATGCTGGCGAGGATGCTGTGAGACTGGGACGCTCCTACATTGTTGGTGGGATTGCAAAATGGTCCAACCACTCTGAAAAGCAATATGGCGCTTCCTCAGAAGGTTGGAAATAGAAATATCCAGTAATTCCTCTACTTGGTATTTACCTACAAGAAATACAAGCCATAACACAAATAGCTATATGCACACCAATGTTCATAGCAGCACTATTTACAACAGCAAAAAGATGGAGACAGCCTAAGTACCCATCAATTGAAGAATGAATAAACAAACTGTGGTACATACACACAATAGAGTACTATGCTACCTTGAAGAACAACAAGGAAGCTGCAAGCCACCGCATAACATGGATGAATCTTGAGGACATTATGCTGAATGAAATTAGTCAGTCACAAAAGGAAAAATACTGCATAGGACCATTATTGTAAAAGAGTAAGAAAAAAATCCCACATTAAAAGGGGGGGAAGATATATATATATATATGGGATGAGATGAAGGGAGGCAGGGAGAGGAAGATAGAGCACAGGGTAAGGAATAGACACAGGATAGCTTGGGGGGTGGGGGTGGGCAGGACAATACACAAGAAGGGGGAGGGGAATGGAAGAACAAGGCTGATCGGAGAACAGTTAGGTTCACATGGGCTAAGTGGGACAGAGGTAAATGATGATGTATGCACAACCTTGGAAAAACAGGACTCTGGGATACAGTGTTTGAGGCATGGTTTGAAGGGGTAAAAGAAAGGAATAATGTTAAGATGCTTGGCTGTCTTTTGAATCTTGGTTTCCTTGCCTACCATTGTAAAACAGACACTTGAGATGGGGAGAAAGGAATAGCCAGAATCATCACTACAGAAAGCTTGTAAGTCCATCTTCAGCCTATAACTGATTGGAATACCTTAAAGGGGGCTAGCAGTTGCCCAGTTAAAGAGGCTTCCTGTGGAGCCTTTATATTGCACAAGACCATAGGTGGAATCCAGAACCCCATCTAGAATTGACTGAGGTAGGAAATTTCCACTGAAAAGGATGAGTAGACCAGCTAGGAGCAGCTAGAAGAACAGAAGATATTTAGTGAAAGAAAGACCAGCAGGAAAATTCCGAAACAATATTGGCAGTCTGATTGATTACTACAAGAACAAGCAAGCTGTTTGCCTGGGAGCCATCAAGGCAAGTGGTCAGGACCCCTGAGAGCAAACTCCCTCCCAAAACTGAGACTCAAGGGGAATACATGAGCAGGCATGTGGTCTGGCTGGTGACCACATTGGTCACCGATAAAGGGAAGAGGGGGGTAAAAAAAGCAATGACATTGTGAGCTAAGCCTGACCACATTCAGTAGACCCCTGTGAACCTGGGTGGAGACCTGGATGGTAAGTCCTGGGGACTCCTAGGCTCAGAGACAGTGACATGGCCACAGAGGACTAGAGTAGAGAGTGAAGCCTCCAGCTAATATGAAGTGAGGGGAGATGCACAAGAACACCCATTTTTACAGATAGTAGCCACCTAACTTGACTTTGATGGCTGGATGATCAGAACTTGATTAGAAGAAGAAAGAAGAGTAGGGGGGGGAAGAGTAATCTGCTACAATTTGATGAACTTTACCTATACTTATGGATGTAGTAGCTCAAAAAAGGGAACAAATATTTACAGCAAGGATCATTCCTACCTCTTCAGTACACAGGGTTGACAGGGATGGGCAACTTAGACATTGGCTACCCAAAATGGGGGTGGGGGGTAATAAAGGCAAGAAATGACTGGCTTACAAGCTTTCAAGAGGGAGCCTAGTTCCAGACGGGGCGGGGGAATGTAGAATCAATCGTCAATTAATGATTTCCAATCTGTTGGGACCGGGCTGGCGAAAGGAAATGGGGATAATGCTCTTGTGGTACAATAGTGAATAATTGCCATCAGGACTGAATGAGAGGGTAGGAAATAGAAAGGCAGATGTTTTTTGACAAAAGGAGGAGAGTGATTGATTTTGCAGCCCACAAGTGGAGGTGTCTGGGACCACCAAGTGAGAAGAACAGAGTGGGATCCTACCCAGAGAAGCAGTAACGCCAGGGATGGAGCCAGAGATGATGACGTGGACAGATGGAGTGGCTGGGGACACTGGACTCAGAGGGAGAAGGGTCATGTGCTGTCGGCCAGGGGCAGGCCTGTGTGGTGTACCCTTCGGTTATTTGGTGATGTGGAGGGGATTGTGATCATTGCAATGAAACGAAATACGATAGATTGAGTGTAAAGCTGATGTTCTCCCATGTAAACCTCACAATAAAAACTTAAAAAATAATAATAATAATGTAGAAATGAACCTCTTTTAAAGGAATCAGATGGAAATTACAGAAATAATAGAAAAATCTGAAATTTAAAAAAATGGAACTCAGTATATAGCCCTAATTTCCTTGTCACCTTGATTAGATATTAAGCTAGTTTGTTATAAAAAGGAGCCCTGTTGGTTCAATTATTAAGGGCTCGACTACTAACCCAAACATTGGCATCAGAATCCCCCCACCCTCACCCCTCCAGCTGCTCCACAGTAGAAAGATGTGGTAGTCTGCTCCTGAAAATGGTGTTGGTTGTGAAGTCAATTCTAACTCATAGTAAAGATTACAGCCTTGGAAACCCTATTAGATCATTCTGAAGTCCTGGTGTTGTGCTGTAGGACAAGCACTGGACTGTAAAATCAATCTGAACCACAAGGTCAGTGGTTCAAATGCAACCACTGCTCCTCAGAACCCCTATGCAGGGTTGCTATGAGTTGGAATCGACTCAATGACACTTAATAACAAGAACAATTCTGTCCTATAGGGTTGCTGTAAGTCAGAATAAACTCAACAGTATACAACACTCCAACTTTCTTTGTAAACTGCTTCTGAAGCAAATTCTATATAATCTATCGGAGTAAGATTGAGTTCCAGGTATTTACAGTTTTTGTTCTTCTTAACTGTTGTCAAGTCGGTTCTGACTCATATCGACTTTGTATAGGGTTTCCGAGGAGTGACTGGCGAAGCTAGTTTATTAACCAGGCACTTATATTGGCTTCCTTCTTTCATGTGATGGTTAAGGTTCTGTGTCAATTTGACTGAGCCAGGATTCTCAGTGGCTTAGCAATTAGACATAGTAATCGCTCCCTGCCCCGTATTTGGGGCCATTCCAAAGAAAGGTGGCTCAACAGACTGTGGATATCATCAAACAATACCATTAGTATTACTTGCAAGTAAAATTTTGCTGAGATAATTTCAAAAATGGTTTCATCAATATATCAACAAGGAGCTTTCAAAAATTCAATTTGGATTCAGAAGAGGATGTAGAACTCGGGAGATTATCGTCAAATAGAGCATTTCAAGAAATGATTCAGACATAACAATTGTAAGGATGGTGCAGAACTGGGCAGTGTTTCATTCTGTTGTGCATAGAGTTGCTATGAGTCAGAAGTTGTTTGACAGCACCTATCAACAACAACAGCTACATGGATGGGCTGTAAAAGGACACAGTTCTTAAATCAAGAGGCTTAAATCTTTGATACAGAAGTAGCATGGATTAAAGTCAAGTGAGTCCTTAAGTGTTCCTAGAAAATAAACATAAATATGGACTTTGGTGGTTCCGGATAGTGTCATGGAAAATGTATGCTATTCTGTTTGATGAACTTGACCCTTACTTGTGGATGTAGTAGTCAAAATACCAACTGAGAGGAAACAAATCTTCACATCAAGGATCAAGCCTATCCTCTCAGTACACAGGGTGGATAGGGATGGGCAGCTGAGACATTGGCTACCTAAAATGGGGGGAGGGGGCTATAAAGTCACAAAGTGACTGGCTTATAAGTGTTCAAAGGGGAGTTTAGTTTCAGAGTGTGTGTGGGAAGATGGAATCTCCCACTGAATTGTTTCTAGGAGATGGGGATGAGATTCTTTTGATTAAATGATTAAATAGTCGTAATTAATATCATGACTAATTGCAATTAATACAACTGTAAAAGTAGATGTGTAACAAAAAGGGGGGAGTAGTTATTCTTACATTCCAGGAAGAGAGGACCCTAGAACCACCAGAAGAGAAGAGCATGAGTGGAATGTGGACCCTAACCAGAGATACAGTGACACCAGAGATGAAGGCAGAGGTGATGGCATGGAGAGATAGAGCAGCTGAGGACTCTAGACTCATTGAAAGAGAAAGGCTGTGTGCTGATGGACAGGAGGCTGACTTTCAAAATGTGCCCCTTGACTGTTCAAAAAACTATATATTCCTGTGTGGTCTTGTGTACACCAAGAAAAAAAGAAACCCAAAACAAAGTGGGAATAGAGGCAAATGCATGGAGGGAATTATAGTCATTGCAGTGAAACAAAATACAATTGGTTGAGTGCAAAACTGATGTTCTACCAAATAAACTATCACTCAATTTACAATTAAAACTTTATTTAAAAAAAAAGAAGAAGAAAATATATGCTATTCTAAATTTTATCAGACATCTGTATTTCACATACCTCTAAGTGATGTCTCTGATTTACATAAAATTTAATTAAATTTCCAGCCTTCCTTTCCTCCAATAGTATATGAGCTCCTTGAGATCAGGAACCTTGTTTCACTCCCCTTTGCGTCCCTGAAATCTGACTCAATAATTACTACATAATAAATAGAGGAGTTTGTTAGCTAGATTAATATGTCTCTTGAGAACTGAGCATCAAAGCATGATTTAAGATGAACAAGGAAAGTGTATTCTGGGTGGGAGCATAGTGAAGGCAAAGGCAAGGCACAGAGATCGAACGTTGTGTATGGTACAAGTATCTGGGTGGAGTAGAGAGAGAAGTCGGAAAAACTGAATGTCATTGTTGTTCTGTGTGATGTCACTGTTCCAAATCAAGAAACTGAAAAGGAAGCATTCTCAGTCCAGATGGTTAATCTGAAAGTATAGCCCCCATTACAGAAAGCACCACCATCCATCTGTCAGTTTGTTGTATTATATTGGCTTGCGTGTATGTTGCTGTGATGTTGAAAACTATGCAATCAGAATTTCAAATATTAGTAGGGCCACCCAAGTCTCAGCAGAGCTTCCAGATTAAGATAGACTAATAAGAAAAGGCCTAGAGATCTACTTTCAAATGAAAACTCTATGGGTTACAACAGAATATTATCCGGTATAGTGCTGGAATATGAGCCTTCTAGGTTGGAAGGCACTCAGAATACACAGGGGCCATGACAGTTGACTTGAGTATAATATTGGTTATAAAGATATTGCAGAACCGGAAACATTGTGTTCTGTTGTACATAGGGTCACCATGAGTTGGAGCTGATTTGATGGGAAAATGAGAAAAGGAAGTCACAACCATCACGAAAATAGAAACAATAGGAAATTTTGCAAATTTCTCCAGGAACCATACAAACCCTTTGCGACCAGCCTATCCCCTAGACATTAGGCTGTAGCAATCATCACTTGGGCTAGACTGCATTCCAGGGCTGGATTAACATCCTATCATTCTGTTTGCTACTAAGTATAGCTTTTAGGTGAGGCCCATGAAAACATTCCTAAATGCTAAGAGTAGCCAATTAGAAGACAATTCTTTCAATGCAATCTCTCTCCTCTGTTCCTTCCACCCTAACCTGTAAATCATAAACACTTCATCTCATTGACTGAGTTGACCATTTCCTTAGCCTATGAGAGTAAACGGAGGTGAGACTCAAAAGACAAGACAGAAACAAAATGAGTGTTATACCGGTTCTCACTGTAGTAACAAGACCCTTTTTTTTTTAAAAAGCTTTTACTGTGAATTGAGTGATAGTTTACATGGGAGAATATTAGTTTTGAACTCAACCTATCGTATTTTATTTCATTACAATGATTACAATCCCTTCCATGCACCATCAATTAACAGTATTGGCTTCTTTCCTCTGTTTTGTTCATTTGTTTGTTTTGATGTATACAAAAACATGCAGGAATATGTAACTGTTTAAACAACCAAAGGGCACATTCTGTGAACCTGCCTCCTGGCCGCCAGCACACAGTCTTTCTCTGTCCATGAGTCTAGAGTCCTCATCTGCTCTATCTCTCCATGCCATCACCTCTGCTTCCATCCCTGGTGTCTCTGTAACTCTGGATAGGGTCCTATTTTCTGTTCATGCTCTTCTCTCTTGATAATCCTAGGGTCTTCTGTTCCTGGAATGTAAGATGAACTACTCCCCCTTATTTATTTATTTATAACTCCCTAAAGGATTTTTTTTTTTTGAAGTTTTTATTGTGAATTATGTGACAGTTTACATGGGAGAACATTAGCTTTACATTTATCCTATCGTATATTGTTTCATAGCCATGGTTACAATCCCCTCCATGAATCATCAAATAACCAAAGGGTATACCTCGCAAGTCTGCCCCCTGATCGTCAGCACACAGTCCCTCTCCCTCTCTGGGTCTAGAGTCCCCAGCCGCTCCATCTCCACGTCATCCTCTCTGCCTCCATCTCTGGCATCACTCTTTCTCTGGGTAGGGTCCCACACTCCTCTCTTCTCCCTTGATGGTCCCAGGGACCTCTGATTCTGGAGTGCAAAATCAACCACTCCCTTATTTTTGCTAAGTACAACCTTTACATTTCCAACCCTCACAGTCAGTCCTGATAATAATTATTCGCTATTGTACCACAAAAGTCCTATCCCCATTTCCTTTCATCAGCCCCACCCACGCAGATTGGATACTACTCAGTGGAGATTCTACCTTCCCTGTGCCTTCTGGATCTAGGCTCCCTCTTGAAAGCTTGTAAGCCAGTCACTTCTTGCCTTTGTAGTCCCTCCATTTTGGGTAGCCAATGTCCAAGTTGACCATCCCTGTCTTCCCTGTGTACCTAGGGGGTGGGAATGATCCTCACTGTAAAGATTTGTTCCCTCTTTTGAACTACTGCATCCACAAGTGTAGGTTAAGTTCATCAAACTGTATCAGATTACTCCTTTTTTTCCCCTCTTCTTTCTTCTTCTAGTTGAGTTCTGATCATCCAGCCATTGAAGCCAGGTCAAGTGGGTATTATCTGCAAGTGTGGGTGTTCTTGTGCATATCCCCTCACTTCATATCAGCTGGATGCTTCACTCGCCACTCTAGCCCTCTGTGGCTATGTCACTGTCTCTAGGTCCAGGAGTCCCCAGGTCTTGCCACACTGCTGGCCAACCAGGTTTCCTCCCAGGTTCACAGGAGTCCATTGAATGTGATCAGACTTAGCTCACAGCTTCATTGCTATTTTTCCCTCACTTCCTCTTATTGGTGACCAACATGGTCACCAGTCAGAGTGCATGCCTGCTCGTGTATTTCCCCTGAGTCTTAGTCTTGGAAGGGGGTTTGCCCTGAGGGGACCTGACCAGTTGTCTTGATGTCTCCTGGTGAGCAACTTGCTTGTTCTTGTAGTAGTCAGTCGGACTGCCGTTATTGTTTTTTATTTTTCCTGTTGGTCTTTTTCTCAAGAAGTATCTTCTGTTCTTCTAGCTGCTCTAGGCAGCTCTGCCTGTCCTTTGAAGTGGAGATTTCCAACCTCAGAAGATTCTGGGTGGGGTTTACAATTCCACCTATGGTCTTATGCAATGCAAAGGCTCTACAGGAAGCCTGCTTCACTGGGCACGTTGTAGCCCCATTTTAGGTATTCCAATCAGTTATAGGCAGAAGATGGACACAAGCTTTCTATGGTGATATTTCTGGATATTCCTTTCTCTCCCCCTCAAGTGTTATACATGGAAAACCAAGATTCAAAAGACAGCCAAGCATCTTAACATTATTTCCTCCCTTTTCCCCATTCCACCCATGTCTCAATCCCTGTATTCCAGAGGCCTGTTGTTCCAAGGTTGTGCATACATCATTTACCACTGTCTCACTTAGCCCATGCAAATCTGCCTATCTGTTCTCCCATCAGCCTTGTTCTTCCATTCCCTCCTCCTTCTTGTGTATTTCCTCCCTCCCCAGCACCCAAAATATCCTGTGTCTATTCCCTACCCTGTGCTCCACCTTCCCCTCCCTCCCCTCACCGCATCACCCACATCCCAGTAACCAGCAAAGAATACTTCCCCCTTTTAGTATAGGTTCTTTATCTTAGTCATTTACAATAGTGGTCCTATGCAGTATTTCTCCTTTTGTGACAGACTAGTTTCACTCAACATAATGTACTCAAGGCTCATCTATGCGATGTGGTGGCTTACAGCTTCCTTGCTGTTCTTCAAGGTAGCATAATATTCTATTGTATGTATGTACCAGTTTGTTTATCCATTCTTCAAATGATGGGCATTTAGGTGGTATCTATCTTTTTGCTATTGTTAATAGTGCTGTTATGAACATTGGTGTGCATATATCTATTTGTTATGGCTCATATTTCTTGTGGTTAAATGCCAAGTAGAGGAATTGCTGGATCATAAGGTATTTCTATTTCCAACCTTCTGAGGGAGCGCCATATTGCTTTCCAGAGTGGTTGGACCATTTTGCAATCCCACCAGCAATGCAGGAGTGTCCCAGTGTTTCCACATCCTCCCCAGTATTTATTGTCCTCTACTTTTTTAATCTTTGCTGTTATTGCTGGTGTGAGATGATATCTCATTGTTGTTTTGATTTCAGCTCTCTAATTGCTAGTGATTGTGACCATTTCTTCATATGTCTGTTGGCTGCCTGGATATCCTCCTTGGTGAAGTGTCCGTTCATGTCCTGTGTTCATTTTTTAATTGGGTTATTTGTCCTTTTTTTGTAGAGGTGTTGTAGTTTCCCATATATTTTAGAAATGAGTCTTTTGTCTGGTGTGTCATTGCAAAGGATTTTTTCCTATTCTGTGGGTTCCCTTTTTACTCTTCTGGTGAAGTCTTTTGATACACGTTTTTAATTTTTAGTATGTCCCGATCATCTATTTTGTCTACTTTTGATTGTGTAGTTATCAAATTGTTTGGTAGTCTGTGTATGCCCTGAATTAGTGCCCTCACATTTGTCCTGATTTTTTCATTGATGGCCTTCATAATTCTGGGATTCACATTTAGGTTTTTAATCCATGCTGAGTTGATTTTTGTATAAGGCATGAGGTAAAGGTCTGGTTTCAATCTTTTGCATATCGCTTTCCAGTTCTGCCAGCACCATCTATTGAAGAGATATCACCTCCCCATAACATATCTAGGCACTTCGTCAAAAATCAGTTGGCTGTATCTGGATGAGTTAATTTCTGGATTCTGGATTTTGTTCCATTGATCAATATATTGATCATGGTACCAGTACCAAGCTGTTTTGACCACTGTAGCCATGTAATAAATTTCAAAATCAGGGAGTGAGAGGTTTCCAAGCTTATTCTTCTTCTTAAGCAGTGCTTTGCTTATCCTGGGTCTCTTTCCTTTCCATATAAAGTTTGTAACACTTTTTTCCATCTCTTTGAAGAATGTCATTGGAATCTGGATTGGGATTGCGTTATTTGTGTAAATTGCTTTGGGCAATATCGACATTGTCACAATGTTAAGTCTTCCTATCCAGGATTATGGTACATTCTTACATTTTTGTAAGTCTCTTTTGGTTTCTTGTAGTAGTGTTTTATAGGTTTTCTTTGTATAGGTTACATTTATTCCTAAATATTTCATCCTTTGGGCGGCTACTGTAAATGGTATTGCTTTCCTCATGTCTTTTTCAGAGCTATGGTTATTGGTATATAGGAATCCAGGTGATTTTTGTATGTTGATCTTATACCCTACCACTTTGCTGAATCTTGCAATGAGGTCTAGTAGCTTTTTTACTGAGTCTTTGGGGTTTTCTATGTACAGAATCATATTGTCTGCAAATATAGAGAATTTTACTTCCTCTTTGCCAATTTGGATGCCTTTCATTTTCCTGTCTTGCCGTATAGCTCTTGATAAGACTTCCAGTACAATATTGAATAGGAGTGGTGACAAAGAGCATCCTTGTCTGGTTCCTGTTTGCAGAGGGAATGCTTTCAGTTTCTCTCCATTGAGAGTAATGTAGG
>NW_006408592.1:5938147-5949135 GCF_000296735.1 Chrysochloris asiatica
TTCTAATTGTTGGAGATGCTGTTTTAATGTGTTAATTTTGGTTCTTTCTTCTTTTTGGATGTGTGCATTTATTACAACAAATTGTCCTCTCAGCACCCCTTTTGCCGTGTCCCAAAGATTTTGGTATGTTGTGTTTTCATTCTCATTTGTTTCTAGGAACTTTGAGAGTTCACATTTTATTTCTTCTACTACCCAGTCGCTTTTCAGCAGGGTGTTATTCAGTTTCCATGTATTTGATTTTATTTCCTTAGTCTTACTATTGTTGATATTTAATTTGATAGTATTGTGATCTGAAAAGATGCTTTGTAGTATTTTGATATTTGTAAATTTATGGAGGTTTGTTTTGTGGCCTAACACATGGTCTATGATGTAGAATGTTCCATGTGCACTGGAAAATTGGGTTGAATGCTCTGTATACCTCTATGAGGTCCAGTTGGCTGATTGTGTTGTTTAGTTCGTCCATGTCTTTGTCAAGTTTCTTTCTGGTTGTTCTACCCATTTTTGAAAGCAGTGTATTAAAACCGCCCACTATTACTGTAGATTTGTCTATTTCTTTCTTCAAATCTATTAGCATTTGCTTTATATATTTGGAGCTCTTTCATTGGGAGCATAGATATTTATTATGGTTATGTCATCTTGTTCAATTGTCCCTTTAATATGAAATGGTGTCCATTTTTATCTATTATGCAGGTTTTTGCCTTAAAGTTTATTTTTCAGAGATTAGTACTTCCATTCCTGTTTGTTTTTTATTGCAATTAGCTTAGTATATATTTTTTACATTCTTTGACTTTTAATCTGGTTTTGTCTCTGTTAAAATGTGTTTCTTGCAGATAGTATATTAAAGGATCTTGTTTTCTCATCCATTCTGCCACACTGTCTCTTAACTGGTGCATTAAATCCATTTACATTCAGTGTAATTATCAATAGGTACGGATTAATTGCTGTCATTATGTTTGTTTGTTTTGTGGTGTTGCTGCTTTCTTTGTTCTATCTTCTTGTGCTGTGTTCATGGTTTTTGTGTTCTTTCTTGTCAGTTTCCTCATAGTTTTAATGTTTCCATGTTCTTCTTGGATTTTCATTTTCTTGGTATGTTGTGAAGTGTTAATTTTCTTTGAGGTTACCTCATATTCCATTAATTTTCCCTCCATTTACTGCAGTCTATTTTATCCTATAATCTACCTGATCTTCTCACCATCTGGATCTCTGTTCCTACGTGTTTAACCTTCTTTCACATTGTAATTGTTTTGATCATAGACTGACCTCCCAGATCCTCTGAGTTTGTTCTTATAGTTTTGTCCTGTTCTTGACTCTCCCATTTGTCGATTGAGTTCTGGGAGGTACTGCCACGTATTTCAATTTCTGGTTATTGTCTGTTCTTGTTGGTTCTCAGTCTACAGAACCACTTTTAGGATGTTTTATAGCACAGGGTTAGCTTTGGCAAAATCCCTTAGCTTCTATTTATCCTGGAATGTTTTGATTACACCATCATATATGACTGATAACTTTGCTGGATAAAGGATTCTTGGTTGGCAGTTTTTTTTCTTTCAGGATTTTACATATGTCTCCCCATTGCCTTCTTGCCTGCATGGTTTCTGCTGAGAGATCAGAGCTTAATCTGACTTGCTTGCTTTGTATGTAACGCTACTCTTTTCCCTAGCTGTTTTCAAGATTGTCTCCTTATCTTTGATTTTGGTGAGCTTCATTATGATATGTCTTGGTGATTTTCTTTTGGGGTCTATCCTTCCTGGGATTGTGGACCTTTGACCTCTGATAGGATCTGTGCCCATGTGTGGTAGAAGAACCCACCAATGGTGGGGGTGGGGGTGTCCACTTGCTCAGGCACCCCCTCTAGTCACCAGACTGGAGGTACACAGACAGCAAGAGGCCAATGAACAGAAACTAAAAAGAAAATCAGAACCAAACAAAGAATGTTGTCCACCTTTGTCTATGAGGTTCCCACAGGCATCAGTCTGTGGCATGTCTGCTTGCTCCCCTACTTGGTCTTGCCCAAGTGCCGCTGAGCCTGGCAGATTCAAAAGTCCAAGATTTCTTGTTCTGCTACAAGTTCCACTAGCTATAAGCCTTCAAACTTTAAAAATCTTCCTATAGATGTGATTCAGAGTTTTGGAGCGCTCCCCTGAAACTGCTTTGCCTGGTTTTCTGTGTTATTGCTGACGAAGATCTTCACTGCACCTCTACCCTATCCGTCATCAAGCTCCACTTCCCTACTGCCCTCTTTTTGTTACACAACTTCTATCTTTATAGTTGTGACCATCGCAATTAGTCATGCTAACAATTACCTACTATTGAATCTAAAGAATCCTATCCCCATCTCTGTTGACCAGACCCTTCTAGACAAGATGAAAAATATTCAGTGGGGATTCTACCTTCCCCTCCTCTCTCTGAAACTAAACTCCTTCTTGAAAACTTGTAAGCCAGTTACTTTGTACCTTTATGCACCCCCACCCCCCACCCCATTTTAGGTAGCCAATATCTAAGTTGCCTGTCCCTATCCACCCTGTGTACTGAGGGGATAGCCTTGATCCTTGATGTGAAGATTCCTTGTCTCTCAGTTGGTATTTTGAGCTATTACATCCACAAGTATAGGTCAAGTTCATCAAATTACAGCAATTTACACTTGCTTCCACTATCAAATTTATTTATCTTCTTCTAGTTGAGTTCTGATCATCAAACCATTGAAGGTAGGTCAAATGGGTATTATCTGCAAGTTTGGGCATTCTTGTGCATCTCCCTCCACTTCATACCAGCTAGATGCTTCACTCTCAGCTCTTGCCCTCCATGGCTAGGTCAGTGTCCAAGGGCTCAGGAGTTCCCAATTCTCCCCATACTTCAGACCAACCAGCCCTTCCTCTTCTCTCTCATCTCAGAGTCAATAGGAACCTATGGTGACAGACCCAATTATGAGAGAGTGAGAAAGTTAGAAGGTAAGGAATCTTCTGTGTCCTAAAGCCCAGCCTTCAAGCACTAGGAGGCCTCAGATTTTGCTGCTAGTTAGTGTTGAATTTACAGGGAGAATTAAAAGACCTTGTCATAAATGTTAAATGAGGCCTACACATACCTGGATTAGCTACCTCAGATGGTAGAAGATTGATTCAAGCTGAGGAGTTAAAATTTTAAGTTGCCTTCCAGAGTCTAAGAATAAGAAGAACCTTCCTAGTTAGCTTTCCGCCTTGGGGACTGGGAGAATTTTCTAGGGGATACTGTTATCATTGTTGTTGTTAAGTGCCCTTGAGTTGGTTCTGACTCATAGCAATCCTATCTATATAGAGTTAGTGAGGCTGTACAGCTTTGTGGAAGCATAAAGCCTTATCTTTATCCTGCAGAGTGGTTGGTGGGTTTGAACCACAGGCCCTGTGGTTCGCAGTCTGGTGTTTACCATATAGAGTCACAGAAAGTTGTAAAGTGATATTTCCTTCTTAAAAAGGACAAAACTCTACTTGGGCAGTTCTAAGTTTGTTCTTGCCTGAAACTTAACAGTTTAGTTTACAAAGAACTTTTACCCACAGCTGTTGACTTGGTCCTCACAACAGTCCTGTGGGGTCAATATATCCCAGTTTATAGATAAGGATTTAGATGTTCAAAGAGGCTAAGGGTCCCGGCAGAAAGTTACAGGATTAAGACTAGAAGCTAGTTTGTTCTCCTGGTGTAGTACAATATTTTCTCCTCACTAGGCAAGAGGAAACCCCCCCGAATGAGATGGATTGGCATAGTGGCAGCAGCAGTGGGCTCAAGCATAACAATTGTGAAGATGACCCCGGAACCGGCCATGTTTTATTCTGTTGTGCATGGATCACTATGTGTTTGAAACCAACTCAACAGCACCTAACAATGAGCAAGTAATCGCTAAGGTGTCTTGATGTTTTTGCACTTCCCACTAGCAGGTTCAATTCATAGCCTCAGAGGTATTAACTTGTGAATCACTAGGCAAACATATACTGTCCCTGAAGTATGAACCAAACATAGGCTTGTTGTTGTTGTTGTTAAATGGTTAAAGAGATATAAGCACTGGACTAGTAACCAAAAGGTCAGCAGTCCAAAACCACCAGTTGCTCTTTGGAAACGTTATACAGGGTCACTGAGTTGGAACCAACTTGATGGCACTTAACAATAACAAGGAGAACCACATATCATTTCTATTTATTTGTGCCCCACCTAACTACAAAGAAACATGGAAAGTTAGAATCTTTTAGTAATTGTTGCCAATAAGCTGCTTCCAAAGAATAGCTGGGGAATCTGAACTACCCATCTTGTAGTTAGCAGTTCAAATTATCAGCATTCTTTTTTCATTCACTCACTCACTCACTGCAATGGAGTCTATTCCCACTCATGTTGTTGTTGTTGTTAAGTGCTGTCCATTCTGTTCTGACTCATAGTAACCCTGTATACGGTTTCCAAGGAGTGACTGTGAGCTTGAACTGCTGATCTTACGGTTCAAACTGACTTTGCAGTCCAGCTCATTAACCCACAGCACCATACCAGAACTCCCTTCCCATTCATAGAGACCTTATATATGGCTTCCTAGGCTGTACATCTTAACAAGAGCAGAAAGCCTCATCTTTCTCCTGCAGAATGGCTGGTAGTTTCAAACTGCTGACCTTGAGTTAGCAGCCCGATGCGTAACCATTACAACTACCGGATTTCCTTCATAACCTAGGGCTGTTGTTGTTGTTGTTGTTAAGTGCCATCGAGTCGATTCCAACCCAAAGCGACCCTGTATAGGGTTTCCAAGGAGCAGCTGGTGAGCTTGAATCACTGACCTTGCAGTTCAAATGACATTGCAGTCTGGTGCATTAGCCAACAAGGCCACACCAGGACTCTAACTGGGGCTAGTAGTAGCTAAATTCTCATCATTTCATGCTCCAAAAGGAACCTAGTGGTGTAATGGGTTATCTATTGGGCTGCTAACCACAAAGTCAGCCATTTGAATCTACCAGCTGGTCAACGGGAAAAAGATAAGACTTTCTGCTCCCATAAAGATTTACAGTCTTGCAAACCCTATACAGGGTCACTATGAGTACGAACCAACTCAATGGCATACATTAACCACCACCATCACCATGGTATATAGGGATAAGGGGAGGGAGGAGTTTGTAGAACCTAAAAGGAGTTATGGGTAAATATGGTAGTCTCCAGAGTCCTGGTCATTTGAACTGCAAGATTAGCAGTTCAAGCTCACCAGCTGCTCCTTGGAAACCTTATACAGGATTGTTGTGGGTTGGAATTGACTCCACAGCACTTAACAATAACAACAATGGTTGTCTCCAGAGTAGCTATGATTTTGCTTAAAGTACTCAGCCAGCCAAAGTGGTCCCATAGAATAATACACTGACTTTTCACCACACCATTTCTTCACTTTCTGACCATAGCTTTCCTAACCTAGCTGGAAACTAGAGGGTACCAGAGCCCTGTGCAAGGAGCATGGAAGAAGAGTGGATCTGTAGGGCACGCAGGAAATATCAAGCACAAGATGTAGCAAGCAATGTTTGGTCACAGGGGTTATGTCTGGAAACACCAGACTTCCCTCTCCCACCCTGTATTTTCATCTAGACCTGTTTCTCTCACAAGTCGTCTTCCTCTCTATCCCTTCTACAGTGACACTTTCATGCCTTCTCCGGCCTGCTCAACCTTACGGTTTGATTTTGGCTCTTCCTGAGTAAGATCAGACAGCACTTGTTTGGATCACTGCCAACCTTTTCATCTAGCACTCTGTTACTCTGTTACTCAGTAACAGTCCTCATGGGGTGTGCTCCCACTCCGATCTATTTCTATATTTGTTATTGCTGTTAAGTGTCATTGAGTCAGTTCTGACTCATAGCAACCCTATCTAGAGTTTCCAACTAACTGCTGGTGGATTTGAGCCACCAACCATGTGCCGCACTAAGACCCTATTATTTTAATCTTGGAAGCAGGATAGTTTAAACTTCAGAAAAGCCCATAAACTCAAAACAGCTTATGAACTATGGTGCAAATTCACTTTAAGTACCAGAATTCTTCAAACATAGGTAGTTTCAGAAAACTAGTTATCCATTTTGTATCTATTTTTTTGTTGTTGTTTCTAATCTGTCATTAGCTGAGTGTCCTGTTGGTCGCCTGCTTTGAGCTAGTTTAATTCCAGGGATCAGCTAATAATAGAAAACATAAATACTTTCTTGGGCTTACCACTCAATGGTTTGATGCTCTTACTGAAGATACTTATGCTTAAGTCAATAAATCAACCTTGGGGACAGAGCAGTCAGCCCAGGCACACTATCTAATTATTTGATGAGCATTCCAGGTATCCTAGGAGGAAAAAAAAAATCTTCAATATTATACAAGGAATGGACCTGTAGGAAAGTTGTTTCTTTTGTGGTGAGTTTTAGTGGCTAGACTATTCACTCAGTCAGCAGCTACAGCTTCCACCACCAAAATTATTTGCTTTCCCTAAAAACAATGGAAGCACACAATTAATACAATTCCCTCTTTTTTGAAGCCCTTTATCATGTTAACCATTTCCTTTTGGTTTTGATTGTGTGGATCATGACAAGTTTGGACAACATTGTGAAGTATGAGTATTCCAGAAGACTTGAATGTGCTCATGAGGAATCTGTACCTGAACCAAGAGGCAGTTCTTGGAACAGAACATGGGAACACTGAATGGTTGAAAATTAAGAAAGGTGTGCGACAAGGTTGTATTCTTTCACCATACTTATTCAACCTGTATGCTGAGCAAATAATCTGAGAAGCTGGGTTGTATGAAGAAAAACGTGGCATCAGGAATGGAGGAAGACTCATTAACAACCTGCGATATGCAGATGATACAACCTTGTTTGCTGAAAGTGAAGAGGACTTAAAACATTTACTGATGAAGATCAAAGAGCAAGCCTTCAGTATGGATTACATCTCTATGTCAAGAAAACAAAAATCCTCACCACTGGACCAATAAACAACATTCTTATTAATGGAGAAAAGATTGAAATTGTCAAGGACTTCATTCTTCTTGGATCAACTATCAACACTCACGGAAGCAGCAGTCAAGAAATCAAATGATGTATTGCATTAGGCAAATCTGCTGCACAAGACCTTTTTAAAGTGTTGAAGAGCAAAAATGTCAGCTTGAGGACTAAGGTGCGGCTGACCCAAGCCATGGTATTTTCAATAACCTCATATGGATGCGAAAGCTAGACAGTGAATAAGGAAGACCGTAGAAGAATTGTTGCTTTAAGTTAGGGTGTTGGAGGAGAATATTGAAAGTGCAATGGACTGCCAAAAGAACCAATAGATCCATTTTGGAAGAAGTGCAGCCAGAGTGTTCCTTGGAGGCCAAGATGGCCACACTCTGTCTCTCACACTTCGGACATATTGCCAGGAGGGACAAGTCACTGGAGAAGAGTATCATGTTTGGTAAGGTGGAGGGTGAGAGAAAACGAGGAAGAACCCTAACGAGATGGATTGGCTAAGTGGAGCATCGATGGACTCAACCGTGGTAACAGTAGTGAGGTTGGTGCAGGATCGGGCAGTGTTTCATTCTGCTGTGCATAAGGTCACTATGAGTTGGTACTGACTTGATGGCACCTAACAACAACAACAACATACCATGTTATTTGCGATTGTGTTTTAATACTTACAGTGTTCTGCAGCTTACTTTAGTTGCATTTGTGTACTTGTCCTATCAGCTTCGCTTTATGACTGCCCCAGTCCAAGGATGTTTTAGTTTATTACATGGTGTTAGAAACCAAGTGTCTAAAGTCTTCCAAGAGCATTTCAATTTCATTCTTTTCCACAAAAGGAACATAACTTGTTTTTCTACTCTAAAACTTTTCACATACATTCCTATGTCAAAATCAAACCAGTACTACCAATAGTAGTAAAATCTTGAATCAAATGTGTCTCAATTTTTTTTGTTTAGGTGGCTTTTACAGTTATTTTAGGTTAAAATATCTTTTTAAAAAGTTAATAAACCCGAATGGCAAAAAAGAAAAAGAAGTATAAGCTAAATTATCTTGTACAGCAAGGCAACATCAGGAACTTGGTTGCCCATCTTGCAATCAGCTTATCTTGAGTGATACTTTAATCTTAGTTAGGTTTCAACATTTCATAGGTGCTGTGATTAAGGTAGATTACATGTTAATCAGGGTCCTCTCTAGGGCAGTTGTTCATTAGGCATGCTGTTTAAAAATAACAGTTTGCTGGGCCTCGGCCCAGCTATTCTGAATTAGTCAGTTGAGAGAGTCTATATTTTTCAAAAAATACCCAAAACATGAAGGAAATATTTTGCTTTACAGTTTTGTTTTCCAATTAGTTCACATTGACCATGCATTGCTTATTTAAAAAGGAAAAGAATCAAATACTTTCTTTTTTATTAATAATAAATCTTGGCTAAAATGGGTGTCTTGGTATGACACTGTAGGATAATCACTGGGCCTCAAGGTCAGTTTGAACCACAAAGTTGGTTCAAACTCATCGCCCACTCTTTGGAAACCCTATACAGGGTCGCTATGAGTTGGAATCAACTCAAACAGCACTTCACAACACAATAACAACAGGGTAAAATCACTTTGGAGTCCTGGTGTGGTGCTGTGGGATAAGCACTGGACTGCTCACCTCAAGGTCAATGGTTCAAACCCACCAGCCACTCCTCGGAAACATTATACAGGGTCACCATGAGTCAGAACTGACTTGGCAGCCTTAACAATAACAATAACCAAATCATTTTGATTGTGTCCCAAGACAGAGTTTGGAGTTTTCATTTGCTCATTCCTCTGGGTAATGAAGTAAACATAGATTTATTTCTGGAATAGAATCTGTGACCATGTCTTGAGTTAAACTAATGGCATACCCCCTTTCAGATTGTTGTTGCTGTTGTTGTTAAGTGCCTTGGAGTCGGTTCCAATGCATAGCAACCCTGTAGAGGGTTTCTGAGGAGCAGCTGTTGAGTTTGAACTGCTGCCCCTGCAGTTCAAACTGACATTACAATCCAGTGCATTATCCCACAGCGCCAGCCCGTCAGATCACTTCCAATCAATTGACAAGTTTGACATTATTTTCAGGAAGTTGTCAACCAATATGAAGTCTCAAGCCAATGGTCATTTCACTTTTAACTGAGAAACATTAACTGACGAATAATGTAGGTCTCAATTAAATGAAACAGATAAAAGTAATACATGTTGTTGTTGTCATTAAGTGCAATCAACTTGGTTCCAACTCATAATAACCTCTTTAGGGTTTCTGAAGAGAAGTTGGTGGGTCTGAACCACAAACCTTATGGTTAGCAGTCCAATGCTTATCCTACAACACTACACCAGGACTCTAAAAATAATACATAAAAGGGTATAAACTCATATTTTCTAAAACTAAGCACTGGACTTAAAGGTTGGTTTGAACTGCAAGGTCTGTGGTTCAAACTCACCAGCCATTGCTCAGAAACCCTATACAGGGTGGTTATGAGTTGGAACTGACTCGACAGCAGTTAAAAACAACAATAAGAACAACAAAACACTTGTTTAAAATCATGATGCATTTTTTCAATTAAAAAGAAGTACATATACTACTAAGTGCACTGAAAAGGATCACGTTGGACGGTCCTGGATAGAGTGGTACAAAACATGGAATGAAACTCAAAATCATACAAAAAAATCAGGGTTACTGGTCAGATTGAGACTGATGGAACCTCAAGATTATGGCCCTTGAACCTCCTTCAGGTCTGGAACTGAACTCACTCCTATTGCTCCATGTTCAGTCAAGCAGTAGATAGGTATATAGGGGACAACAACCCTAGTCAGGTACGCATGTCATAGAATGGTGAACCATTCAAGATCAAAAAGGCAGCATAGAAACAAGAAACAGGACATGAGATAAGGGATGTTACCTAGAGGGGATTGCAATCATTGAGATGAAATAAACTGTGTGATTTGCTGAATGCAAACAACAACAACAAAAAGAAGTACATATAATTGCATTATAAATTAATATACACTCATTTAAAATAGTTTTGAAAAACATGAAAAGGAAGCAAATTCTACAATCCTAAAACAATCATAGTCATGTTTTGACACCTTATTTTACATCATATTTTGGTAATATTTGTTTATTTTATCTGCACTATTTTTTTCTTTTTTGTGTAATATACATAAAATCACACTGTATTTTAAACATCATTTCAAATTTTCTTGAAGTAAACAATGTAACCACTAGAAATTCCACAGGCATTTACTAACCAAACTGTCCCCCCATCAAGCACCTTCAGTTTTGTACACATAAATCCCCCCCATCCCCTACACACACTGTATCATAAATCCTAAATTTTGAAAAGGAGGAAGACCCCCCACAAGATAGACTAATGTGGTGCCAACAACAATGGGCTCAAACCTAACAACCATTGTGAGGATGGCACCAGACTGGGCAGAGTTCCATTCTGTTGTGTACAGGGTCACTATGAATCAGAATGGACTCAACAGAACCTAACAACAACAACATTTAAAATAACCAAAAGCATCTGTGACTGCTCATCAGGACTAACCAGGAGGCAAAGACTGAGTTGATAATAACAACTCAAAAGTAAACACTTGACAACTTGCTTGCCCAGGAAACATCAAGGCAAGCGGTCAGGTCCCCTCAGTGCAAACCCCCTTCCAAGACTAAGACTCAATGGGAATACATGCTCTGGTTGGTGACCACGCTCGTCACCCATAAGGGGAAGTGAGGGAAAAACAGCAATGAAGCAGCGAGATAAGCCCTACAATGTTCAATAGACTCCTGTGAACCTGGGTGGAGACCTGGTCGGCCAGCAATGTGGCAAGACCTGGGGACTCTTGGGCCTAGAGTCAGTGACATAGCCACAGAGGACTAGAGTAGAAAGTGAAGCATCCAGCTGATAAGAAGAGAGGTCATATGCATAAGAACACCCACACTTGCAGATAATATCCGCTTGACCTGGCTTCAGTGACTGGATCATCAGAGCTCAACCAGAAGAAGAAAGAAGAGGGAAAAAA
>NW_006408592.1:5949970-5955613 GCF_000296735.1 Chrysochloris asiatica
AGTTTTGAACCGCTGACCTTAAGGTTCGCAGCCCGATTCGTAACCACTATACTACCAGAGCTCCTATATATATAAGTAATCTATTGCATTAACTTATGCAAGTTTCACCTGAGTTTGAAACTTGCTCTGAAACACCATTATCATTGTATTTAGCCTTGATTCAATACTGTTAACCCACCCACTTCCATTAAGTTGATTTCCTTATAGGATAGAGTAGAACTGCCCATAGAGTTTCCAAAGCTGTAAATCTTTTCCCTTAAATATTGAAGGACTCCATATCATGAGTGTTAAGAAGAAAGGATTTGCTAAATCACGTTAATTTACCCCAAATCCAGTCAAAATTATTACCAAGCTACGAGCTGCATTTTACCTTGTTGTTATTAAGTGATGTCAAGTCAGTTCCAACTCATAGTGACCCTGTAAAGGGTTTACAAGGAGCAGCTGGTGGGTTTGAACCAAAGACCTTGCAGTTAGCAATCCAGTGCTTTTCCTACAGGACCACTTCAAGATTCTGCATTTTACCTTGCAACTAGACAATTTTCTCATTAAAAATATGCTTTGAGATGGAATAATTTGGGGCTTTATTTCAATAGAGTGTAGATTCTGATTAAAAAGTAAATGCCTATGGAACTTCTAGTGGTTACGTTGTTTACTTCAAGAAAATTCAGTGTCCATAATGCCTTCAATAAGAAATATCAACACCCAGAGGTGACTGATGTATTCCTAGCCATATCCTCAAAACCTACAAAACCTACCCACCAGGATGAGAAGTTAACATTATTGAATCAGGGCTAAATACAATGCTGGTGCCATTCCAATTACCTTTTTATAGTCTTTTTATAGCAGTCTAAGTCTTCAAAGTATCTTGGTGTCATTGATTTGATGAATAGAACCACAGACTGAATAGAACAAAATGCTCTCTGCCCCTTATCATAGCCTCACATCAGAGCTACTAATTTGGTGTCCTGAGGGCTTAATCTAAAAGTTGTCTTGAGAGAAAATATTTTTTGCCAGAACTACTCCTTCTTTATTTATTGAGGACACAGAGTGCTTCTAAATGTTTCTAAATATAAGTTCACACTCCTTCACAGCACACCTGGGTTATCACACAAGTAGTTGGAATTCTGTGTCCACAGGTGGGGTGCCTAGGCCTAGTGGTGGGAAGAGAGATTCCTAGCCCAGTCTGATACAATTTGCCATCTGTAAGGGCTGTCCTTGTAACTAGGTGCCCATTGAGTGGGTTCCAACTCATAGCTACCCTGTATAGGGTTTCCGAGGAACAGCTGGTAGATTTGAACATCCACCTTGCAGTTCAAACTAACCTTGTAGTCCAGTGCTTATCCTACAGTGCCACATCTGAAGAGAAATGGAAAGCATCAGTGGCTTTGGACAGTCTAAAGTTCACATGCTACATCGGCATAGTTGGACTGAACATCCCTGAGCCTCAGTTTCATTATCAATGTAAATTAGACCTCTAAATGGTGCTTCTACCTCTCATCTGTCACTTTGTCGTACTGTGGTAGCTTGTGTGTTGCTGTGATTCTACAAGCTATTCCATGAGTATTTTAAATACCAGCAGGGTCACCCATGGTGGACAAGTTTCAGATGAGTTTCCAGATGAAGACAGACTAAGAGGGAGAGACAAACTACTTGCAAGTATATAATCACTGAAAACCTTATGGATAACAGTGAAACAATGTCAGATAGAGTGTCAGAAAATTGGTCCCTCAGGTTGGAAGGCACTCAAAATGTGACTGGGCAAGAGCTGCTTCCTCAAAGTACAGTTGACCATGATGACATGAATGGAGCAAAGCCTGTGGGATTAAAGCCATCAGGACCTTCATTTACTGATGGAGCACAACTCACAATGAAGACAAACAACTGTAAATATCCATTAATAATTAGAACATGGAATGTATGAAGTATGAATCTAGGAATATGGGAAATTGTCAAAAATGAAATGGAACGCATCAACATTGATACCTTAAGCATTAGTGAGCTGAAATGGACGGGTATTGGCCAGCTTGAATATGACTATCCCATGGGTTACTGTGCCGGGAGTGACAAGTTGAAGAGAAATGGTTTCACAGGATTCATTGGGCAAATTATTCAAAGCATCAAAAGATGATGGAAGGAATATGCAGAGTCACTGTACCAAAAGGAAATGGTTGATGTTCAACTATTTCAAGAGGTAGCATATGATCAAGTACCAATGATTCAGAATTCCAACTAGGGAAGTCTAAGGTATATTAAAAGTGTTGGCAAAGAACAAGGCACCAGGAATTGATGGAATAAAAATTGAAATATTTTAACAAAGTGAAGTGGCACTGGATGCACTCACTCATCTCTGCCAATAAATTTGGAAAACAACTACCTGGCCAGCTGATTGGAACAAATCTGCATTTGTGCCCATTCCAAAAAGAGGTGACCCAAGGGAATGCAGAAATCATTGAACAGGATCATTGATACTCCATGCGAGTAAAGTTTTGCTAAATGTAACACAGAAACTGCTGCAATCATACATTGACAGAGAACTTCCAGAGGTCCAAGCTGGATTCCTAAGAGGATGTGGAACAAGGGAGGATATCATTGCTGACATCAGATGGATCTTGGGTGAAAGCAGAGAATACCAGAAAGATGTTTACCTGTGCTTTATTGACTACACAAAGGCTTTCAATTGTGTGGCTCATGATAAGCTATGGATAACATTGTGAATATGTGTATTCTGGAACACTTAATTGTGCTCATGAGGAACCTATACATAGACCAAGAGGCAGTTTTTCAAACAGAACAAGAGAACACGGAATGGTTTAAAATTAGGAAAGGTGTGTGGCAGGGGTGTATTCTTTCACAATATTTATTTAACCTGTATGCTGAGCAAATAATCAAAGAAGCTGGGGTCTATGGAGAAAAATGTGGCATCAGGCTTGGAGGAAAACTCATAAACAACCTGTGATATGCAGATGATACAACCTTGCTTGCTGCAAGTGAAGAGGACTTAAAATACTTACTAATGAAGATCAAAGACCACAGCCTTTGGTATGGATTGCATCTCAATGTAAAGAAAACAAAAATCCTCACCAATGGACTAGTAAACAACATTCGTATCAATGGAGGAAAGATTGAAGTTGTCAAAGACTTCATTTTTCTCAGATTAACCATCATCACTCAAGGAAGCAGCAGTCAAAAAATCAAACAATGTATTGCATTAGGCAAATCTGCTGCACAAGACTTTCTTAAAGTGTTGAAGAGCAAAGATGTCAGTTTGAGGACTAAAGCATACCTGACTCAAGTCATGGTATTTTCAGTAACTTCGTATGCATGCGAAAGCTGGACAAGCTCTGGTAGCGTAGTGGTTATGAATCGGGCTGTGAACCTTAAGGTCAGCGGCTCGAAACTACCAGCTGCTCCGTGGGAGAAAGATGAGGCTTTCTACTCCCGTAAGGATTTACACCCTCGGAAACCCTGTACAGGGTCGCTATGGGTCAGAACTGACTCGACGGCACTTAACAATAACATAGAAGAATTGATGCTTTTGAGTTATGGTGTTGGAGGAGAATATTGAAAGTGCCATGGGCTGCCAAAAGAACCAATAGATCCGCTTTGGAAGAAGTGCACCCAGAGTGCTCCTTGGAGGCCAAGATGGCCAAACTTTGTCTCTCATACTTTGGACATATTGTCAGGAGGGACCATTCACTGGAGAAGGATATCATGTCTGGCAAGGTGGAGGATCAGAGAAAAAGAGGAAGACCCCAGTGAGTTGGATTGGCAGAGTGGTAGCATCAATAGGCTAAAGCATAGCAATGATTGTGAGGTTGACCCAGGACCGGGCAGTGTTTCATTCTGTTGTGCTTAGGGTTACTATGAGTCAGTACCGACTCAATGGCACCTAACAACAAAACAAATAGTGCTTACTTCATGAGGTGGTTGTGAGAATTAAATGAAAAACAAATATGAAGGGGGCTTGCCTAACGAAGTCTCTTGTAGAGACTGTGGAGACTGTGGAATCCATGTCCAAAGGGACCTTTAAGAAAAAAAGTCATCCTCTTCATACCCTAGGGTGTTTATTAGTACAGAGTCACTAGCTCTCTAGAGAATCCAGATCTCTGGCGGTAAAAGGTACCCCAGCTTTCCCCTAGTTCCTTGCCTCAGACTGGATGAGTTTTAGCCTCTTTGCAAAGCAGCCAACTCTTTTGTGTGGTAGTTAATTTTGGCTTTCGTCAAAGAAGTTAGAAAAAGAGACTTGAAAGTATTTACTAGAGTTTCTACTATGTGCAAGACAATGAGAACAGTATAATGCAATGGTTATGAGCAAAGACATTAGAGCCAGATGGCCTAGGCTCTACCTTATGCTGACTGTAGGATCTATATGAATGTCCATTCCCTTATGTTAAAACTGGGCTTAGAATAGTACCTGGGAGGATTGTTATTAAGATTGCATTAAATGGAGTAATGTTTACAAAGTACTTTTAGTGAGTACCTGGTACATGTTGTTGTTATGTGCCCTTAAGTAGATTCTGACTCACAGACACCCTGTATAGAGTTTCTGAGGAATGGCTGGTGGGTTGGAATTGCCGATGCTGAGGTTAGCAGTCCAGTGTTTATCCTACAGAACCACAGCAGGACTCCCACTCGGTACATTGTTGTTAGGTGTCTCCAAGTCCGTTCTTAATTATAGCAACCTTCTATAGAACAGAACAAAACACTGCCTGTTCTGCGCCATCCTCACAGTTGTGGTTAAGATTGAGTTCATTGCTGATGCCACTGTGCCAATCCATCTCGTTTAGGGTCTTCTTCTTTTTTGCAGACCCTCTACTTTTAACAAGCATGATATCCTTCTCCAGGAACTAGTCCCTTCTGACAATATGTCCAAAGTATGAGAGATGAAGCCTGGCCATCCTGACTTCTGAAGAGCATTCTGATTGTACTTCTTCCAAGATAGATTTGTTTGTTCTTCTAGCAGTCCATGGTACTTTTAATATTCTTCTCCAATATCATAGCTCAAATGCATCAATTCTTCTATGGCCTTCCTTCTTAAGATGTATATAAAGCAACTGGAAATATCATGGCTTGGGTTAGGTGCACTTAGTCCTAAAATTGACATCTTTGCTCTTGAGCACTTTAAAGAGGTCTTTTGCAGCAGATTTGCCTAATGCATTATGTCATTTGATTTCTTGGCTGCTGCTTCCGTTAGTGTTGATTGTGGATCCAAGTAAAATAAGTTTTTGACAACTTCAATCTTTTCTCCATGTATCATGATGTTATTTACTGGCCCAAAGGTGAGGACTTTTGTTTCCTTGACATTTAGATGCAACCCATACTGAAGGCTGTGGTCTTTGATCTTTATCAGTAAATATTTTACTAATTATTTGCTTTCAGCCAGCAAGGTTATATCATCTGCATATCACAAGTTGTTAATGAGTTTTCCTCCAATCCTAATGCCATGTTTTTCTTAATTTAATCCATCTTCTCAGATTATTTGCTCAGCATGCAAATTGAGTAAGTATGGTGAAAAAACACAATCCTGGCACACCCCTTTCCTGATTTTAAACCATTCAGTGTTCCCTTGTTCAGTTCAAATGACTGCCTCTTGCTTCACGTACAAGTTCCTGATGAGCACAATTAAGTGTTCTAGAATGCTCA
>NW_006408592.1:5956010-5963277 GCF_000296735.1 Chrysochloris asiatica
TTAAAATTTTTCCATTTTTATTCCATCAATTCCTGGACCCTTGTTCTTTGCCAGTGTCTTCAGTAATCTTGGACTTTTTCTTTTAATACCATTGGCTCTTTGTCATATGCTATCTCTTGAAATGGCTGAACATCAATGATTTCTTTTTGGTTCATTGACTCCGTGTATTCACTCCATCTTCTTGTAATGCTTTCTGCATCATTCAACATTTTGCCAATAGAATCTTTCAATATTTCAAGTTGAAGACTGAATTTTTTTCTTCAGTTCTTTCAGCTTGAGAAATGATGAGTGTGTTCTTCCCTTTTGTTTTCTAACTCTAGGTCTTTGCACATTTCATTGCAATACTTGACTTTGTCTTCTCAAATTGCCCTTTGAAAATTTCTGTTCAGCTTTTAGTTGCTTGTTTCTTACAAAAGCTCACTTCTCCCATTTGCTTTAGCATCTCTATGCTGGAGAGCAAGTTTCAGTCTCTTCTGACATTCATTTTGATCTTTTCCTTCTTTCTTATCACCTTAATAACTTTTTGCTTTCTTCCTGGTATGATGTTCTTAATGTCATTCCACAACTCTTCTAAAATTCAGTTGTTAGTGACTAATGCATCAGATCTGTTCTTTAAATGATCTCTACATTCAGGTGGGATATGTCCAAGGTCATATTTTGGCTCTAGTGGACTTGTTTCAATTTTCTTCTGCTTCAGCCTGAATTTGCATATGAGAAACTGAGGGTCTCTTCCACAGTCGGCCCCAGTCTTGCTTTGGTTGATGATATGGAGTTTTCCCACCATGTCTTCTCACAGATGTAGTCAATTTGATTTCTGTGTATGCCATCCACTGAGGTCCATGTGCATAGATGTCTTTTACATTGTTTAGAAATATTATTTGCAATGAATGAGTCATTGGTCTTGTGAAATTCTATCTTGTGATCTCCAGCATCATTTCTATCACCAAGGTCATATTTTCCAATGATTGATTCTTCCACTTTGTTTCCAACCATTGCATTCCAATCACCAGTAATTATCAATACATCTTGATTGCATGTTTGATAAATTTCAAACTGAAGAAATTGGTAGCATTCTTCAGTTTCAACATGACTGACTATAGTGGTTGGTAGTTAAATTTGAATAATAGTGATATTAATTGATCTTCCTTGTAGGCGTATGGATATTATCCTATCAGAGACAACATTATACTTCAAGATAGGTCTTGAAATGTTCTTTTTGATGATGAGTGCAACGCCATTCCTCTTCAACTTGTCATTTCTGGCAAAGTAAACCATAGGGTTGTCTTCCTAGTCTTAGTCTGGAAGTTCAGTTGAGACCTGTCTACCACGGGTATATCCTGCTGGTGTTTGAAATACTGTTGGCATAGCTCCTGGCATCACAGTAACACAAAAACTACCACAGTATCACAAACTGAAAGATGAATGAGTGGTGGCTTGGTACATAGTAAGTGTTGTAAGCCAAAACCCACTTCATTGCCATCATGTCAATTCCAAATCACAGCAACCCTATGAAGACAGAGTAGAACTACCCCCATAGGGTTTCTTAGACTGAAAAGCTTTACAGAAGCCGATTGCCACATCTTTGTCCTGCAGAGACTGGTGGGTTCTACCCTCACACTTTTCAGGTTGTAGTTGAGTGCTTTAACCTCTATGAAACTAGGACTCCTTTAGAACAGTCAGGTCACTTCTGACTCATAGAGACCCTGTGTAGGGTTTTTGAGGCTGTAAATATTTTCTGGAGCCAAAAGCCTCATCTTTTCCCTGTGGAGTGGCTGGTGGGCTTGAACTGTTGATCTTGTGGTTTGAAATCCAGTACTTATCCTACAGAGTCACCTGATAAATTCATTTTGATTGTGTTAAATGTCTACTTCATTGATGTAGATCGTGTTTCTCCACTGAATTATAATCTCCCTAGGACAAGCACTGGAATGCTAACCACAAGGTTGATACTTCAAACCCCCAACTGCTCCTTGGAAACCCAATACAGGGTGACTATGAGTCAGAACTGACTCAACAGCATTTAACAATAACAGCAGAATGTTGGAAAAGGAATGGAAAATTCACCTTTCCCTTTGTTGTTACATGATGTAACAACACTTAGTCTGTGCTAGATAGTGTCTTTCATACTTCACACTTATTGTTTCATTTAATTCCTACATTTTTAGGTGGATGCTGTTATTTTCTTTTTACAGACAAAAGAGCTAAAGCTCGGGGAAGAATAAGTGAATAGCCTAAAGTTAGAGAATAGAGACAAAATTCAAATGTGGTTATCAGTCCCATATTATCCTAAATTCATACGCCTTAATAGGAGTCCTGGTGTGGTGCTGCGGGTTAATTTGCTGAACAGCAAGATCGGTTTGAACTGCAAAGTTGGCGGTTCAAGCTCACCAGTTGCTCCTCAGAAACCCTGTACATGGTCGCTGTGAGTTGGAACCAACTTGGCGTCACTTAACAACAACTGCAATGCCTTAATAGTTATGAGAATATGGAGGACAGAATCCAGTGTTTATTGTGTGAGCACATTCTTCTGTTCTTGCTCTCTTATCAGTTACTCTAAATCATTTAATGTGTGTTTCTCAAATAATAATAGAACATACGTTCACACTGAATTGTGCATGTAAAAGTGGTTGAAATGGCTTAATGTTTTGTTATATATATTTTATCACAATAGTTTTTTAAAAAAAGAACAGATGTTCTATATTGTTTTTGTAGATTACAGGGCGGTCTTAAAAGCATTCCAAATGTAAATACAGATTTATGTTAGAGAAAAACAAAGGAATAATAATCATTTTCTACAGTGGGATGGGGAGTATAGGAGTGGAAGAAAACAAAGGAGGGAAGAAGAGGAAGAGAAGATCTTTTGCTGACTAGTAAATGCCATAAACTTAATTTACAAGATGAATACAAACGTGTAGGAAGCATCATTAAAACAGAATCAGCTTTGGCCTAGAGGAAAGGAAAGGTCAGCAGGCAAACAGGCCACAGGCCAGCAGGAAGCATAGAAGCTGAGAAGAGGTGAGTTTTAAGGTCTATCTAGGTTATGAAAACGAATTTTCCTTCTCCCCTTCTTTTCTTCCATTTTTATACGATTCAAAAATGCATATATATATACTGATTAGAAAATGCTATTTATTGTAGAAAAACTGGAAAACATTATTAATAAGTTAAGAAAGGTATTACTATTTCAAAAATGCATATATGTATATTGATTAGAAAATGCTGTTTATTGTAGAAAAACTGGAAAACATTATTAATAAGGTAAGAAAGGTATTACTATTTAAAAAATATAAGTCATTTTCATGTGCTAGTGTAGCACTGTAGGGTAATATGGGACTGATAACCACGAGGTCGGTGCTTCAAATTCACCAGCCGCTCCTCAGAAACCCTTATACAGGTTCACTATGAATTGAAAGTGACTTAACAGCACTCAACAACAGCAAGCTATTTTAAAGGGGCTTCAAAAATGGATTTCTAAAGCATGCGTGGAAGATCCTGTTCTTGCATCAGCAATACTGCATATTATCCTTTTTAAAATTGCTAAATGAATTTTGATAAAGGAAAAGAGAAGTTCTTTGTTATTTTCATTTTCATCTTTACTAATACCTTCAATTGCTAGTAAGGTTTTATGGTTTTATACATGTTTGGTCTCGTCTACATTTTGTGTGCATATCCAACACTAACACCTTTTCCTCATTTTCTATTGGAATGCCCGTGTCTTACTAATTTGTATAATTATATTAAGGATATTAACTTCATTACTCATAGCAAACATTTCTTCTAATTTCTATTGTTTTGCTTATAGTACATTTTGACATGAAGCGTTTCATTCTTATGTAATCAATCCATTGCACTCTTCCTTTATCTACTCTTTTGTTGTCTCTTCCATTGCAAAATTGGCCATGTTATCTTCAAATGGGCTGAATTTTGAAAGAAGCAAGGAACATGGAAAGTTCTTGGGAGGCTCAAATGATTTGCACTTGAGTACTAATTGATAGGTTGGTGATCCAAATCCACAAAGACAGGTTTATTAATCTGCTTCTGTAAAGATTACAGCCAGGAAAACTTTACAGAGCACTTATAAAATATTATAGCCAAGAAAACCTTATATATACTGTGTAACACATAGCATAGCTGGGAGCTGGAACTGACTCAACATTAGTTGAAATTGACTTGACTGCAACAGGTTTGATTTTGGTGTGGAAGGGTCAGTGGTTGACTGAGAAGGAGGAAAACGATTTAAGGATTCAAGACAAATAGTATGATGAGGCTGATGTAGCTAGAAGCAAGGAAGAGAACTAGTGATTGGTTAAAAATAATAATTAGATTGCATCAGTCTATGGAAGGCAACTAGGAAGAGGAAAGTAGATAGATGTGGAGACCTTGCAAGCTGGCTGTGGAGCCGGGTATTGATTTATTTAGACCTGAAAGAGAGACTCATGCCAGCTTTTCCCAAAAGGGAATTCCAAGTGGGAAAAGGACACTATGTAAGGATACTTTTGCTAGAAGTTGCTCAAATGCAGGGAGTCAGAAGAGCAAGGATGCTGTTGATGCAATTCAGGCTCCTGGTGGTGACATACTAAATTGACAAGGCTACCTGGAGAAATGGAGTGGGAAAGGCAGGCAGGCCCAAGATACGTTTCTATGGGGAAGACAAAACAAAAAACAAATTACATCAAGGCATACAAAATTTAAAAAAAAAGAGGTTCAAATGTCTTTGATGTTTGGCGGAGACTTCTGTGTTTCAGTAACAGCAGCAGGTAGATTTGAAAGGATGAAATAACATCAGGAGCAGGGGAAACCTAAGCTTGGTATTTAAGAAGCCCTGGTGACTCTGTGGGCTACGTGCTAGGCACTTAACCACAGTGTTGGCAGTTCAGACTCACCAGCTACTCCACAGGAAAAAGATGAGGCTTCTGTTCCCATAAAGATTTACAGTCTTGAAAACACTAAGACACAGTATTTATTATTCTGTTCCATAGCATGAGTCAGAATCAATTTGACGGTAGTGAGTTCGGTTTGACTTGGAAAGCTTAGTGTTTATATGCTCTAAATACTGGGTGTTGGAATATCCACAAGAAGATATCCTGTACCTGACAAGACAGATGACAGTCTACTGATGAAACGAAGGAAACTAAGGGTCAGGCAGAGAAGCAAGAGTTTAATTCCTTCTCTGCCAATACATGACTCTGTGCAAGGCCTGTGCTTGAAAGAAGTTTAAAAAAGCTTGCTGTCACCTTTGGGAAGTTGTTGGAGCTGACTAATTACTAAACACATGGCACCAAAAGATGTAAATTTAAGAAATAACAATTGCAGTGTTGGTATGTTTAAGGTAAGACCTTAGAAGTAAGGTTACCAGAGACACTCAGTTAAATTTGAATGTTATATAAACCAAGAATAGCTTTTCAGAATAAGTATGGCCCAAAAGTTGCATGGGGCATAGTTATACTAAAAAAGTATGTGTTCTTTCTCCAAAATTCAAAGTTCGTTAGTTGTCCTGTATGTTCATTTGCTAAATTTGGCAAGTAAATCCATGGGAATTTTAGGGGTTTCAGTTTTATCATCTTAAAATTGGGGCTATCGTAATATGTGAGAGAATTGTTAGAGGATTAAATGAGGCAATGTTTTCAAAGTGCTTTTAATGAGTACCTGGCACCTAGTAAGTGCTATGTGCTTGATAAGTTCATTTTTATTTTGATTAGTAAATCTATGGGTCTTGTACAGATATCAGTTTTCCCATCTAAAAATTGGGGTTAGATTCCAAAAGACTCCCAGAGTGACAGTTTGTTCAAGTGATTGGTGGAAGTTGAGAAATGAAAACAGAACAGGAAACTTCTACTTCCCAAAAAAGATAAGATGCAAATCAAGCAGGAGAAGGAGATAATAAATAGCATATACATTAATTATTCAGTTTGTATTTTTTGGTCACCTGCTTTGCACTGCTTTGTCCTGTGCCGGTGACTTGGGGGGTTTCATTCAAGGAATTTATAATGAGTATTGAGCTCTGGTAGCATAGTGGTTATGAATTGGGCTGTGAACCACAAGGTCAGCAGTTCGAAACTACCAGCTGCTCCACGGGAGAAAGATGAAGCTTTCTGCTCCCGTAAAGATTTACAGCCTCAGAAACTCTGTTCAGGGTCGCTATGGGTCGGAACCGACTCGATGGCACTTAACAACAACAACAACATTGAGAATCTATGATGGACTCCTGATGTGGCACTGTAGGATCTGCACTAGACACAGAACCACAAGGTCAGCATTTCAAACCCAGTAGCTGCTCCTTGGAAATCCTATAAAGTGTCACTCGGAGTGCACTGTACTTAACAACAACAACAATGTGCTGGGTTAAAGCCTTAGCATTAAATTCTCAGATGAATAAGACGGTACTGAAATAGCAACAATAGGGGAAATCAGACTAATTCAAGAAGAAAGAATGAAAAACGTTTGGAGACCAGTTCAAGATGGAATGTAATTGAGAACCAAACTATGGTTTATAACACCAATAGGATGAGCAAAGCAGCGATGGTTTCTCTATGTTCATGGCTTTGCTTAACTTTGAGGAGCAGCTATATTTCAAAGAAATTAGCAATCAGTTGAGGGTTACACATTAATTAAAGGATGGGGCTTTGAGCCAAGCCTTGAGTCACTCCAAACTCTTTTTATAACATTACACTATTGCTATAAGAAAGACTTCCTGCATCATGCTAATTATTTGCTTTGACATGGAGATGAAAAAGTCTGATCCCAATGTGGAAAGATCCCCTGAAAAGAAAGTGCTAAATGAGATCATTTACTCTCCAACCTACTTTTTTTTCCAAGTTGTTGGGTCCTTTGTGAGAGGAATTACTGAAAAATGTGAGTCCAGAAGAATTTTCCAGAACAGGATAAGAAATAGTGAAAAAGTCCTTGCTTGACAAACAGCTGATTTAGAATTGTCTTGTGTCAGAGCTCTTTATATCCCTTCTACCCTCAAATGTGGTTTGGTGTCAAATATAAATATGGCTGTGAGGTCATGAGACTTCTGCAGTCTCAGATGGGAAACCTGGCAACTCATCATAGAAAGTCATATCTCCATTCTTAGATTATGACTGTTACAGGACCTGAAACAAAGAGTTGAATTTTGGAAGTTTTGTAATGAATGTGGTTGTAAGAATTATATGTATGCAGGGTCACTATGAGTTGGAATTGACTCCACGGTACTTAACAACAACAACCACAACAACATATATATATGGAGTTCTGCTGTGGCATTGTGGGTTAATGTGCCAGA
>NW_006408592.1:5965212-5966175 GCF_000296735.1 Chrysochloris asiatica
TTCCGACTCAATGGCACCTGACAACAACAACAACAACAAGTGGAACAGAGGTAAAGAGTGATGCATACTCAACCTTGGAACAACAGGGCTCTGGGATACAGAGATCTAGGTATAGCTTGAAGAGGGTAAAAAATACTAAAATCCTTGACTGCCTTAAGACTCTTAGTTTCCCTTGCCTGCTATTGTAAAATAGACATTTGAGTGGGATAGAAAGGAACGTTGGGAAACATGATTAGAGAAAACTTGTAAGCCCACCTTCAGCCTATAACTAATTGGAATACCTAAGAGGGGTTCTACAACTTGCCCAGTGGAATAGGCCTCATGCAAAGCCTTTACAGAATATAGGACATTAGGTGGAATCCTGAGTCCCATCCACAACCTTGTGAGGTGAGACATTCCCACTAGAAAAGACAAGCAGACTGGAACAGCTACAGTGACAGAAGATACATCTTCATGATTAACCTGACCTATACTCAGAGTGGTAGTTACTCTAAATACCAACAGAGAGGGATAGTCTTCACATCAAGTATCAATGCTATCCACTCTGTACACAGGGTAGAGAGGAACGGGCAACTTAGACATTGGCTACCTAAAATGAGGGGGCAATGAAGGCACGAAGTGACTGGCTTACAAGGTTTCAAGAGGAAGTTTAGTTAAAGAGTATGGGGGGAAAGAAAGAGTCCCCACTGAATAGAGTTCATCTTGTCTAGATGGGTCTGGTAAAAAGAGATGGGGATAAGATTCGTAAGATTCAACAGTGAATAGTATTATCATGACTAATTGCGACTCTCACGATTGTAAAGGTAGAAGTTTTGTAACAAAAAAGGGGAGTGGTTAATCTTACAGTCCAGAAACAGAGGACCCTAGTACCATCAAGAGCGGAATGTACAAATAGAATGCGGGACCTTATCCAGAGAAGCAGCAGCGCCAGAGATGGAGGCAGAGATGGGGGCATGGAGAGGG
>NW_006408592.1:5966275-5969418 GCF_000296735.1 Chrysochloris asiatica
AGATCTGGGTGACAGTATCATGTCTATTAATCTCAGGTTGTTGTCTGCTGTTGTTGGTTCTCAATCCAAAGAAAATTCATTAGTATTTTTTGCGAAATTGGGATGGTCATTACAAATACCTTTAGTTTCTGTTTATCAGGAAATGTCCTAATTTCACCATTGTATTTGAGGAACAACTTTCCTGGGTATATGATTCTTGAATGGCAGCTTTTTTTCCTTTCAGAATTTTGTATATGTCATTCCTTTGCCTTCTTGCCTGAATGGTTTTTGCTGAGAAATTAGAGTTTAGTCTTATTGGTTCTCCTTTGTAGGTAACTTTTTGCTTTTCTTGAACTGCTCTCAGGATTCTCTCCTTGTCTTTGATTTTTGGAAAGTTTTATTATGATATGTCTTGGTGATTTTTTGGGAGATGGGAATTTATCCTGTCTGGGGTTCACTCATCTTCTTTTATGGTTATCTTCTTGTCCTTCATGATGTTAGGGAAGTTTTCTTACAATAAATCTTTCTCTATTGTCTCTGTGTTTTTCTCTTTCTGTTTTGGAATTCCAGTCACCCATAAGTTGTTCCTCTTCATGGTGTCCCACATAACTCTTAGATTTTCTTCATTCTTTTTTCTTTTCTGATTGCTCTAGCATATCGGTATTGAGAGATTTATCTTCAAGCTCACCAATTTGGGCTTCCATTGCTTCGCATCTACTCCTTTACCCTTTTATTGTCTTGTCCATTTCTGAGATCTCAATATTAATTTTAAGGATTTCTAATTACAGATTTTGTATTGTTTCAAAATTTAAATTTTTTGTGTGTTTGCTCTTGTAGTGTTTTCCTGAAATTCAAAGTTAAATATATGTGACTGCTGAACAAATGCCATTTACACTATTCCAAGTTAACATGGCTTAAAAAAAGATTCAGGGAGAAGATGATCTTACATCATGCAGAAAACAAGCTGCCCACAGCACTTGCAAAACCCAAGGAATTATTCCCTGAGCTGCAATAGCCTTAGTTTAGTTTAAACATGATAATTCTCAGAGGACCCCATTATAATTTATAGCTGTCTCCATTCTAAATGGTCTAGGGTCACCCTCTTCACAGAAAATGCCCTCTTCTTTCCCCTTCCCCATCTTTCTGGGAAAACATATCAAGATTTATTCAGACGTTTGACATTGTCAATATAATTATTTTCATATGTTAGACAAAAATACCTCACCAAGAAGATAACATCTTTATTAAACATATTGACAGTTAAATACGATAGGGTTGTGCACACATAATTATCATAACTACTTTGAAGGAGTAAAGGACTGTTGGAGAAAAGCCTCATTATTTGGAACTGGATATTTTAATAGTATCTGTAAAAGTAGACGCTGTATCATTGCCTGTCTTGGATAAATAATGTACTTATATTTCTCTCTTAACATTGATGACCTTACTAGTTTCCTTGAATGTGTGTTACTGCATTTATTCTAAGCTTGTTCACTGCATAAATGCCTTGACCTTAATCACCTAGGATTTGCTGCACCTAGGAAGGTAATTGATTACATGGCTCTTTAACTCTTGTTTCCAAAGCTAAATTATATGGTTGAGATATTGAGTTCCTAATGAAGACAGTTTTTGTTTTTATACTTAGTAAACACTAAACCACAAACAAATTTGGGTCAGTATTAAAAGGGAACTTGATGCCATATGAAGTAAGAAAACAGAAGGAAGAAGGGATGACAAACCCCAAAGGCTATGAGCAGGACAAGGAAAAAGAGAATGGCTATATTTGTAAGAGAAACTTAGAAGAACAAGAGGGCAGCAACAGTCAGGAGAGAGACTTCTTAAGAGAGCTGCCCTTGAATTTGATCAACAGTTTGAAACTACTAACTGTTCCATGGGAGAAAGATGAGGCTTTCTGCTCCCACAAAGATTTAGACCCTTGGAAACCCTACACAGGGTCACTATGAGTCAGAACCAACTCCACAGTATCACCACTACCAGAGAAGTGAATGAATCGTGATTATCTGTGTTTTCTAGTTCTCCACACAGTGCCTAGCAAAGAACAGGGTTTGTGAAGTGAAATGAATAAATAAAACGTGTGCTGTCATGGGATGCAATGACTTCTATACCACTGGACACGACTAGGGAGCAGCAGAGTGAAACTGATCACACATGGGGTTACAGCAAAAACTAGAATATATTTATGGTATGTTGGAGGAGAATATTTAAAGTGCCATGGGCTGCCAAAAGAACCAATAGATCCATTTTAGAAGAAGTGCAGACAGAGTGCTCCTTGGAGGCCAAGATGGCCAAATGTCTCTCTCATACTTTGGACATATTGTCAGGAGGGGCCAGTTGCTGGAGAAGAATATCATGTTTGGTAAGGTGGAGGGTCAGAGAAAAAGAGGAAGACCCCAAGGAGATGGATTGGCTAAGCGGCAGCATCGATGGACTCAAGCGTAGCAACAGTTGTGAGGTTGGCCCAGAATTGGGCAATGTTTTGTTCTGTTGTACATAAGGCCACTATGAGTCGGTACTGACTTGATCGCACCTAACAACAATAACAACAACAACTAGTTTAAGATTTCCAAATAGTTTGCAGAGCTTTAGCATATGATATGCCTTTACTCTTCCATGTTTTACTTCCAAAATATATCTCCAATCCATCCACTCCATCTTTGCTGCCACGCTCTTAGCTCAAGTCACCATCTTTTGGTATCTAGACTACTATACTGGCCTCCTAGAAGGTCTCTTGGAATCCACCTTTGCAACCACTCCCTCTTCTACTTTTGAGGAAAAGCTGACTGACTTGAGGATTGTTGTATAATAACCAACAAATCTAACTGAAGAAAATAAAAATAGCTTGGATCCACAATCAATGCTCATGAAAGCAGAAGTTAAGAAATCAAACAATGCATTGCCTTAGGCAAATCTGCTGCAAAAGACTTAATTTAAAGTGTTCAAGAGCAAAGATTCAACTTAGGGTTCATCTCAACCAAGCCATGGTATTTTCAGCCTTCTCATATGCATGTAAAAGTTGGACAATGAATAAGGAAAATCACAGAAGAATCAATATACTTGAGTTATGGTGTTGGTGAAGAATATTCAAAGTATCATGGACTGCCAGAAGAACAAACAAATCTGTGTTGGACAAAGTACAACCAGAA
>NW_006408592.1:5975388-5981611 GCF_000296735.1 Chrysochloris asiatica
AAAAAAGAGTATATGCAAATGACCAATAAACCTAAGTATCCAGGGAAATGTAAATGAGAATCACAATGATATATCACTATGTTGTTGTTAAGTGCCATCGAGTTGGTGCCAACTCATAGCGATCTTATTTATGCACAGCAGAACGAAACACTGCCCTTATACACCCACCAAAATGGCAATTTATTTTAAAAGGAGAACGACAGTACCAATTGTCAGTGAGGATGTGAAGCACCAGCATGTACACATCATTGTTAGGAATGCAAATTGGTGTAAACCATGGGAAAACTCTGGTTTTAGCTAAGGAAGTTGGATATGTATATATCTGCTGTGGTTATTAAGTGCCATCGAGTCAGTTCCAACCCTGTATAAAGTCTCTAAGGAACAGCTGGTAAACTTGAACTGTTGATCTTGCAGTTCAAACCAACCTTGCAGTCCAGTGCATTAACCTGCAGTGCCACAACAGGACTCCATGTACATATCTATGACCCAACATTTCTACACCTAAGCATATATCCAATAGAAATACTTGTACATGTGCATCAAAAAGCGTACACAAGAATGTTTATAAAAGCATTACTCATAAGAGCAAAAACTTGAGGCAGCCCACATGACTATAAACTGTAGTACATAAACAAATGGTGGTGTATTTTTATAACAGAATACTATACAATGGAAAAAATAAAGAGGCCCACATATTGAGCAAAAGAAGTGAAATAAAGACTACATGATTTACTGTATGTTCAAGTATTAGAAGTACTAGTCCTTTCATAAAGTTTAGAAACAACTAAAAAACTATAGTATTTAGAAATTAATTATTAAATGCTAAAACTATAAAGAAAAGAAAAGTGTTATTAACTAGAAAATATCTCATTTGAGTGGTGGGAGGAAGATGAGGAGATGTCAAGGGAACTAGTAATATACACTTTCTTAAATTGGTGCTGGTTACATCAGCATTTGTTTCATGATTATTTATGGAGTTACACATGTTTTGTATGTGATTTTTTACATATGTATTATATTTCATAATTTGAAAAAAAATTAAATCTCCCACTCTAGAGAGAAAGCAAAGGTGGCAAAATATCAACAATTGTTGCAATTAGGTGAAGGGTAAATGGATATTGTACTATGTTTTCAACTTTTCTTTGAGTTTCAACATTTAAAAAAACTTGGAGGTAAAACTCTTTTTGATCAACTTTCCCTGTAGCCACTATCCCATTTCAATTCCTTTCCTTATGGGAAAATTCTTTGCAAGTGACCCTCTAGTGAGAGTCTCTAGTTCCTCTCTTCTAATTAGATCCTGACCATACTAGTTCTGTGGGTTAGGTGTTGGACTGCTAACTTCAAGATTGGTTGAAACTCACCATCCATGGTTTATAGTCTCAATAACCCTAAATAGGGTTGATATGAATCAGAATTGACTTGATGGCTATGGGGTTTATTTATGCAGCAAAACTACTCTTCTCAAGGTCATAAATGACTTCCACATCACTAAATTCAATGACCATGTATCAGTCCTCGCTTTATTTGCCAGCATTTTGTACTGTTGATCTTTCTCTTTCAGCCCTCCCTGGAACACTTTCCAGTATCCAAGACATACACTTGATTGATTTTTCTTTTCTTTCTTTATATGCGTCCTCTCATTCTCCTTTCCTGGTCCTCTTCATCTTTCCTTACCTCTAAAGAGTGGAGTGGCCCAGGTTTCTGCACAGGGATACATGGATACTTCAAATCTTTACTTATATGTAAAGATGTTTCTTTTCCCAACGAATCCCACTCTGGTGATTCTTATTTAGAATTACAACCCTAAATATAATTCCTTTTCTTGGCTTGTTAAAATTTTTTCCTTAGCACTATCTAAAATGATGACACAATTTTACTTACTTATTTTGTTTGTCTACCTCCACTATTATAATGTAACTTCAAGAGGAAGAGATTTTTAACTGCTGTGTTACCGTGTTGTGCCTAGTGTCTAGAGCAGTACCTGACACCCACTAAGCACTTAATCACTATTGAATGATGAATGAATTGCACCTAAAGTAAAAATCCACACTTACAAACCCTGCCAGACTTTCCATTCTCATTTCATACCCTTTTCATTCCTCCAAATATACCAAACTCTCCCCTCACTCAGAGTCCTTTATACTTACCATACAAGTTCCTCATATAATTGGCATTTCTCATAATCTGTTACTGTTTTCTTTTTAAATTAATTTAATGATATATTTTCACTTGTCTACAAATAAAATGTAAAATGTAAGCATCATAAAAGGTCTTGTCTATCTTCCTTATTGCTAGATCCCCAAGATCTAACACAGGTCTGGTACATAGTGGTGGTGATGATGGTGGTTGCATGCTGTGTAATCTGTTCTGAGGCTGTAAATCTTTCTGGAAGCAAAAAGCCTCATGTTTCTCCTGCTGGTACATAGTGTTGTTGTTAAGTGCCATCTCGTCGATTCCGACTCATAGCGACCCTATATGGGGTTTCCAAGGAGCAGTTGGTGAGCTTGAATCACCGACCTTGCAGTTCAAATGACTTTGCAGTTTGACGCATTAGCCCACAGTGCCATACCAGGACTCCCTGGTACATAGTAGATGCTCAATAAAAGTATATTTAATGACTGAATGAACAAGTAAATTTAAAAAGCAACTTTCTTAGAGCAAGGTTCAAATATATACCAAAGTATGAATGTCATAGGTACCCAGGGAGGACAAAGAGTCTCAAGAGCCTAAGAATGACATACAAGCATTCCTCTAGAATGCTTCCTTTTTCTCTCTGAATAGTCCGACCGATTATTGAGGGATAAAGAACAAGTGTGGGAATAATTCACCTGTATCAAATGACCTCATTTTGATATAAGCTGAGATGGCCTGAAATATTTGGTTATGGACAATTAAGGACGACTGGTCTTTGAGGTCCAGTAATTTGTGTTTGAAACAAAATGGCTGCGTGGGGAGAGGAGTGGGAGGGTGGCATCCTGGTTGTCCCGCTTCATTTCTCCATTTTTATTATCACTGTTATGTGCACCAGAGTAGGTGTTACAGGAAATTAGGTCAGGTTTAAAGAGAGAAAGGATCACAAAGAGAAAAATGAAATGTAGAGTGGAGACGTTGGAGGGGCAGAAGACCAGATAGTTTTTATGAAAAGAAAAGCCACAAGTCAGGGATTTTATTCAAATTGCATCTTCATAATAACCCATCTTCATAATAACCTTTCAGGTAAGTATATAGTTTCTATGTGACACATGAAAAAATGGAGATTTAGAGTTTTGGTTGAGTTCACAACAGAAGTAAATAGCATTCTCTCTGAAGCGAAAGCTCACACCCTCCTACCATACCTAGTAACCTTCTCTCTTTCCTCCAAATGAACAATACTGCGAATACCCAGCTGTGAAGTCTGGGGTCACAGCCACACAGTTCCTCTGTAATGCTGTCTTAAGACATGTTGTTCTCCATTCTCAGTTGACTAGAGTAGTGTTTGGTAGCTTGCTCTTCAATAAGGGTATATTTGGAGGAAAAAAACAAACAAAAGAATGAATTAAAGAAAATGTCTTAAACAATATGGACTATGCAGCCATTATGGCTTCCCTTGTGAATCACGTGTTGGTAACAGTTAGCTCCTCAGGTTCTTACTCCCTTCTGCAATTCTTCTGGAATGGCATGTCTCTTCAAGAACAGAAAAAGTTGGAAAAGCTTGTAGTTTGACTGGTGTTGAGCCCTCTCTATCCAGAGCTGGGGAATGTTCTCTTTGGTTATAAAGCTTTCAGGGTTATCTTCTGTGGTGCAGTTGTTGCCAATAAAAATAAGCAAAAAAAAAAAAAAAAATCAAATTTCATTGAGTGCTCTCTGGTGATGCAGTGGGTGAAGCATTGGATTGCCAACCCAAATGTTGGTGGTTCAAATCCACCACCAGTTCTATGGGAAAAACATGAGGCTGTCTGCTCTCATAAGGATTGACAGCCTCAGAAACTCTATGAGGCAATTCTACTCTGTCCTGTACAGTCGTATGAGTCCAAATCTATTTAATGGCAGTGGGTTTAGCATTCACTGAGCACATACCATGTGTGCAAGGCATGGTGCTAAACCCTTTCTATGTTTTATTTTATTTAATCCTCAAGTATTGAGCAGAAGAAAAGTCTATTATCTCATGTTTCTCATGTAAACAAAGAGAGATTTGGACTTACCAAAAAAATCAACTGCCAATATATAAGACAAATACTGTAAAGTTCCTTCTTTCTCTCTTCTCCTGTGCTTAAAATGTAAGACTAGAGCCCAGACAGAAACTCAATCTTTTGAGAATAGAGGCAACAGGAAAAGACTGGTCCAGTCACTGAGTTCAAAGACATAAGAATCCACAGGGCATTGGACTTATCCTGAGGAGTGTGGCTGGATGAGGCACCTCTCAAAAATATATTGTTTTTATTGAAGACAATGTATTAAATTTGGTGTCAAAAGGCTTAGCTTTGAGTTCCAGCTCCATGATTGACTATGGATGTTTGGCTGCTATTAGCTTAGAAGAACATCCAGTTCCTCAGATTTGAAATGGGAATAATACAGATTCTTTCCCCTATTGGGTTGTACTAAAGGCCAGAAGAGAGAATGTGATTTGAATAGAGTAAAGTTGTGTACAAATATTGACTACTCTTATGTTTGGAGATGAGCTAAGTGTCTCCAGAACTCTCAAATGTGAAGACTCATGATGCAGTCCCAATAAAAAGCTGACTATACACACAAAACTCACTGGGAAAAGATGGTGGTAAAGCTCATTATTATCAAGCAAAACAATATCAGAGGTTGGCTGTGGAATATACCATCAATTGCTCATATGCAAGTCCAGGTTGAAGCTGAAGAAAATTAAAACAAGTCCACAAAATCCAAAATATAACCTTGAATATATCCCACCTGAATTTAGGGGCCATCTCAAGAACAGATTTGATTTATTAGGCACTGATGACTGAGGACCAGAAGAAATGTGAGTTGATATAAAGAATATCATACAAGAAGAAAGCAAAAGGTCATTAAAAAGAAAACAAAAATTGATGTCAGAAGACACTCTAAAACTTGCTCTTGAGTAGAGAAGCTAAAGCAAATGCAAGAAACCAGTAGATAAGGAGAACAAGCACGGTGGCGGAGAGGGTGGAAGTGCAGTGAGGAACTCCATCAGCAACAACACAGAACACTGGACCAAGCAGGCTCAGGGGATGGTGCCAAAACTCTGAACCACATATAAAGGAATATTTAGAAGGTTGGAAGGCTTACAGACAGGGGAATTGGTAACAGAAGAAATCCATTGCTTTCAAATTCAAGATGCTCAGCTACTCCTGGGGTGGTCATCTTGGGACAGACCAAGCATGACAGAACCATGGAGATAAAGGTGTGGACATTCCCTTTTTTTGTTATCTGTTCATTGGTCTCTCACTGTCAGTGCACCTCCATTCTGGTGACTAGAGGGGGTGCCTGAGTGAGTGTACACTCCATCCCCACCCCCAGAGGGTTCTACTATGCAAGCCCACAGATCTCCTCAAAACTTAAAGGGACAATATCCACTTAAAACCAAATGGCCACAGCTGGCCCTTAGCTGTTTATAACTAGAAAAAAGGCCTGGATGGGGATAGGTGAGCAGGATAAGCAGATGAAAAAGGAAATAGGCTGAAAATTAAATCCTGAGTTATGTCACAATGACCAACAGTGGCATCTTGAAATTTCTATGGAAGAAGAGTGAAAAGGGAAGCCCGTCACCTGATCATGTCTACCTGGAGGCAATCAGAAAGCATAAAAAAATCAAAATACACACCCATCTAAGTATGAAAGCCATAGATAACTCCTGAATATGCCCCCAAAATAGAAACAGATGACCATATCAGCACATGTCCAGAACTGAGATAAAGTGACTGAGCTGGAAGTAGACCTACACTCCATACTGGAAGATGGGCAGGCTTTAGAAATACCTGAGAAGGAATTCAGAAAAATGATTTTTAAATGTATCAAAACACAATAATATTAAGATGCTTGGCTGTCTTTTGAATCTTGGTTTTCTTTGCATTATATTATAAAATAGACACTGGAAGGGGAGAGAAAGGAATAGTGAAAAGTATCACCATAAAAAGCTTGTAAGTCCATCTTCTGCCTATAACTGATTGGAATACCTAAAATGGGGCTACAACATGCCCAGTGAAGGAGGCTTCCTGCGGAGCCTCTGCAATACATAAGACTATAGGCTCTGCAA
>NW_006408592.1:5981711-5985649 GCF_000296735.1 Chrysochloris asiatica
TGGAAAAGTGGATGGTCAGCAAAAAAGAGGAAGACCCCAACAAGATGGATTTACACAGTGGCAGAAACAGTGGGCTCAGGACAGGGCAGTGTTTCATTCTGTTGTGCATAGAGTCACTATGCGTCAAAATCCACTTGACAGAATACAAAACAACAACATGGTAATATAGATAGAAAACGAGATAAATTATTAGAATTAAAATGTGATTACAATAAGGTTGCTGGATAAAGGATCAAATACAAAACAGTTGCATTTCTATATATCAACAACAAACAGAAAATTAAATCATTTCTAATTTATAAGACCAAGGTGAATCTTGAAACTTATGGAAAGGACTAAGAATAGCCAAAACACTTTTTCAAAAGAATGAGGTAAAAGTAATTGCCTATCTGATATCAAATCTTATTACATGGCTACAGTAATTCAGTTGAGGGAATAAGTTACTGCTCAGGACTATAGTCTCAGAGGACACCAAGGCCAATTGGCATAACACAGTCTATAAAGACAATGTTCTACATCTTACTTTGTTGAGTAGGGATGGAGATCTTAAAAGCTCATGAACAACCATCTAAAGTACAACTATTAGTCTCTCCTGTTCAGATGAAAGAAGAATGATAAAAACTGAAGATGCTTGAAAACAGTTAGTCCAGTGGACCAATGGACCATATGAACATCAGACTCTATGATGCTGAGACCAGAAGAACTAGATGGTTCCTGGCTACCACTACCAACTGCTCTTAAAGGGAGCACAGTAGAAAGTCCTGAATAGAGTGAGAGAAAATGTGGAACAAAACTCAAGGCCTTAAAATAGAAAAGGCTTACTGGCCAGATAGAGCCTGATGAAACTCCATACTAGGGCTCTTGGTCACCCTTTAGGTATGGAACTGAATGCCCCCCTTCCCACCCCATTGCTCAGTTTTCAATTTAGCAATAGATAGGCATATGAGGGGACCACAACACTCATAAGGTATGAACACTATAGAATGGACAACCATTTGGGATCAAAGGGTAGCATTTACATAAGGACAAAGTTCACAAGGGCTGGGAAAAGAGGAATGGAAACAAACACAGAGGAAGTGATGTTACATTGAGAAAATTGCAAGCATTGAGATGAAAAGAAGTGTCTGATTTGTTGAATGTAAAGCTGGTGATCTGGCCGATGATGTTGTTGTTGTATGCTGTTGAGTTGGTTTCAACACAGCAACCCTGTAGAGATTTTCCAAGAGTGGCGGCAAGTTTGAATTGCTGTCCTTGTGGTCAGCAGCCCAACACAGCCCAATGCTTATCCTACAGCACTGAATTGATAAGGATGGGCAACTTAAAAGTTGGATACATAAAACAAGGGGCGATACATGAAGTGACTGGCTTACAAGTTTTCATGGGTGTGTTTAGTTAAAATGATTGTTATGGGGAAAGTTAATCTTTCAAGTAGGAAAGGGCCAATGGCTAGAAGAGACAGGAGGTGACCTGCAGTGCAGTGGATTAGTTTATATTGGTCTTCTGTCCATAGTCTTTGTGACTCCCACCAAACAACATTTTTTTGGGATGAGTCTGGATAAGAGTAGGTGGGAGAAGATGTTGTGATGATATAATTCAGTTGTGAATAGTTAACAGGGTTAATGGTAATTGTAAAAACTTGGATCTCAAATGTGGGTATAAAATGAGTCCTAGCAGAAGCAGAAACAGCAGGGGAATCTCACTACTACCAAGGCAAAACAGCTAAGGGTAGAGTGCATCCTTTGGACCCTGAAATCCCTGAGCATTGAACCTCCTGGACCCAAGAGACAGAGAGAATAGTGATACCAGATGATCAGCAGAGGAGCAGCAGCAGCAGAACAGAATCAGAGCATGAGACAGAGCAGTGGACTTCCCAGTCCACAGAGGAAGTAGAGCAAAGTGGCTTTGGGTAAGACTCACTTGGTGACTTCAGACACTTAATTGTGGGGAGTTAGGTTTGCTGACCCATGGAGTTAGAACCAAGTGCCTTCAGGATGAGGCTTATGGTGGAGTAATATGCCCTATGGGCATTTATTAGCAGCCTTAAAAGAGCTTCAAAACATTGCGGGAGAAAACAAACAAGATGGCACTAAGGGTGGAAGTGCAGTAAAAAGTTCCGCCAGCAACAACACAGAATACCCGACCAAACAGGTTCAGGGGATGGTCCCAGAACTCTGAACCACATATAAAGGAATTTGTGGCAGAAGGAAGAAATCCACTGCTTTCTAGTCTGGGAAACTCAGCTGCTCCAGGAGCTGCCATCTTGAGTAAGACCAAGCAGGGGAAGGATCGGAGCGGCCACAGATGCCTGGCAGAACCGCAAAGATAAAGGTGTGGTCATTCTTTTCTTTTAGCTGTTCATTGGCCCATTGCTGTCTGCACACCTCCATTCTGGTGACTATAGGGGTGACTGAGCTAGTGGGCACCCCAGCCCCACCCTCAGAGGGTTCTACTAGACATGCACACAGATTTCCTCAAAATTTAAAGAGACAGTTTCCAATTAAAACCAAATGGCCACAGCTGGTCCTGAACTGTTTACAACTAGATAAAAGGCCTGAATGGGGATTGTGGAGTGGGACAAGCAGACAGAAAAGGAAATAAGCCGAAAATTAAATGCTAAGTTATGTCAAAACAACCAATAGTGGCATCTTGAAATTTCTCAAGAAGAGTGAAAAGGGAAGCCTATTTCCTGATCACATCTACCTGGAGGCACGCAGAAAGCATAAAAAATAACAAAATACATACCCATCTAAGTATTAAGGCTGTAGATAACCCCTGAATATGTCCAAAAAACAGAAGCAGATGACCATATTTGCACATGTCCAGAAATGAGATAAAGTGACTGAGGCAATGAGCTGGAAGTAGATCTACACTCCATACTGGAAGATGGGCAGGCTTTGGCAATGCCTGAGAAGGAATTCAGAAAAATGATTATAAAATTTATCAAAACACTATATAATGAAAAACAACAACAACAACAAAAACACTATACAATGGAGTTGAGAAAAATAAGGAAGAAGTCAGGAAAGTGCTACAGGAACAATCCAATAAGCTAGATACAGCACTGGAAACAATTCAAAACCTACAGAAGAGGTCCAAACAATTAATAATAGAATATCAGAAACGGACAATACACTGAAAGGGCAAAGGAGTAGAATTGAAGAGATAGAAGCCAGAACTAGTGAGCTAGAAGATAAATCTCTCAACACTACTAAGATAGAAGAACAAACACAAAAAAGGATTAAAAAAATCTGAACAGGGCCTAAGATTCATGTTGGATAACATGAAGAGAAATAACATAAGAATTATTGGCATTCCAGAACAGGAACAATCACACAAGTCCACAGAGGAGATAGTTGAAGAGCTTCTAGAAGAAAATTTTCCTAACATCTGAAAAGCAAAAAGATAAGCATTCAAGAAGCTCAACGAACCCCAAGATGGACCCTAAAAGACAATCACCAAGACATATAATAATCAAGCGCTCCAAAATCAAAGATAAAGACAAGATCTTGAAGGCAGCTAGGAAAAAGAGAAATATAACTTACAAAGGCAAGCAAATCAGATTAAGCTCAGATTTCTCAACAGAAACCACGCAGGCAAGAAGGCAATGGGGAGACATATATAAAAACCTGAATTAAAAAAACTGCCACCCAAGAATCCTCTACCCAGCAAAGCTGTCAATCAAATACGATGGTGTAATCAAAACATTCCAGGATAAACAGAAGCTAAGGTATTTTGCCAAAGGCAAACCTGCTATGAAAAACATCCTAAAGGAAGTTCTGTGGACTGAGAACCAACAAGAACACACAACTACAGAATGATGTACATGGCAGCATCAACCTGAACTCAGTCAACAAATGGAAGAGTCAAGAACAGAATAAAATTATAAGAACAGAAGATCTGGGAGGTCAGTCTAGGATCAAAGCAATTACAATGTGAAA
>NW_006408592.1:6007541-6010266 GCF_000296735.1 Chrysochloris asiatica
CAAATCTGTTCTTCCGATGATCTCTAAATTCAGGTGGGATATATTCAAGGTCATATTTTGGCTCTCGTGGACTTGTTTTCATTTTCTTCAGCTTTATTTTGGTGAGTAGCATCTGAGCTATTAAAATCTCATGAGTTATTGGTCTCTTCATAATGGAAGAATAGTGATGAGAATTGAAGTTGCTTGGAATCGATTTGTCCAGTGGACTAATGAAACCTGTGAACATCAGTCTCCACAACCATGAGAACAGAAGAACTAGATGGTGTCCAGTTACCACTACCAACTACCCGGAACGAGACCACATTAGAAGATCCTAGATACAGCAGCATAATATGTGGAAAAAACCTCAAAATTATTAAGAAATATATATATATATACCAGGCTTACTGTCCAGAAACAGAATGGAGGAACCTGAGACTGTGGCCCTCAACCACCTTCAGGTCTGGAAAAGAACACACCCTCTTTCAGCCAAGTGCAGATAATTGTATGTGGGGGGAGGGGGGAAAACTTTCAGCCAAGCAGCAGATAAGTATTTAGCAGCAACAACACTGATAGAACAGTTAATTCAAAATTACAGAGGGTAACATGTACCTAAGGACAATGATGAAAAGAGATGGGAAGGTGGGTAGAGGAGAAGTGGGAGCCACAGGGAGAAAGCAGATGACTACTATTCTATGGAGTGGATTACAGTAATTTAGATGAAACAACGTGTATTATTTATTGAATGCAAAACTGATGGCCTTGTATGTAAACCTTCATTCAATTCACAATAAAAAGTAAAAAAAAGATAAATTGATCATTACTGGTGACTGGAATTCAGAAGTTGGAAACAAAGAGAAAGAATCAATAGTTGGAATATTTGACCTTGCTGATAGAAACAAGGCTGGAGACCCATGATAGATTTTTGTAAGACCAGTGACTTACTTATTCATTGTAAATGCCTTTTTCAACAACATAAAAGGCAACAATAAACATGACCCTCACCAGATGGAACACACAGAAATCAAACTGACAATGTACGTGGGAAAAGAAGTTGGAGAAGCTTAATATCACCAGTCAAAACAAGACCAGGAGCAGACTGTGGAACACACCACTAATTGCTCATATGTAAGTTTGGGCTGAAGCTGAAAAATAATTAAAACAAGTACATGAAGGCCAAAATATGACTTTCAGTATATCCCACCTGAATTTAGAGACCATATGAAGAAAAATAGCCATAAGTATTACTATAATCCCCATTTTGCAAATGAGAAAACTGAGGTCTAGTAATTTATCTATAGTTGAGTGGTGAAACTTAGATTGGAATCCAGGTCTGTTTCTACCATGTTTTTAACCACTGTGCTTTGGTACATAATACTTAAGATATAAACATCCAATTTTCAGCCCTCATCATGGTTGATCCTGTGACTTTATTGCCAAACCTATAACAAGCTATTCGTATTTGGATTTAGAGCAAACACTGTGTAGGCCTTTTGCAAACACTTCATGGAAACCATCCTGTTCCTTCCCCCATAATGCTGCCTGTGGAAAGAAAGGTGCCTAGCAGTGCCAGGACTCAGATCCTTTGAAGCACACAGTCCATAAAATTAACCTGCCTGGGCTTTGACCCATCTACCAACTCTGAGTCAGTTGGCAGGCAAAAGGCCAGAAGCATAGATGTAATCAGTTCCTCAGCAGGTCCAACCACGCCACCTCCACCTTCCTTAACCTCTTGTCTTTCCAACCGGATTTCACCACAAGGAACCTGTTTGTGAGGGAAAGCACCACGTGTATCAGAAGTGGCCCAAAGACTCTTCCTAAATCTCTCTCTCACCTACACCCCTATTTCTCTCGGATTCCTTCCAGCCACACTTACTTCATAATTGCTAACGTTAATTAGTACCAGTTAACACGAGAAGTTTTGATAGTGTGTTAAAATGGAGCACAGACCTTGGAATCAATTTAGCTGTGGTTCATAGTCCCAACTTTATAATATGAAGCGGCTTCAAAAAATTCATAGAGAATTCCATTATAATTGCATTCTATTTTTCAGTGAAAAAAATTTTTTTGAAGCTTCCTCATATTGTTGAGCAAATCTAACATCTTTAAATTCAGTTTTCTTGTTGATACATTAGGGATGGCAATAAAAACAGTATTTTGTAGAGGTGCTACAATGAAGAAATGATATATATATGAATAAAATGCGTCTAATGCACTTTGAACAGTGCCTTTACTTACAGTAAGCACTCAAATGTTAGCTATAACTGTGTAGTCTGGGGCAAGTGAACAATGGAGATTCTATCACTCCCCATCTAGAAAGTATATATGAAAATGAAAATGCTCCTGGCACATAGCTCAGTGTTCCAAATTTGAATCCATTTGATCAACAAACTCTATCTGTGTATCTACTGTAATAACAATAGTAATGAATACAACTGGAGTTTATTCTATCACAAATCTGAGATGCAGTCTAACCACTGATATATCAAAGGGAAAGCACTACTGGATCTCAACTAACTCAATAGCTTCTCTGATTAGACTGTGTTGTTGTTGTGAAGTGCTGTCTGACTCATAGCAACCATTTATAGGGTTTCCGAGGACAACTGGTGAGTTTGAACTGCCGACCTTAACAGTTCAAACTAATCTTATGGTCTAGTGCTTATCCTTCAGCGCTGTGTTAGGCACTAAAGACTTTATAGTAAGGAAAGGACCTGATGGTCCTTATTTTTTATTTTTTATTTTTTTT
>NW_006408592.1:6012971-6016114 GCF_000296735.1 Chrysochloris asiatica
GGATAAAATTTCACAGATGACACTGGTTTAACAGAGTTGTTAAGTGGATTTCTGAATGGGGAGAAACATCAGGCATCACTCCATCTAGAAAGTCAGCAATTTGTCAACTATTCACTTGAAAGAAGCTCTGGTACAAACTTTAATTTTGTCACATGTAGTTGAAATTCCTATTTCAAAAACATAATTTCGTTTCTTCACCCGTTGTTTAAAATTCCTATTTCAAAAACATAAAAATGATGACGTGTGTTCTATGGTAAAGGAGGCATGGGAGCAATTAGCCACATATTTTCATTTCCTCTTTCTAGTCCTGACTCTCCTTTCTCTGTTGCTCCAGGAAAATAGATGCCAGTTATTTTACATGGGGTTACCATTCTTTACTAATTAAGCAGGTCTCAAAGATGCCAGGCACTACACAATAACCTAGGAAGTAGAACAGAAACACAAAACCTATTTTAGGCAATGAACTAGAATGTACCATGAAACCAAGACCTTAAACCTCCAAACCAATAAGCCAAATCCCTTATTTGTTGTACATATTTTCAGCAGCTGTTGTTTTTGTTGTTGTTATAAATATACCTATCACACAATTTTTGGCAATTCACATTTTTATAGTTATGCAAACAGAAGACTGGATGCTGTCTGGCTACCATTAAAGAACATTTGATTAAATAATTTACAGAAGAATCCAAATCAAAAGGGGGGTAATGCAGAACAGAATTTCAAATTTTATGGAATTAAGACCTTCTGAAGACATTGAGGTTGAATGACCCCTAAAACTATTGCCCTAAGACCATCTTTAAATTCTAAACCAAAAATATTCCCTGAAGTTTCTTTAAACCAAACAATGCTAAGTTGCTAAGTGCCATCAAGTCAATTCTGCCTCAGCGATCCTGCTTCCAAGGAGTGGCTGGTGGGTTTGATCAACTTTGTGGTTAGTAGTTTAGAGTTTATCTTAAAGTGCCACACCAGGACTCCAAAACAAGCAATAGTTTAGCTTAATTAGTAAAGAATGTCTGCCTTGAGTGTTGCGCTCTTTCAAGAACTATCTATACAAGGTTGCTACAAGTCGGAACTGATTCAACGACACTTAACAACAACAACAACAACAACACATGAGACTAAATTGACAACATCAGCTTGAAAGATTTTACAGGAAATTCAGGGGACGAACAATTCAGAAAAGTAGAGTGAGAACAGTTGCACACTTCAAAGAATGTAATCAATGTCACTGAGTTGTATATGTAGAAATTGCTGAATTGTATGTTCTGCTGTGGATATTTTCAACAACAACAATAAAATAGGATAAATAAACAAAATCCTGAATAATAAGAAAAGATAAAGGTGTCAAATGTTAAGGGTACTTAGGGGCAGGGAGAGGATTTGGCTGTTTCCTTTCATGTGAGTTTGAGGAGGTAACATCCTAAGCACATATAGGTTGTCTCTGTTACCTAGTGCTGCTATAACAGAAATGCAGAGGTTTTAACAAACAGAAATATCTTTTCTGACAGTTTAGCAGGCTAGCAGTCCAAATTCAGAGTGCTGGCACTAGAGGAAGGCTGTCTTTCTGTGTCAACTCTGGAGAAATGTCCTTATCTCTTCAGCTTTCACTTCCTGCTTCCTTGGAAATCCTAATGTGTCTTGGCATCTGTCTTACTTCATCATCACTTTTATATTTCAAAAGAGCTTGACTCAAAACCCACTCTACATTAATCTTATTTCATGAACATAATGAAGAAACAACTCATTCCCAAATGGGATTATAACCACAGGTTAGGAATTTCAAAACACATTTTGGGGGGATACAATTCAATGCATAACATTCCACACTTTGGCCCTACAAAATTCATGTCCTTCCCATATGCAAAACACATTTACTTCATCACATCATTCCCCAAAATCTTAAGTCAACTCCAAGTCCAAAATCTCATCTTCTAAATTATATAAATCTAAATATGAATGAGACTTTAGGCACATTCCTTCCCGGGGGAAAATTCTTCACTGAGAACCTGTGAAATCTAGACTACATGTTATTTGTTTCCAAAACACAATGATGAAACTGGCACAAGAGATAAAATGAAGATAAAGAAGGGGTATTAAGCATCAAGTAAGTGACAAACTAAGCACAACACTTTCCATAAGCTCGCAAGAATTGGAAATAATTCTCTGTTCTTTGGGACCAAAGAACATCTGGGTAATAGTCCAGCCTTTCATACTCTGGGTGTTAGCCAGGCCTTCTGGATTCTGGGTGGTGTTGCTCTAGTCCTGTTCAAGAGGTATTATGAAACAAAGTATAGGCACTTATTATCTTCTTAGAATCTGAAAAATTCTCAAATTTGGAACACAGCTTACTCCATGGGTTCCATTTTAAAGGATTATGGACACTAACAATGTCAAATCAAAGATAATCCAAAGTATGCTGAGAGGAAGGAAAGCATATTTTGAGGAGAGAGAGGCTTTCTAGAGGATCTGCCTTTTGAAGTGGTTCTAAAATGTTGCAGTGAAAGTAACTATAGGCCCACAATTGGAAGCTCCAGAAAAAGAGAAAGTTTTACAGAGTGGTTATTTCTGTGCAGAAGTATACACTAATGAAAAAGGTTAGGAAAAGTATGTGTTGATATGGAGATTGTGGTGCGAGGTCAATGGGCAGAGAAAATTGGATAGTGGTTTTATAAGGTGGAGAATCTTGGTCAGATGTGTTCTTTTAAATATTATAATGTGTTTATTTTCATTATAAAGTAACATATATTCTGGGACATACTAAAAATTAAAAACTTAAGTACATCAAAAGACTTCACCAGAAGAGTAAAAAGGGAACCCACAGAATGGGAAAAAATCTTTTGCAATGACATATCAGACAAGGGACCCATTTCTAAAATATACAGGAAACTACAACACCTCTACAAGGAAAAGACAAATAACTCAATTAAAAAGTGGGCACAGGACATGAACAGACAGTTCACTAAGGAAGAGATCCGGGCAGCAAACAAACATATGAAGAAATGTTCACGATCACTAGAAATTAGAGAGATGCAAATCAAAACAACAATGAGATATCATCACACACCAACAATAACAGCAAAGATGAAAAATGTAGATGACAATAAATGCTGGCGGGGATGTGGAGAGACTGGGACACTCCTGCA
>NW_006408592.1:6018218-6028959 GCF_000296735.1 Chrysochloris asiatica
CTGACCTTAAGGTTCGCAGCCCGATTCATAACCACTACGCTACCAGAGCTCCTTTTGCACATAGAAAGACCAATAGTTGCCCCTTAGATGGCCACTTATTAGCTTTTAAGATCCCAGATGCTACACACCAAAGTAGGATGTAGAACATACTTTGTGAACTATGTTATGCCAACTGACCAAGGTGTCCTCTGAGACTATGGTCTTGAGCCCCTAGGTTCAGCAATTCATTCTTTGAGATGTTTGGTAATATCTAAGGCACTTTCATCATTTTGCCTGCTGTGTGCGCCACCACATTGATAGATATATTTGCAGCGAAGGTAAATAAGTAAACATATTCTCTTTCGAACCTTTATATATTTGTAGATATACTCCCACTCTTCCTCCCATACCTTGTGTATCTGTCCATGAATCCACCCACAGAACATTGTTCAAATGTATATACAGCACTAGACAATAGCGCTTTGAAGGTATTTCATTGAGTGTCTAGAAAAAATATACACTGTAGATATTTTTTCTACTAAGCATTGTAATCTTACAATTTTGGTTTCTGATTTATGCCTGCTTAATATTATATAGGGGTCCTGGTGTAGCCTGTAGGATAAGCACTGGATGGCCAACCAGAGGGCCAGTGGTTCAAATGTGGACTTGGTGATAGAAATAAAGCTGAAGATCTCAAGATAGAATTTTGTAAAACCAATGACTTATTCATTGCAAATACCTCTTTTCAACAATACAAGCTACTATACATGTGAATCTCACCAAAGGGCATAGACAGAAATCAAATTGATTGCATCTGTGGGAAGAAATGATGCAGAAGCTCAATACTGTCAGTCAAAACAAGGCCAGGGGCCAACTCTGGAATACACCACCAACTGCTCATATGTAAGTTCAGACTGCAGCTGAAGAAAATTAAAATAAGTCCATGAATGCTAAAACATGACCTTGAATATACCTCACCGGAATTTAGAGACCATCTCAAGAACAGATTTGATACACTAGACACTGATGACCAAAGACCAGAAAAGTTATAGGATGACATCAAGAAAATAATACAGAAAGAAAGCACAAGGTCATTAAGAAGACAGGTAAGAATGGATGTCAGAAGAGATTCTGTAACTTGCTCTTGAATAAATAGAAACTAAAGTGACTGGAAGAAATGATGAACTAAAAGAGCAAAACAGAAAGCTTCGAAGGGCAGCTCAAGAAGACAAAGTCAAGAATTATAAAAAATGTGTGAAGACCTCCAGTTAGAAAACCAAAAGGGAAGAACACAGCATTTCTTAAGTGGAAAGAACTGAAGAAAAAAATTCAAGACTCAACTTTCAATATTGAACGATTCTTTGGACAAAATATAGTATGACCCAGAGTCACTGTACCTAAAAGAACTGGTCGATGTTCAACCATTTTAAGAGTCAGTATATGGTTAAGAATCTGTGGTATTGAAGGAAGAAGTCCAACCTGCACTGAAGGCATTGGCAAAAAAACAAGTCTACTGGAACTGATGAAATACAAATTGAACTGTTTGAACAAACTGATGCAGCATTGGAGGCACTCACTTGTTTATGCCAATAAATTTGGAAGACAGATACTTGGCCAACCAATTGGAAAAGATCCGTATTTTTACCCATTCCTAAGAAAGGTGACCTAATAGAATGTAGAAATCATTGATATCACATGTAAGTAAAATTTTGCTGACGATCATTCAAAAACAACTGCAGTAGTACATCCACAGGGACTGCCAGAAATTCAAGCTGGATTTAGGAGAGGATGTGAAACAAGGTATGTCATTGCTAACGTCAGATAGCTCTTGGCTTAGGCAGAGAATATCAGAAAGATGTTTATTTGTGCTTTGTTGACTATGCAAAGGCATTTGACTGTGTGGATCATAACAAACTATAGATAACATTGCAAAGAATGGGAATTCCAGAATACTTCATTGTGTTGATGAGGAATCTGTACATAAACCAAGAGACAGTTGTTTGACTAGAACAAGAAGATAGTGAATGGTTTAAAATCAGGAAAGGCATGTGCCAGAATTATACCTTTTCACCATACTTATGGAGTTCTGGTGTGGCACTGTGGGTTAATGCACTTGACTAAAAAGTCGGTTTGAACCTCAAGGTCAGCAGTTATAGCTCACCAGCTGCTCCTCAGAAATGCTATGCAGGGTCACTATGGGTTGGAACTGACTGGAGGGCACTTAACAACAACAACAAATTCCATCTGGAGGCTGAGCAAATAATCTGAGAAAATGAGTTCTATGAAGAAAAACATGGCATTCAGATTGGTAGGAACAATCTGAAATATGCAGATGATACATACAATTTTGCTTGCTGGAAACAAAGAGGACTTAATATATTTACTGATGAAGATCAAAGACTACTGTCTTCAGTATAGATTTCACCTCAATGTAAAGATAACAAAAATCCTCACAACTGGATCAATAAATAACATCATGATGGATGAAGAAAGATGGAAGTTTTCTAAGACTTCATTTTGCTTGGATCCACAATCAATACTCATGGTAGCAGCAATCAAAATGCAAAAGATGTATTGTATAATCAAACCAGCTTCAAAAGGCGTCTTTAAAGTATTAAAGAGCAAAGATACCACTGTGAGGACTGAGTTGTACCTGACTTAAGCCAGGGTACTTTCAACTGCCTCATATGCATATGAAAATTGGACAGTGGATAAGGAAGATCCCAGAAGAATCAGTGCATTTTAATTATCTTGTTTGCAAAGAATGTTGAAAGTGCTATGGACTGCCCACAGAACAATGCTCCTTGGAAACCAGGATGGTGAGACTTCATCTCTCATTCTTTGGATATCTCAGTAGGGACCAGTCCCCAGAGAAGGACACCATGCTTGGTAAAGTGGAGCACTAGCGAAAAAGAGGAAAACTCCAACGAGATAGATTGACACAGTGGCAGCAACAATGGACCTAAGCATAACAATAATTGTGAAGATGACGTATGACTGGGCAGTGTTTCATTGTGTTATGTATAGGGTCACCATGAGATGGAAACAACTTGACGGCACATAACAACAGGACTGATAGTACTGACTCTGCTTTTTTTCCCTAAGAATGGTTTTACTTTGCACACTTAAGTCCTTAACCATTTTTTTTTTTTTTTTGGTATGGTTTGAGGCAAGGATTTTGTTTAATTTTTGTGCATCTGAAAATTACATTCTTGCAGTGTTGTGATACTTTTAACATTCATTGAAATGAAATCTGTTATAATTATGTTATTCAGGATGAAAGGAGGAGGCATGATGTGATCTTTCTAGTTCTGTCCATCTATAAAGGATGGCAAAGCTATAAAAGTCCTTGAATAATATAGACCTAATAAGCCCACTGCCGTCAAGTCATTTCTGACTCACAGTGATGCTACAGAACAGAGTAGAACAGCTCCGTAGGGTTTCCAAGACTGTAATTCTTTATGACAGCAGATAGCTTCATGTCTCTCCTGAGGATTAGCTGATGGGTTTGAACCACTGACCTTGTAATTAGCAGCCCACTACTTTACCCACTAAATCACTAAGGCATCATAGGCCAAATGCCCTATTTAAAAACAAATATAACAATAGCAGCAACCGCAATTGGAAAAAAAAAAGCACACTCTGGAAATCTAGTACAAGAGCCTGGTAGTGGTGGTTATGTGCCATGGAGTTGGAACTGACTCATAGCAATCCTGTACAGGGTTTCCAAGGCTGTAAATCTTTATGGGAGCAAAAAGCCTCATCTTTCTCCCACAGAGCAGCTGGTAGTTTCAAACTGCTGATCTTGCGGTATGCAGCCCGATTCATAACCACTACGCTACCAGAGCTCCTTAGTACAAGAGCCTAGATTATTTTTTATATTATTATTATTCAGATAAACTACATTCAAATCTTATTCTTGCCACTTACTTTGGACCGTGGGCAAAGCTCTTGGAGTCCCTAAATCTTAATCAATTTTCACACCTATGAAGTGGAATAACTATCTACTTTGAAAAGTAGATGTAAAGAATAAAGATAATGTATGAGGGTGAGTAAAAAATTATCCGCACTCTTGCTGTAGAATTTATTTCAATCAACTTTTAGAAAATCTCCTTGCTTTTCCATATGCTTTGTCCATCTCTCAACAAACTATGATATTCCCTTATTAGAAAATGCTTTAGGCTGAGCTGTGAGCCATGAATGCACTGCCTGTCTTCAATTCTTCATCAGAGGTGAATCTTTGTCCTTGAAGGGTTACTTCCAGGTGAAGGGACCAAACAGGTGAAAGTCTGATGGAACAAGATCTGGGCTATAGAGAGGATGCCTTAACATCTCAAAATGTAGTTTTTGCAGTGTCAACAGTGTGGTTAGAGGTGTGTGGAAGTGCATTGTCATGTAAGATCACAAAGCCCTTGGAGAGCCGTCCTCAGCATTGAATCCAAAGTTTAGGCATCAGCTAGTCATTGAGCATCTCACTATAATGAGCACTGCAATGTTGCTAAACATTTTTCTTGATAGTGTTCCAATACTGGCCCTTGAGAATCACAGAAAACTGTAAGCATCAATTTTCCAGCTGATGGTTGACTTTTGAACTTTTTCTTGGTTGGCAATTGAGGATGTTTCCATTTCATAGTCTGCCATTTATTCTCAGACTCATAGTGATGAATCCATGTCTCGTCACCAATAATGAATAGTTAAGCTTGAGAATGGGTCCAAATTTTGTTTGCAGATGTCCAAACAGTTCTGTTTATGCTCTTCCTTGAGTTGTTTCAGTACCCATCTCAAACATTTTTTGAAACCCAAGTCTGTCATGGATTATATCATATGCAGAGCCACAGCTGATTTGCAAATTATTTGCCACAAAATCCACTGTCACTCATCTATTCTAAAGAATCATTTCACGTGTATGCTCAATGTTGTCATCAGCCATGGACATGGACAGGCATTTTAATACAACTGGGGTGTGGATAATTCTCATACATTAAAAGTTCCAGCATATATAAGGTAATGAATGAATGGTGGGTCTTAAAAATTAACAGCAACAAAAAAAACAAATCAGAAAAAATAACAACTGAAGACCCAGAAAAGGAACTCTTGAACACTGGTGAGATTAATAGGTTCCAGTGACTCATAAAATGTAAGGATTACAAGCAACCTAAGAGTCGTGGTGTGGCGCTGTGGTCTAATGCGTCAGAATGCAGTCATTGAACTGCAAGGTCGGTGGTTCAATCTCACCAGCTGCTCCTTGGAAACCCTATACAGGGTCGCTTTGTGTTGTAAACAACTTGATGGCCCTTAACAACAACAACAAGAGTACATACAGTCATTCTACAGATAACTGAGGACCAGAGAGCTATATCTCAATATGGACTACCCTTAACTTTGCTCTGCATTTTCTGACATCAAGGTACATTAAATTTTAAAAGATGATAATGCTTGCTAGACTTTGGTTATTTCCATCTACGTATTTGTTACTATTGCTGTGTGCTGTCGAGTCTGTTCCAAGTCATACTGACCATGCGTAGGGCTTCCGAGAGCAGCTGGTGAGTTTGAACAGCTGACCTTACAGTTAGCAGTCCATTGTTTATCCTACAGTGCCATACCAGGCTCATGCACATATAGAGAGATTTTTAAAAGGGGAGGAGGATTTGCCACTTAAGGGGAAAATAATGGAGCTGAAATTGACTTAATACTTTTTATTGTTAAGTGATATTGAGTTGGTTCTGACTCATGTTGTTGTTGTTGTTGTTAAGTGCTGTCCAGTCGGTTCCAACCCATAGCAACTCTGGGTAGGGTTTCCAAGGAGCAGCTGATGAACTTGAACCACCAACCTTGCAGTTCAAATGGCTTGGCTTTGCAGTCTGGTGCGTTAACCCACAGCACCACACCATTGTTGCTATGTGCCACAGAGCAGAGTCGGTTCCGACTCATAGCGACCCTGCACAGGGTTTCCGAGGCTGTTAATCTTTACGGAAGCAGAACACTTCATCTTTCTCCCGCGGAGCAGCTGGTAGTTTCGAACTGCTGACCTTGAGATTGTCTACTCCAGTAAAGATGTAAGAGTCTCAGAAATCCTATGGAGCAATTCTACTCTGTGCTGCAGGGTTGCCATAAGTTGGAATACACTTGAAGGCAGTGGGTTAATACATACATTTTTAGAGTTTTTATAGACTAGGTATTATCTTAACCCCAAAAGAGAATTTTTTTTTTCTGCACACTTTTGCAAGTTGTTTTATTTACAATGCCAACTTTTAAAAGGTCAATACCCTAAAGCTAACCAGACAGTAAACGAGGCAGAAATCACTTTACAAAAAGAGGGAAGGCCCAAATTAACACTTTTTATAGAGGACCCATAGTTCAGTTTTATTCAGAGCAAAGAAACAACAAACAACTTTTGAACACACTAGGAGAAACTCAGCTCTAGCTTCAACAATCTGTAATACACATGCAATGAGGACAATATTCTGCCAATATAATTGATTTGCTGCTGCATTTGTCTCCTGTTTGTCTAATATTAACAATTATAAACAGAGCATTGCAACTAGTATTTGGAATAATCCTTACAGTGTTACAGTGTCAGGCACAACATTTCACTTCTCTTCACACCACTGGTTCTCTTTGCATGACCCGGGCTTCCTCCTCTTCAGTAAAGTTGTTTTTGATATTGAAGTTCATATGAATCTCTTCAGGAGTTTCCCCCTTGATCATATTGGCAACAGTCTTGCAAGTAACATCAAGCAAACCTTTGATATCTAAGTAATTTGCAGCCAGATTAAGTTCAAAAAGTGTTCCTTGGTCAACATTCAGGAATCCTTGGTCCCAAACAGGGATATCATCTGTTCTCTTTTCTTTGTTCTCATCATCCTCAGGAGGAGGAGGGTCATCCTTGTGATGTACCACTGAATGACCTTTTTTAATATTGCTGCATCAACATTTGGTAGAGAAACTGGGTCATCATCTCATTCATCATCCATTCCCAAATCTTCCAACATGTGCCTGGTTTGATAGGCACAGACTGTTTGGCAATTTCCACATCAACTTCAAATATCTCTCCATCAGAACTCTGCAACTTAATTGAAGGCATGGTGTTCGAGCCTAAGGAGGCAGCAGACCCAAGGCTGGTGAGAGCTGGGAAACGTCAGCACAGACGAGCAAGGCAGAGAACAAGACCACTCCAAAAGATATAATTTTTGAATAAGGAATAAATATAGATCAAACATTCCCTTTTTGAAAAATTAAATGATTATTTTAACCACAAAAAAAATGATAAAGGGAACAGTCAGAGAAATGTTGGGGAATGACAGAATGACAACAAAAAAATAAGGGGAAAGAAGTAATTCCATAAACCCATTGTTGTTCCTTAGTTTTCCATCCCAGAGGCAACCTCAACACTAGTTTTAAAAAGAATGACCTTCTAATGGTGGAACTTTATAGTCACTGAGGCAAGTTTATTGAGGAGATAGTTTTGGACATGAAGACTTAGCAGTTCCTCAATACATCTATTATTGTTGTTGTTGTTGTTAAGTGCCGTCGAGTCGGTTCCGACCCATAGCGACCCTGTACAGGGTTTCCGAGGGTGTAAATCCTTACGGGAGTAGAAAGCCTCATCTTTCTCCCGCGGAGCGGCTGGTAGTTTCGAACCGCTGACCTTAAGGTTCGCAGCCCGATTCGTAACCACTACGCTACCAGAGCTCCTACATCTATTATACACAAGGTTAACTTTGGCATTGAGTGGAGCAAATGAAAAAAGGAAGAATTAGGAGTGAATACTAGGTGAGATTGAAGAGAACTAAGAATGACACTGAAATGTTAACACACACTAGTGAGGCTGTTGCTGTTGTTAAGTGCCATCTACTTGGTTCTGACTCATAGCAACTTTGTATAGAGTATCTGAAGAGTAGCTGGTGGGTTTGAACCACTGACCCTGAGGTTCAAACTGACCTTGAGGTCCAAATGCTTACAGCACCATACAAGGACTCCACTAGTGGGGCTAGAGCACAATAAATTGAATTGGATAAAGTTGCAAAAGTTTATTAGTTTTGAGGGTTTCAGTTTTAATGTCAGAGCTGAGATGAAAAAAATCTTGCTTGATAGCTTACCCAGAATCAAATATTCCACTTTCCTACATCAGTTCGAAACTACCAGCTGTTTCGTGGGAGAAAGACGAGGCTTTCTGCTCCTGTAAAGATTTATAGCCTCAGAAACCCTGTACAGGGTCGCTATGAGTCAGAACCGACTTCAAGGCACATAACAAACAACAACAACTCAGATTACTGGCATGTTTCATTTAATTTCTCTATAGTTCTTGGGAGGTGGGGCTTGATGACAGACTAGGCAGAAAGGCTGTGCAGACTTTTGCCAGTAAAAACATGGAATATCGGACAAAATAGATTCAGAGGATGGTTCCGGAACTCTGAACTCTATAGTTCTTACTCAGTGCTTTCTCAGTTATATACTATTTATGCTTATTGTTGTTGTTGTTAAGTGTTATCAAGTCAGTTTCGAACCATTATGACCCAGCATAGGGGGTTCTGAGAATTCGCTGGTGGGCTTTAACCGCCGACCTTGTGGTTCAAACTGACTTTGCAGTCCAGCACTTTAACCCACAGGACCACACCAGGACTCCTGATTCAAATCATTTGATTAATACAGATTATCAAGTATTGTATCAAATTAATCATTCTGATTTTTATTGCCATTACAATGTTTACATTATACTGAAGTTTTTAGATTTATAGATCTACCTTCCGAATTCTCACTTACAAGCCTGTCAGACTCCCAAAGGCATGTCTATTTATTTTGATATCACTAGAATCCACCTAATATATTATCTGACACCTAGTGGACACTCAATAAATATTTTCTGAAGAAAGAAAAACTTTGTTTTAGTCACAAAAAGAAACGTGAAGATAAATAGTGGTTTATCTTCTGATCTCAAAGAAACTTATTAAGTGATCATATACACTCAGTAACACACAAACTTATAGGAGCCTCAGTGGTGACATTGTTAAAGTGCTTGGTTGTTGACTGGAAGGTCGGCAGTTCAAACCCACTAGCCATTCTATGTGAGAAAGATGTGGTAGCCTGCTTCCTTAAAGATTTATAGCCTTAGAAATTCTTTGGGGAAGTTCTGCTCTGTCCTATAAGTCGGAATTGAGTCTATGGTAATGAACTACACACATTTGTGGGAAAATGAAAGAGGGGAAAGATTAAGTTGGATCTAGTACAGAAACAACCTGTCTCAATGTTTATTATGAACATTAGTGTTACAGAGTATAACAGGAGACCCTTTTAAATCGTTTCATAGAGGTGTGGTTGGTGAAAGAAAACATTACTAGGTGACAAGAAAATGTTGTTGTTGTCAAGTGCCGTCGAGTTGATTCTGACCCATAGTGACCCTGTATAGGGTTTCCAAGGAGCAGCTGGTGAGCTTGAACTACCGACCTTACAGTTCAAATGGCTTTGCAGTCTGGCGTATTAACCCACAGCACAACACCAGGACTCCAGCTATGCATATTGTTGTTGTTGCTATTAAGTGCCACAGTGTTGGTTCCAACTCATAATGACCCTATGCACATCCAATACTCAATCCTGCACCATCCACACAATTGTTATGTTAGAGCTCATTGTTGCTGGTACTGTTAATACATCTAGTTGATGGTCTTCCTCTTTCCTATGATCCTCCATGTTATCAAGCATGATAATCCTTCTCTAGGGATTGGTCCTTCCTGATAGCAAGTCCAAGTATGAGAGATGAAACTTTCTTCTTCCAACATGGATCTGCTTGTTCCTCTGAAAGTCATGATACTTTCAGTATTCTTTGCCAACATAATTCAAATGCATCAATTCTTCTGCAGTCTTATTAATTGTCCAACTTGTACACACTTATGAGGTAATATAACATACTATGGCTTTGGTCAGGCACACATTATTCCTTAAAATGACACCTCTGCTCTCTAACACTTTAAAGAGGTCTTTTGTAACAGACTTACTTAATGCAATATATCATTTGATTTCTGGACTGATGCTTTCATGAACATTGATTGTGGATCCAAGAAAAATGAAGTCTTTGACTTCAATCTTTTTGGCTGTAGTCTATCTAAACTGCTCTACCTAACTATACATACATACATACATACATATATATATATACATGTATATATATATGGAGGCTCTGGTAGCATAGTGGTTACGAATTGGGCTGCGAACAGCAAGGTCAGCAGTTTGAAACTACCAGCTGCTCCGTGGGAGAAAGATCAGGCTTTCTACTCCAGTAAAGATTTACAGCCTCAGAAACCCTGTTCAGGGTCACTATGGGTCAGAACCGACTTGATGGCACTTAACAACAACAACAACAACAACAACAATAATAATATATATATATATTATGCTGAAGAAAATGAAAACAAGTCCACGAGAGCCAAAATATGACTTTGAATTTATCCCACATGAATTTAGAGATCATCTGAAGAACAGATTTGATACATTGAACACTAAAGACCTAAGACCGGAAGAGTTGTGGGATGACATCAAAAACATCATACATGAAGAGAGAAAAAAGTCATTAAAAAGACAAGAAAGAAGGAAAAGGTTAAAATGGATGTCAGAAGAGACTCTGAAACTTGCTCTCCAGTGTAAAGATGCTAAAGCAAATGGAAGAATTGAGGAGGTCCAAGAGCTGAACAGAAAATTTCAAAGATCAGCTGGAGAAGATAAAGCCAAATACTATAATAAAATATGCAAAGATTTGGAGTCAGAAAAC
>NW_006408592.1:6030383-6044624 GCF_000296735.1 Chrysochloris asiatica
AAACTTTGTCTCTCATACTTTGGACATATTGTCAGGAGGGAACAGTTGCTTGAGAAGAATATCATGCTTGGTAAGATGGAGGGTCGGAGAATAAGAGGAAGATCCCCAATGAGATGGATTGGCCAGGTGGCAGCATTGATGGACTCAAGTGTGACAGCAGTAGTGAGGTTGGCCCAGGATCAGACATTGTTTCGTTCTGCTGTACATGGGGTTGCTGAGTCGGTTCTGACTCGATGGCACCTGAAAACAACAAATATATATATATATATATAGTACCATCGAGTCGGTTCCAACCCACAGGGACCCTGTATAGGGTCTGCAGTCCATAAATCCTGGCATGTCACAGTGGGTTAGTGCACTGGACTACAAACTCGATTTGAACCACAAGGTCAACGGTTCAAGCTCATCCGCCAGTCCTTGGAAACCCTATACAGGGTCACTATGGGTCGTAAATGATTCGAAGGCACGTAACAACAACATATATATGTGTGTGTGTACCTTTTTTTTTTTTTTTTAACAAAGTGCTGCTGGAACTGCTTTGGTCAAAATTGTTTCTTCTTGGAATCTTTTATCTTGAAGAATCAGGTTCCAAAACTATATTTGTCTCCTTCACAGATTGATCTGTACAGTTAGCTCTGATGCATTGGGAATCCAATTCAATCCCCAATGGGAGTCGGGTGGGATTTTGTCATGAAATAGTCTATTACCTTGACTGTTTAAAATAGTTCACTTTAAAACTGAATGCAAAATCTATTACAAAAGGATCATGCAATAAGGGTAACATAAACCAAATATTATTTAAAGGACTACATGGTGCCTCAAAGTTTTATAATGTGAAAACTCATTTATCCATTAAATAATTCCGTGTTTCAGGCAGAAGTCATAGATCAATCAGAGTACTACCTACTGTTGAGAACATTTGATTGCCAAAGGCAGGTAATGAACTAATGGCATTGCAGCTTTGTGCTAAAAGGTAGAATCAAGTTGTTTCTCAGACACTGCAATAAATTTGGGGATATCATTATTAAATTTTTTTTTTTTTTTTTTTTGCTTACTAAGGCTAAATAAAGACTAGGTAATTATTTGAGTCCAAAAAAGTTTAATTTTCACACTCTCCCTGGCTCCCTACAATAAAATGGACTGACCAAAAATTATCAAAACAGACACTATAAATAAAGCAGAGTCCTTTAAAGAAGATGATCCCAAATGTTATTTCTTGGCATAGGTGATCTTCATGGCATGGGATGGTGTGATCTTAAATCCTTGTAAAGCATCCCTGGCAGCTCCCACCTGGCCATCATTTTCAAATTCAACAAAAGCAATGTCATGCCTCCCAGGTACCAAGCACACTTCCTTAAAACCAGGGAACTGATTAAACAGCATGGATAACATCATCTCATTTGTCTCTTCTGGTAAATTATTAAGAAATAAAATATAGTTTGGAGGGTAATCAGGGACCTGAGGACTTGGCGTTGTATTTCCTTGGGTGTTAGCTGAATTTGGTGTACCCTGACCAGGCTTTTTGTTTGCAGCTATTGCTGCTTGTTCCACAGTTTTAGCTTTTTTCTTTTCTTTTTTTCTTCTCTTTGTCAGCAAAAGTGCCACGCATTTTAGAAATTATATCAGAATCGATTTTTGTATATTGGATTTGCATTGGTTTACCACAGAACAGAAATCCTTGTAACTGTCTCAAGGCATTTGTAGATGAACCTAATTCCTTAAATATAACAAAGGCCTGTCCCTTCATCTTCAGTCTTTAAACCCACAATATCTACCACATGGCCAAACTGCGAAGAGCGTATAAGGATCTCTTCAATTCTTCTTTTTTAATCTTGTCATTCATATTGTTGATATAAACTGTATGATTAGGTCTGATATCCATGTTTTCAGTCAAGTCGTTCAAACAGCCTGTGGCTCCCTCCCGTTTCATTATGAATTCTAAAGGTTGTTTTCCAACTCTCTCCATGGACTTACAATTAATCACTGGTTCAGCCTTTTCAAGGCTAAGTAGTAAATGTTCAGGAGTTTATTAATGAAAGGAACTTATTTTTCTTTTTTAATTTCATTGCATTAGATAATGTAGTCTGCAAGTTAAATTGAATATTTGAAATTATCTGTAAAGCCTAGGATACATGGTCACTGTGTTTATGCTTATAAGTACCAAATCACTTAGATGAATGTTCTGGAGATAACTACCGGTCCAAAGTCCCTTATCCTAAATCCTTAGGGACTAAATGTGATCCAGAACTCAAATTTTTGGGGGGGGGTTTAGAATGGCAAGGTCAATATATTGTATATTAGGTAATATGTCCAGCAGATATAGGGCAGCACACAATGATCGTAGAGTATTTCTGCAATGAAATGAATACTCATACCAAGTAGGAAAATTAAAGGTTAAAAATGCCTTTTATCAGTATAGGTCAGGCCAGACTTTTGCTTCATTTTCTCATCTGTAAATTGAAATTCTATTTAACTTGTTATTTCTGATTTTGTGTGAAAGAGTTAGTGTATTATTTTGGGAATGGACATGTGGGTATTTTATAGGCTGGCTTTGTGCTCTTTCTAGCCTTGGGTCTTCTTTAGCACCAGACAGACAGTACTGGAGTCCTGGTGTGGCGCTGTGGGTTAATACACTCGACTGCAAAGTCAGTTTGATCCACAAAGTCGGTGGTTCATTTTCACCATCTGCTCTTCAGAAACCATTTACAGGATCACTATGGGTCGGAACCAACTTGATGGCACTTAACAACAGCAGCAACCTGTCTCTTTTTGGAGGAAATATCCAAGCAATTGGCCCATACATACAGCTTGAATGGGAGAGATTTTATGGTAAATTCAGGTTAATTCCTCAATCTCCTTTTCGGAACATGAGCTCCAATTACATTTACTAAAGTTTCGGGGATATTTGGAGTGCCTGAGTGATGCAAATGGTTAAGCTACTAACCAAAAAGTTGGAGGTTGGAGTCCATCCAGAGGTATCTCAGAAGGCTGGCAGAGCCATTCCAAAAGAGCAGTCATGGAAAATCCCATGGAACACAATTCTATTCTGACACATATGGGGTTATCATGAGTTGGAATTGATTTGGTGGCAACTTATTTTTGGAGAGAAAGTGTTGGGGAAAAAGAAACTGTACGAATTTAAAGCATGGTTTCAGTTTTTTAAAAAAGCAAAGGTAAATGCATTTTTAAGTAAGTCCTAAAATCAAACATGGAATACTGGTGAGGTGCTGTAGGATAAGCACTGGACTGCTAACCAGAGGTTGGAAGTTCAAACCCACCAGCTGCTCATTGGAAACCCTATATAGGTACCAACTCAATAGCACTTACCAACAAAATCAAACATAATTCCTATGTTGTTGTTGTTCCTAAGTGCCATCAAGTCAGTTCCAACCCATAAACACCTTGTATGGGGTTTCCAAGGAGCTACTGGTGAGACTGAACTGCCAACCTTGTGGTTCAAACCAACTTTGCAGTCCAGCACATTAACCCACAGCACCACACCAGGAGTCTATACTTCCCATAGGACAGTAATATTGTTTATAATTCCTTCAAGAACTTTGAGCTTCACCAAAGTAGCAAGGAGATAATTGGAAATGTAATTTTAAAATGATTTTTGATCATAAATGTTATTCCATAAGTCCATTGTATAACAATAGAATTACCCTGTCCTATTCCTCCTCCCCTTGTAAGACATGATAGGAATAGAAACAAGAGCACCAATATTCATAATTACAGCTTTTAAGGTATTTATTACAGGCAACTAGGCATAGAACTTGGGAATGTGATTCTAGAGATCTCATTTATACATTGAGCACTAACCACCTACCTATGTAATTCTAGGTGAATCACTTAACATCCCTATTCTTCAACTATAAAATTGATTTCCTATTCCAATGTTCTTTCCCTTTCCAGTCTGTTTATGAAGTTCGTATTTTCTGAACCCAAAATTAAGACACATCATCTAACACAATGAGGCTCCTCCCTGTAAAGACTATAGCCCTGGAAACCATATAGGGCACTTAACACATTGAAATTATACTAGTGATTATGGTGGTGGACAGATGGTGGTGTGCTGTTGAGTCTAGTCGGTTACGACTCGTAGGGGTCCAGTGTAGGGTTTTCAAGGCAGTAAATCTTTACTGGAGCACAAAGCCCTGCCTTTCTTCCTAGGAGCAACTGGTAAATTCAAACTGCTGACCTTCTGGTGAGCAGTCCAACGTGTAACCACTATACTACCAGAGTTCGTTAGGCTATGACATCTTGGGCTAATAAAGCACACATTTATTAATAAAAGGAGCTCTGGTAGTGTAGTGGTTGAGTCAGGCTGCTAACCTCAAGTCAGCAGTTCAAAACTACTAGTTGCTCCGCAGGAGAAAGATGAGGCTTTCTGCTCCTATAAAGATTTACAGCCTCAGAAACGATCTACAGGGTCACTATGAGTTGGAACTGACTACACAGCAAACCACCAACCAACCAATTTATTAATAAACCGAAAGTTTTAAATGTTTCAATAACTATTTCAGTATTATTTGTTCCCTTTGCAATCCAATTCTTTTTAAAAAGAGGGTGTGTGCTGACAAGTTAATTCACTCCAACTTACAGTGAGCTTATAGGACAGAGTGGAATTCTAGTGTGGCATTGCAGGACAATATACTGGACCACAAGGTCACACCCACCAGCCATTCCTTGGAAATCCTACACAGAATCATGAGTTGGAAGTGACTTGACAGCACATAACAACATAGAACAGCACAGAGCTGCCCTATATGGTTTCCAGGACTGTAGTCTTTACAGGGAGGAGTCCTCATGGTGCAGTGGTTAAACATTTGGCTGTGAAATCAAAATATCAGCAATTCGAAGCCACCAGGTCTGTGGAAGAAAGATTTGACAGTCTACTCCTGTGGGAACTGTTGTCATAGCATCGGTTCCAACTCAAAGCAACTTTGTATAGGGTTTCTGAGAGTGGCTGTAAACACTACAGCCTTGGAAATCGTATTGGGCAGTTCTATTCTTGTTGTTCTGGTAGCGTAGTGGTTACGAATAGGGCTGTGAACCTTAAGGTCAGCGGTTCGAAACTACCAGCTGTTCCGCGGGAGAAAGATGAGGCTTTCTACTACTGTAAAGATTTACACCCTCGGAAACCCTTTACAGGGTCGCTATGGGTCGGAACTGACTCGATGGCACTTAACAACAACATTCTTGTTGTTATTAAGTGCCAGTGAGTCAGTTCTGACTCATAGGGATCCTGTATAGGTTTTCTCAGGAGTGGCTGGAAAGCTTGAACCACCAACCTTGGGATTCAAACTGACCTTGCAGTCCAACACATTAACCCACAGCACATCAGTCAGTTCTACTCTTACAGTGTCACTATAAGCTGGAATAAACTTGATGGGAAGGATGTTGGTTTTAAAAAAAAATCTTTTACATTGGCTACCTGAAATGAGGGGGTGGTAAAGGCACAAAGTGACTGGCTTACAAGTTTTCAAGAGGGAGTTTAGTTTAAGAGTGTGCAGGGGAAGATAGAGTCCCCATCGAATAGTTTTCATCTTGTCTAGATGGGTCTGGTGAAAAAAAATGGGAATAAAATTCTTATGATTCAATAGTAATTGACTAATTGTGACTGTCACAACTGCAAAGGCTGAATTTGTAACAAAAACAGGGGAGCAGTTAATCTTATAGTCCAGAAACAGAGGACCGTAAGACCATCAAAGACAACAAGTGTAGTGCAGGATCCTATCCAGAGAAGCAACCACACCAGAGATGGAGGCAGAGATGAGGACATGGAGAGAGGGAGCAGCTGAGGACTCTGGCCTTATTGAAAGAGGGGACTGGGTGCTGATGGCCAGGAGGCAGGCTTGCAGAATGTGCCCTTTGGTTGTTTAAATTATTATATATTCTGAGTGTTTCTATGTACACCCCCCCCCCAAAAGAAAAACAGAGGTAATGGAAGCAAACACTGTTGAATGATGATGCACACATTGTAATCACTGCAATGAAATGATGGTGTAAAGCTGATGTTCTCCCATGTAAACGATCACTCAGTTCATAATAAAAACTTTAAAAAAAGTAAATACATAAAAATAAAATATCTGCTTCAGAAGTAGCTTGCCACATCTTTCTCCCATAGACTCAATGATGGGTTCCAACTACTGATCATTGCTTAACCATTACCTCCTTAAAGAGGTCCACCAATGTCACTAGATTAACCAAGAGCCTATCACACACACACAAAAGAATCTTTTTAAAGTGAGTGATAGGGTTTCTGAGGCAAACTGGTGGGGTTGAATTGCCAACGTGTGCAGTCCAGTGCTTATCCTACAGCGCAACATCAGTAATCCTTTAACTGACATCATTCACTGATGTAACAGTAACCACACATTACTGTTCCAATTTGACTTAAAGACACATTTAGGAACAGTACTCATTCATAATGGGGACTGCCTGTACTCAATACATACTTTCAGGATGAAAGAAACTAGATTTAGAGTTGGTTTAAACTGTGCCTCTGAAATATTGCTGCCTTGAGATAGCTGAATGTGAATGGGCAGCTCAATTAGAATTGACATGGAAAATGATCCTAATTTACAGCTTGAAGTGAATAGAGGGCTTTTCCTCCCAAACAATTAAATTAAATGCTTTATAAAAAGACACGGAAATTATATCATTTGAATTTCCTTATTATACACCTTTCTACATTAATTTGTATGGTTGGATTATAATCCTGTTTATTTGGGTACACGTGGAATAATTAAAAAATTTTTTGGGGGGGGTCTGTGTTTTGAAACTGCAGCAAGAATAAAAAGTGCTGGAGCACATGGAGAAAACGGTCTAACTTGGTGAGTTATTTCACCTTATTTTCAAGTCAAACTAGTGCTTGAGATATGTGGAATCACCTGGTGATCTAAAGAATGTATTCCCATACCTCACCTTCAGATTTTTAAGCAGCATAGTGAGCTTGTTGGTGTCATCATGTTGGTTCCAACTCATACCAACCTCAAATTGGGTTTCCAAGGAGCAGCTGGTGGACTTGAGCTGCCCACCTTGTGGTTGGCAGACCAGTATTGATCCCACAGGGCCATACTAGTTTGGGACTCCCAAATCTGCATGTTTAGCATGTATCCTTTATGATGCAGATGCTGGAAACCTATAGGCAACACTATAGAACATTATGAAAAAGTCCCAACTACACATTTAGGACTCTATGAATGCAGGGACCCAGTACTGAATCCACAGCATTCCCCTCCTCCATTTCGTTGATAATTGGAAAGGTGAATCCAACAACTGCTCCAGTTAAGATGTGGCAGTCTGCTACCATAAATAACTGTTGTGTGCCGCCCAGTCATTTCTGAGTCATAGCAACCCTGTACAGGGTTTTCAAGAGCTGCTGGTGGGTTAGAACTGACAATGTTGCAGTTACTAGTCCAGTGCTTATCCTACAGCACCACACTATTTTACTGGGTCACTTTGAGAGGGAATTGACTCAACAGCAGTGGGCTTGTTTTTTTGTTCTTACAACTCTAACATTCTTCAGTTAGGCCATGCGACTTGAACTCACTTCATTCAGGTCTTTGCCGACCAACTGTGCAAATGGTTTTGTAGTAGGCAATCCATTTCTTGTCACAATCTTCAAGCTATTAGTGATAAGTCTGCGATTAACTGGAAATCATATTATTTTATATAATACACAGATACTCAAGAGAGAAACCTGCAAAAGCCAGAATTCGATGGAACTGCGTTTCTTCAAGTCTTGTAAGTTTTCTGCCTTTGACAGGGTAGTCTTACCACTGTACTCTGGTGGAAAATGCAAGGGGGCTTTAAAAAGTTCAGAGGAAAATGAAAACAAAATACAATGGAATTTAAATGTACACATGGGGGAACCACCACCACTCATGTTGTTTGTTTGTTATACTGCAGTGACTTGTGTGTTGACTGATGCTGGAAGCAATGACACAGGTATTTTAAATACCAGCCAGGACATCCATGGTGGACAGATTTCAGTGGAGTTTACAGACTAAGACAGATTAGGAAGTAGGGGTGGGCCACTTCTGAATGATTAGCTACTGAAAACCTTATTAATAGAAACAGGCCAGTGAGGTAAAATGAACCCTCTAAGTTGAAAGGCACTAAAAATACAACTGGAGAAGAGCTGACTCCTCAAAGTAGTTCATGCTAATGACATGAATGCAGTAAACTTTTCTTGATCTTCATTTGCTGATGGAGCCCAACTCAAAACGAAAAGAAACTGTTGCAAAAATCCACTGATAATCACAGCATGGAATCTATGAAGTATGAATAGAAAAAACTGGCAGTTGTCAAAAATGAAATTGAACAAATAAAGGTCAACATCCTAGGTATTAGCAAGGATTGGTAGGGGCACTTCTGAATCTGACAATCATCCAGTTTAGTCTGCCAGGAGCAACAAACTGAAAAGGAATGGTGTCACATAGTCAAAAAGAGCATTTCAAGTCTATCTTAGAACACACTCCTATTAGACAGGATTTCTTCCAGTCACTTTTATCAAGGCCAATTTTCAGTCTCTTCTGATACACTTTTGTCTTCTTTCCTTTAAAAAACTTTTTTTTTTTTCAAATTACCCTTTGCTTTCTTCCTGTATGATGTTCTTAATGTCATCACACAGTTCTTCTAGTCTTTTGTCAGTGTCTAACTCATAAAATCTGTTTCTGAAATAGCCTGTAAATTCAGGTGGGATATTGTCAAGGTCATATATTGATTCTTGGGGACGTGTTTTAATTTTCTTCAGCTTCAGCCTGAACTTGCAGTATGAGCAACTGATGGTCTGTTCCAGTCAACCCTTGACTTTGTTTTGTGGCTGATGATGTGGAGCTTCTCTACTCTCTTCCCACAGATACAGTCAATTTGATTCTTGTGCATTCCATCTGGTGAAGTCCATGTGTATAATCACCTTTTACATTGTTTAAAAATGGTATTTTCAGTTAGTAACTCATTGGTCATGCACAATTCTATCACCAAAGCCAGATTTTTCTAACGGCTGATTCTTCCTGGGTTTCTAACTTTTACGTCCCAATCACCAGTAGTTATCCATCTTGATTGCATGTTTATCAATTTGAGACTGAAATGGGTAGAATTCTTCAATTTCATTATCACTGGCTTTAGTAGTTGATATATAAATTTGAATAGTTGTATTAACTGTTCTTCTTTGTAGACGTATGGATATTATCCTATAACAGTGAGTACTTCAAGATTGATCTTGTAGTTACACAGTTACAGTATGAAAAAGAATTGGTAGATGTTCAACCTTTTCAAGATGCAGCAAATGAACATGAACTCATGGTACTGAATGAGAGTCCAAGCTGCACTGAAAGCACTGGTAAAAAACAAGCCTTCAGGAATTGATGGAATGAATACAAACTGAAACATTACAATAAACCAGCGCATCTATGCCAAGAAATTCAGAAGACAGCTACCCGGTCAAATGATTAGATATCCATATTTGTGTTCATTCCGGAAAAGCGACCCAAAGGAATGCATAAATTCTCAAACACTATCATTAATATGACATTCAGGGAAAAATTTTCTGAAGATTATTCAAATATGGCTGCAGTCCATCCACAAGGAGCTGCCAGAAATTCAAGCTGGATTCAGAGGGCATGGAATGATGATATCACAGCTGATGCCAGATGGATCTTGGCTGAAAGCAGAAAATAGCAAAAAGTTTACTTGAGCTTTATTGACTATGCAAAGTCATTTGTCTGTGTGGATTCTAACAAACTATGGTTAATAGTGGGAAAAAACGGGTATTCCAGAACACTTCATTGTGCTCAGGTGGAACCTGTAGATGAACCAAGAAATAGTTAATGGAACAGAAAAAGGGTATACTGAATGGCTTAAAATCAGGAAACATGTGTGCCAGGGTTCTATCCTTTCACCATACTTATTTAACCTTTATGCTGAGCAAACAATACAAGAAGCCAGATTATAAGAACATGACATCAGGATTGAAGGAAGACTCATTAACAACATTCCATGATGGAAGCAAAGAGGACTTAAAAGACTTATTGTTGAAAATCTAATACAGACTTCAGTATGGATTGCACCTCAAAGCAAACAAAAATCCTCATATCTGGACCAACAGACAGTATCATAGTAAACCAAGACTGAAAATGCCAAAGACTTCATTTTGCTTGGATCCATAATCAACATTCAAAGAAGCAACAGTGTAGAAATTAAATGGTATGTCAGATGAAGTCTTACCCTCCTTGCTTCTAAGGAGCAAAAAAGAGAAATCGAATGAAATAATGGATTAGACAAATATGCTGTAAAAACCTGTTTAAAGTGTTAAAAGAGCAAAGATATCTGAGAACTAAGGTGTGCCGACCCAAGCCATATTTTCAATTGCCTCATATTGATGCATTTGAATTATTGTGCTGTATATAGCACTGTGGGCTATTGCATCAGACTGCAAAGTTGTTTGAATAGTAATGTCGGTGGTTCAAGCTCACCAGCTGCTCCTTGGAAACCCTATACAGGGTTGCTATGGGTCGGAATCGACCCGATGGCACCTAACAACAACATTAGAATATTTAAAGTACCATGGACCACCTGAAAAATAAATCTTAGAAGTGAAGCCAGATGGTCAGACATCATCTTTCATACTTGGGACGTTATCAGGATAACCAGTCCCTGGAGGACATCATGACTGGTAAAATGAAGTGTCAGCATAAGGAAGACCCATTACATACATGATGGACTGAGAAAATGGCAACAGGCTCAAATGTAGTCATTGTGAGGATGGCACAGCACTGGGTAGTGATTTATGGTGAATAGGGTTGCAGTGAGTTGAAGCTGACTCAATAGCATCTAACGACTATAATGGGGCTAACACTAGTGAGGTACACACACCATAGAAAGGTCAAGCAGTCTAGATCAGAAGGGTGGCATTTACCCAAGGACAAAACTCAGAAGGGTTGGGAGAGGAATGGAAACAAGAAACACAGGGAGAAGTAGGACCAATGTTATTACATTGATGGGATTGCAATCCCTGAGGTTAAATGTCAAGTGTAGGATTTGTTGAAAGTGAAAGTGATGATCTGTTCTATAAACCTTCACTCAATTCACTATAAAGGAAAAATAAGATGAATTTTCCCACACTTTTTGAAGTGTCCTCGTGTTTATCCTTTTCTGCTAATTTTCCACTTTTTACAGGTTCCAGCATCCGAAGATTCTATTGCATGTTTCCAAAATCCTTTTAAAAATTGCTACCAACTTTCTGAATTGTGTTTAATGTATATAAAGCATCATTTACTAAGGGTGGTTATTTTTTGGGGGAGGGGGGCAATTCATTGACAGTATCAGCTGTGTCACTTCCCACCCTTAATAAATGTGATTTTTCCCATCAATGTTAACTCCCATTCCTACTCCTCCCTCCTCTCTTAACCAGTCATTTTGTGAGGTCATATACTTGCCCTTTTATAACTGGTCTATTTCACTCCATCTAGTTTTCAAGTGCATCCATACTGTAAATTATCTACTTCATTTCTCCACATTTTTGTTTACCCATTCATTTGCTGATATTTATGTTGTTTTCACCTTTGGGCTATTGTGAATAGTGCTGTTATGAACACTGTCTGGGTCTCTGCTTTCAAATCTTTTGGGTATGTACTTAGGAGTGGAATTGCTGAGGCATATAGTTGTATTTAGCTTTTCCTTAAGTCCTGGTGTGGCACTGTGTCTTATTGTATCAGACTGCAAAGCCATTTGAACTGCAAGGCTGGCAGTTCAAGCTTACCAGCTGCTCCTCGGAAACCCTATACAGGGTCACTATGGGTTGGATCAGCACTTAACCACTATACAATTCTGTATTCCCAATAGCAATGAATATGGGTTCAAACTAACCCCAAATCATTTTCAATCTTAGTCATCCTAGGAGTGAAATGGTATCTCATTGTGGCTTTGATTTTCATGTCTGATAACCAATGATGCTGAGGACTTTTGAAATGCCCTATGGTGCAAGCTCTATTTAAGTCCTTTGTTAAGTTTTGATGGACTTTTGTTTTTTATGTATTTTTGGGTTTAGCTTCCTGTCAGACAGATACATAATGGTTTCTGAACCTATTCTTCTACTTGGCAACTTATCTTTTCATTACTTTTTGGTTAGTCTTCTGATGAACAAAACTTTTAATGAGGTCCCATTTAGTTGTCTTGTTTGTGCTTTTATAATCCATGCTTAAACACTAAGTTTGACAGTGTTACCCTTTTTCTTTGAAAAAAAAAATTTATGGTTTTAGTTTGCACATTTAAATCCTTAATCTGAGTTTATGTGAATGGTCTGGGTTATGGGTTCTCTTTAATTTTCTGCATGTGGAAACTCAATTTCCCCAGCCAGCACCATTAAAGAAACATCTTTCTGTATTGAATGGATCAAGTATTCTTGTCAAAAATCAGTTGACTATAGATTCTCAATTCTATTCCATAGGTCTATATGCCTATTGTTATACCAGTGCCAGGGAGTTTTGATTACTGTGGCTGTAAAGTATGTTTTAAAGTCATGAAGCTTGAATCCTCCTCCTTTGTTCTTCTTTTAAGATTTTTGTAAGCAATTCAGGACTCTTGTCACTGTGCTGAAGATGAAGATTTCTTATTTGTAAAGAAAGCTGTTGAATTAGTGATCAGGACTGCACAGAACATACAGACTAACATTGGTAGTACTGACATTTTAGTATCGTTTTCCAATTAATCAACATTGAACATCTTCCTATGTAGTTAAGTACTTTTTAATCTCTTTCAAAAAACTGAGGTTTCATTGAATAAATCTTTTGCATCCTGGGTTGAACTTATTCCTGGACTCCCAGTGAGGTGCGCTGTTCCTAAGTATTTTAATCTCTTAGGGTAAAAACTGTAGATGGAATTGCATCCCTAATATCTCACTGCTGGTATGTAGAAGAAATCAATTGGTTTTTGTTAGTTGACCTTGTACCCTGCAACTTAGCAAATTTCTGTATTAGCTCTAGTTGTGTTCTTGTGAATTCTGAGGCTATATAGGATCATACCAGTCAAGAAGAGATAACTTTACTTCTTTTCCAATCTGTTGTTGTTGAGTGCTGTTGAGTCAATTCTGATTCATAGCAAGCCTATATAGGATTTCTGAGAAGTAGCTGATGGGTTTGAACCACCAGTCTTGTGTTTAACAGTCCAGTGCTTATTCTACAGTGCCATCCGGATACTCTATTTTTCTTGCCTATTACTCTGGCTAAGATTTCAAATATAATATTGAATAGAAGTATTGGGAGTTGGCACCCTTGTTCCCGATTTTGAGAGGAAAGTTATTTCTTTCTCCATTAAGTATAATACTGGTTGTTGGATTTTCATTTATGTCCTGAGTCATATTGAGAAAGTATCCTTCTACTCCAGTAAGGTAGGTTTCTGATAAAGAGTTAAACCACTGGAAGATTTATTTACAATACCCAAAAGGAGAAAAAATATTCATGATAATAAAACTGAGTATATGTACTTATTTCCAGCAAATTCTAATCTATAGCTAGTATACAATTTTTGGGGCCCTCAAATTTTAAAAAGGGATCTCACACTTGATAGTGATCTACATAATCATTATTTTAAGCCTTATAGTAATCCTATAAGGAAGGGTTGGTTCTTCCACTTCACAGATCAAACTGAACCATAAAGTAACTTGACTCAAGGCAACACAGTAATTGTTAGTATATTATTTCAACCCATCGTATCTAGAGCCTATATTTAAATTATGCCATTCTGTTAAGCATTTTCCATGTAGTTTCTTAATTTTTAGGATAATTGGAAGTAGGCACAATTATTCTTTTTATAGTCTCTGAAATACATAAAGATACATAGTATATGTTGATTTAATCCCGACCTATTGCTATAGCCTACACTCTTGATGACTAAACCAATTTCCCATGATCAAGTGGCTATGAATGTACATGGATTTAACCACCATAATGTATATAGTATAAACAGTGTGGCAGAGAGACTAGCTATATCTGACCTCAACTAGAGCCCTGTGGTGCTGTAGGATAATCACTGGAGTGGTAACTGAAAGGCTGCCAGTTCAAACCTACCATTTGTTCTCGGAATCCAATACAGGATCGCTGAGTCGGAACTGAAGAGGTGGCACACAACCTAAATACTAAGCATGTCCCTGATAGTATTATCATAGGAATTAATTTCCAGTTTTATGCAATCTGTTAAATGCATTTTAAATGGACTCAGTACTGGAGTTCTGGTAAC
>NW_006408592.1:6044774-6064222 GCF_000296735.1 Chrysochloris asiatica
GCTCCTGTAAAGATTTACAGCCTCAGAAACCCTGTATAGGGTCGCTATGAATCGGAACTGACTCCATGGCACATAACAACATCACAGTACTAATATATACTCTAGACATTGAATTATCTGAAAGTACAATGGGCCATACAAAGCTTTCACATTTCTACTTACCTGATTGAAAAAGAGAGTAGGTTCAGGCACATGTACAGCCTAAATTAAGTTTATCGCTTATCTTACTACTGAGTAGGTATTAAGTTAATAATTAACAATAACAATAAGCACTCTGAATCTGATATATAATTTTATGCCCATAACAAGCAATTTCACTGTAATTTTTATTTTCACAGCTCTTCATCCAAGCAATTTAAGTGGCAGGAGATTGTTAGAAATTCTTGTATTTTCCGAGAATCGGTATGGTGGTAGTAATGGTGGTGTGCTGTAGATGTAAAATCAAGTTTTAGCCTAAATTTTTGAGATCTGGGAAGTCACTGTATATCCTGGGGCTTGCAGTATGTGTTGTAGCTCAAATGTTACAGAAGAAAAAATTACAACGGGCAGTTTTGTCTTTTCTTGGGAATGTTTCACTATTCCTTCTAGTGTAGTACAGTGCTTGTTGTTGTTGTTAAGTGCCGTCGAGTCGGTTCCGACCCATAGGGACCCTGTACAGGGTTTCCGAGGGTGTAAATCCTTACGGGAGTAGAAAGCCTCATCTTTCTCCCGTGGAGCGACTGGTAGTTTTGAACCGCTGACCTTAAGGTTCGCAGCCCGATTCGTAACCACTACGCTACCAGAGCTCCTTTGCTAGGATGTAGTAATTTCAATGTCCTTTGAAACACTTTATTATTTTACTGAATTCTTATTTTCTTAGCTGCTCACTTATTCCATTTATTCTGCTAGTTAAATGACTAAGGGAAGAACAGCTCATTTAAATTAGGTAATGGGATGAAAATGACTTTCAGTAATGGAAAATTTAGCTCTTGTAGGTAAAACTGAATTTCCCACTTTGTGGAGGACTTTGTTGCCTTATGCAGTTAAATGTCCTTTGTCTCTATTTCTACATAATCATATCCTCACATAATCTGATGAATTCTATTACCTCAGATTTCTCCTTATTGATAAACAAAGGTCCTAAGTCCTACTCAATTATAAGCACCTGAGCAAGCACTATTTCCTCTGATAACAGCTATGAGGATCCCACCTAGGTTTGGTTAGGAATACGAGGGGGTTTCAAAAAGTTCATGAAAACATTCCAGTATCTTTTCTATTTTTTCCAGTTTTTGCAGCTCCCTTATATTGACACAAATGTAAAGTACAAACCTTTAGAACCAAGTTATTTCCCAAATGCTATGTGGCGCTGCAGGATAAGCACATGACCTCAAGGTAGGTCTGAACAGCAAGGTTGATGGTTGAAACTGACCAACCATTCCTCAGAAACCCCATATAGGGTCGTTATGAGTTGGAACCGACTCAACAGCACTTAACACCTCATGAACATTGCAACGACTGTTGTGATCTATAAAATGTTCACTGACTGATTTTTGGAAATAGATTCCAGGTCTTTCTAACTACTCGGCCTTAGACTGAAAGTTCAGCTCAAACCTGTTCAGCACCAACATGTAAGACTCCACTGACAGACGGGTAGTGCCTGTGTGCATGAGGTGCCCTAGGTGAGAAGACTTAGTCCCCAGTATGGTGGTGGCTGTGCGCTGTGGAGTCCGTTCTGACCCATAGCGACCCTGTACAGTTTCCGAGGCTGTAAATCTTTACAGGAGCAGAAAGCCTCATCTTTCTCCCGTGGAACAGCTGATAGTTTCGAACTACTGACCTTAAGGTTCACAGCCCGATTCGTAACCACTATGCTACCAGTCCCCAGTATGGAAGGTCAGAATTCCACCACTGCTCCTACTTTGTTTTTTGGGGGATGGTATTAGTAGCAAAGTACGAATAAATGGAAAATATAAGAAAAAGAAATCAAATGAAAAGCATCAAGTTATTAGGTAGGAAAATGTACAAAAGCACTTCAAAGTTACTCCTTTTCCCGATTTCAGAGCAGTGTTGGAATTAAAGTGTCCTTAGAATCCTTTTAGAAATGATCAGACTGCATACCTTAGTTGTTACTGTGATGTGCTGTTGACTTGGTTTTGACCCATAGTGACTCTGTACAAGGGTTTCTAAGGAGTGGCTGGTGAGCTTGACCCACTGACCTTGAAGTTCAAAATATACTTATGCCTCTCTTTCATTTTAAACAAGCCCTTTTAATTCTATATGCTCTTTGTTATTGTTGTTAAGTGTCAAAGTTGGTTCTGACCCATAATGACCCTGTTCAATCAGCTTTGCAGTCTGGTGCATTAACCCACAGCGTCACACCAGGACTCTATATGTTCGTTACTAACCCCTATTTCTTGCCTCCGTCACAGCCAAACTTCTTAAAAGAAGTTATCTATATTCAATCCCAACTTCTTTTCCCACCTCCAACCATTCACCTAACCCTGAAATCTGGATTCTCCTCGACACTTCCAATAATTCTTAGAGAATTTTCCATCCTATTGCTGTTGTCATCGAGTCAGTTCTGACTCATAGCAACCCTGTATAGAGTTTCCAAAGAGCAGCTGGTAGGTTTGAACAACCGACCTTGTGGTTAGCAGTTCAGTGTTTATCCTACAGTACCACACCAAGGCTCCTTTTCCATACTCGTGGTGGTGCAGTGGAGTTGGTTTCAACTCATAGTGACACTGTACAGGGTTTCCAAGGCTGTAAATCTTTATGGGAGCAGAAAGCCTCATGACTGGTAATTTCGAATTGTTGACCTTGAGGTTAGCAGCCCAACTCGTAACCACTACACTACCAGAGCTCCCCTTCCTTGTCCATCCTAGCAACCAAGAAATACAAAAAATGCCAAAAAGGACCGAATAAATGAAAAGATAAAAAAGCAGAAAATGTTTACCTGGAAAATGAGAAAATTCAACAACCCAACTCAGGTAAATACACTATCAGTTGAAAAGCAACAGAAAATTGTTCACAAATTTTCTCAGGAACACTAAGAGACAAAGAAGCAAACAATTTTAGAAAAACACACCAACATGAATACTGCCTATAAAGCTGTCTGGGGCTGAAACTCAAGCAGAGGAAGGATAATTCCTAATATTAGAGATCTACATAGCAAAACAAGGATTGAAACAGTGATTTCTTTTGTACTGATTATTGAATAAATGCAAAAAGAAAGTTAAAAACATAATTACTAAAAGGAATATTTAACTTTTATGACATTTCTTAACTGCTAAGATAACGTCAAGTGTTGTACTGTACTAGTTGTTACTGTTGTTGTTGTTAAGTGCAGTCGAGTCGGTTCCGACCCATAGCGACCCTGTATAGGGTTTCCGAGGGTGTAAATCTTTACCGGAGTAGAAAGCCTCATCTTTCTCCCAAGGAGCGGCTGGTAGTTTTGAACTGCTGACCTTAAGGTTCGCAGTCCGATTCGTAACCACTACATTACCAGAGCTCTGGCAATGGTTTATTTCAATACATCATTTTTGTTGTTGTTAAGTGCCGTTGAGTTGATTCCGACCCACAGCCACCCTGTGTAGGGTTTCTGAGGAGCAGCTGGTGAGCTTGAGCCGCCAACCTTGCAGTTCAAACTGCTTTGCAGTCTGTTGCATTAACCCACAGCGTCACATAACAAAAAGCAATTTACCTCAGCATATTAAAAAACTTACCTTGTTTATAAAGCATTACTAAATATTCACAATCAAACAGATCTACATCTGCAATTTTTGAACAACAAGAAAACAAACTTTTCAGTTTGATGGTGACTACTGAGAAAACTATAAAGAACCCCATTTAATCAATAACAACATTAAAGGCTTAAAATCTGTGGGGAGGAGTAGAGGAGAGCTAAGCTTTATTTTGGCTCAAAGTCTTAAAATATATTATCATTAGATTATGTGAAGGATTGTAGTTACTGAATTTTATCCTCTAGTGGCGGAACAGCTCAAATAACGCCCCTTATTTGTTAAGTATCTATGTGCCAAATTCATCTTTCAGGGTTTGGTGTCAAGAGGGCTAAATGAACATTTCTTAAAATGTTTTAAGATACAACTCACTAAAGATTAAGCTTTATAGCAAGTTCATGCAGATGACACCCTCCAACATTCTGTATCAAATTAGTACCAAATTAAGAATTCTGACTATGTACTCACTTAAATAATTGAATACAAATGAGCACCTCAGCAATTTGAATAGCCTTCAATGGCTATGTGTGTATTTCTATTAGATTAAGTTCACCTTCATATACTTACTCTTGCAAAGCAAAGTTTCTAGTGCCATTTAATTATTCATAACCTGTTAAAAACTGAGAAATAAAATCACAGCATATTCACTTTTCAAATCCTGATCCTTAGATATTTACTGCATACATATTAAACCCAGCGGCTAAAATTCTAACAATTTGCTGTAAGCAACTGTTGAGACAACTACTTTCCAGTTTCCTGTATATTGCCAACTCAAAAATACAGATTTGAAGCATCAAACTTTCCTTTTTTGAGACAAATGAAAAATCTTCCCTAGAAAAAATCCAACTGTTGAACTCTGTATGACATACTCATTCATCTGTGTCAACATATAAAAACATACACTTTAAAAATTATTTAACCCAATTTAAGATGAGGTCTAAAAAAATTGTTTTTTGGAGGGAGGTTTACATGTTTTCCTTTTCTCTCCTTATGTTTGTATATTGTCTCAAACCTATGATTAGAATATTTTTTGATATAATTGCTAGACCTAGATCATCTTTAAGTTGGTGGCATTTCATTTCTGTAATAGTGAAGAAAAAAAAATGACTGTTTTGGAAGACAACAGAACAGAAAGCTGTTCTAACTTTATAAAGATTGGAATATGAGTTGTTTTAGAATTTTGTAGGTATGAAACACTTCCTAACATTTCTCCCATAATTTATAACATTATTGACATTTCTTCTTCTAGAGTATCAACTACAGTGATTCTCAATGAATAGAGGGTCTTTCAAAATCAACTGTGAGGTTCTTAAAGCCATAAAGGCAACATTCTTTATTGCTATACAAACTTGTAAGGGGAGGAGGGCCTTCCATCACCTCAGGTACTACCTTAGTAACAGGAACAATTGTATTGTGATGGGAACATGATTTATAAACAAATTTTGTTGAAATAGTACCTTTGAGGTAATTACTACCCTTGGTGCCTACTTAAAAAAGAACACATATACAAAATAAACTCTGCTAAATGCTTTTACATGGCTTCCATTTAATTCTATCAACACTCCTATTAAAGCTATTACTAAGAGGGTTAGAATGTTGCTAATTTTTATGATACAGAGCAAGTCATTCAAGATAGAATTCAAACTGAAACCACAGGAATCTAGGTCACTGGTATGAATTACATCCTCCAAAACTAATCAATCAGTCTAGAGGCTTCACTCCTCCAAAGAAGTGAGAAAGCTCTATTTAGTGTTTGAATCCTAGCACTATTTTAATTTCTAATCTTGTCCTCTTGGGTCCCATACTCTTAATTCTTCACAGGTATGATGAAATAAATGTTGTAACACATGTTGAGTGTAAAAAGCCACAAAAATTTAGTAACTGAGCCAAAGAATTTAGAGCTTAAAACAACCCTAGTACATTGTTGTTGTTAAGTGCCACTGAGTTGGTTCCGACCCAGAGTGATCCTGTAAAGGGTTTCCGAGGAGCAGCTGTTGAGCTTGAACCGCCAATGTTGTGGCTCAAAACTGACTTTACAGTCCAGTGCATAAACACACAGGACCACACCAGGATTCCTCACATTATACCTTTCTAAATGACACTGATGAGGAGTCAAATGATTTGACCAGGGTGGCCCAGACCAGTTAGCAGCACACTGAGTACGTTCCGACCTACAGAGACCCTGTATAGGGTTTCCAAGGAGCAGCTGGTGAGCTTGAACCGCTGACTTTGTGGTATGAACCCACCTTGCAGTCCAGCACATTAGCCCACAGCACCACACTAAGCAAGAATGATTTTGAAGTCTAAACTATATTAAGAATCCCTTTTTACTCAGGCCCATCTTCAAGGCAAGTTTTTCAATACTAACCCTTGCCACAAATGTCATCATTAGAGAATCCTAGACCCTACTGGTTTGCATTTGACTTTTAACTTGGTAAAAGAGAGGATAATTTGGCAATAAAGATCTACAGAGCAAGCAGAAGTGCATAATTATTAATTAGCAGACTAATCTCAGTGGCCCTCAAATCACTAAATAATATTCCACTCTCAATAATACCGCCTGGCATGGTGCTGTGGGCTAATGTGTCAGACTGCAAAGCCATTTGAACTGCAAGGTCGGTGGTTCAAGCTCACCAGCTGCTCCTCAGAAACCCTTTGCAAGGTCACTATGGGTCAGAACCGACCCAACGGCACTTCACAACAACATACTACTACTGACGCACCTTAAACAACATAAACCTCGATTAATAATTTTATTACAACACTATTATAAAGAAGTTCACCTAGAAACTCAAGAAACAACCAAAGTCAAATTATATTTCTAGAAGTTTAGAACTATATTGACTGCCTAGAAAATACTCACATCTATAAAGACAAAATAATACGATACAGCCAAGGCTTTCTATTTTTGATTCATCTCAGAATTACTGACATGCCTGGAAAAATACTTCCTATAGCTTTCGTTTTACTACAGAAGCGCATTCTGCTACCATGATTGTATGGCAGTATACATGATGGGATAATGAATATGTGACATAGTACCTGTGTGCTATCAAGTCAGTTAATTAGTTCATTTCCTTACCCGTAAAGAAGAAACTGTGAATAGTAAATACTTTTATGAAATCATTCTGAAAAGCAAAGGTTATTAATACCACTAAAATATGAGACGTTCACACTCAAGAAGCAATTGACTGAAGACTTTAAACTCCTCTTTTAAAGAGAAATGTGAATTTCCTGGCTGAAACATAATTAAAATAGCATCTTTTATGTATGTAACTATTTTTCAATTGCAAGATTCTACCATTAAAATGGAGTCCTGGTGTGGCATTGTGAGTTAATGAGCCAGACTGCAAGGCCGTTTGAACTACAAGGTTGGTAGTTCAAGCTCAACTGTCGGTCCTTGGAAACCCTATACAGGGTCGCTATGGGTCGGAACCGACTCGACAGCACTTACCAACAACCATTAAAATAAACTATATATTGAGCTAAATTACACAAGAAAATAAAATTTTACAGTAACATGAAAAAAAATCAAAGACTTAAATAAAAAAGATAAAGGAATGCTTGATGTAGCATTAAAGACACTGAACAAACAAAAGAACTGGATTCTAGTCCCAGGTGTCTCTTGCCACTAGCATGTGTTGTGATCATTGGCAAACTCTTCATTTCACTTTGCCCATTTCCTTACTCGTAAACATGGATTACCTGATTTTTTAAAATTCCAGTCTAAAATGGGGTTTATGTAACTTTAAAAATAGTCTTGCCATTTACCCAAATACTAACCTAATATTAATAATTAAAAGCAAAATAATTTTTTCAAACTGGGAAAATTATGGATATGCAGCAAGTTAAAAATGGTAATTTTCAGAGAATTCTAAAAAAATGTACTACCTTTCTGCTTCTCTTAAGCTTTAAATACCTGCATAGCTTTGCAATAATTTTATCGTTAGACAGAGCTTTTACTGGTTAACAAAGGAAGCTTTCTCTTCTGGAGTCACAGAAGCTGAATGAACTCCAGAAACTACTGGTCTTAGATAATTGATAAACGCACTGTGGGTTAATGCACCAGACTGCAAAGCTGTTTGAACTGCCAGGTTTGCGGTTCAAGCTCACCAGCTGCTCCTTGGAAACCCTATACAGGGTTGCTATGGGTTGGAATCTACTCGACAGCATTTGACAACAGCAACAAAGCCAAAAGTATCCCCAGGAATCTTCTTGAAATCAAATAGTAATTTAGTTTCACTAGTACAGAATATCGCCTTGCGCATTACTCAAAGATATACTACATGTTATCAAAATGACAGTAACAACTCAAAAGATTAGATAAGAACCTTCTTGTTGTGAGTTGGTTCCTATAACTATGGCTGGCAGGTTTGAACTGATGACCCAATGGTTAGCAGTCCAAACAGCTCCACATCAGGACTCCAAATAAGAACCTTGTTTTTAGGTGTCATGGAGTCAGTTCTGACTCATAGCAACCCTGTATCGGATTTCTGAGGAGTGGCTAGAGTTTGAACAACTGACCCTGCGGTCCTGTGCTTACCCTACAGTGCCACAGTAGGTCCTTGTTGTTGTTATGTGACATTGAGTCGGTTCTGACCTATCGTGACACTAACAGGGTTTCCAAGGAGAGGCTGGTGCGTTTGAACTGTTGTGGTTGAGTGCTTATTCTACAGCACACTAGGTCCTTGTTTAGTGCCACTGAGTCGATTCCGACTTGCAGTGACCCTATACAGGGTTTACAAGCAGCAGCTAGTGAGTTTGAATTGCCGACCTTCTGGCTCACAGACTAGTGTTGATCCTACAGCATCACACCAGAAGTCCACACTAGGACCTTAGGGACAATAAATTTATGTTAACAATTTATTGGTGGAACAATTCAGAAAGGACAAGAGTGACTGTACAACTTGAAGAATGGAATCAATGTTACTACATTGTACATACAGAAACTGAATTGGTATGTTTTGCTGAATATATTCTCAACAGTAAAAAAGAAAGTAGTGTCAACTATTACTCATGGAATCCTACGTGTCAAAACAGAAGTGTGTTCCATAGTGTTTAATGGCTGATTTTTCTCAAGTAGATTGACATACCTTTTTCCCCAGGTGCACCACCCCTGAAGTTCTTACTGGTTAAGCATTCCTTCTTGTTGTTGTTGCTAGTGCCATTGAGTCAGCTCTGACACACAGTGACCCTGTGCAGGGTTTCCAAGGAGTGACTGGTAAGCTTGAACCAATGACCTTGCAGTTCAAATTGACCTTACAGTCCAATGAAATAACCCAGAGCACCACACCAAGATTCCTTAGTATTACACTAAATCCTTACTCTAAGAGATATCCAAAATATCATGATACTTTTGTTAGAATGGATTTCCAAACCTCCACTCATTAGCCATGTATAAAAAAAATTGATCTCCAGGTTAACTCACAGGCTTATCTTCTGTTCACTCACAGAGAAAAGAAAGCATGCAGACATAAGTTTGGTAGAAGAAACTACTAAACAAGCAGCAGAATAAAACCAAAAATCTTTGCTAAAACTTTTGTTGTTAGTATGCTACACTACAAAAATCACACATCTAAGATATAACATACTACTCTGCCCAACCCTTAAGGAGCTCTGATAGCACAGTGGTTATGAATCGGGCTGCTAATCTCAAGGTCAGCAGCTCGAAACTACCAGCTGCTCCTAGGGAGAAAGATGAGTCATTCTGCTTCCGTAAAGATTTATAGCCTCAGAAACCCTGTGCAGGGTCACTATGAGTAAGAACCAACTCCACAGCACACCACCCAACCCTTAAGGAGCTCTGGTAGCATAGTGGTTATGAGTCGGGCTGCTAATAACCTCAATTTCAGCAGTCAGAAACTACCAGCTGTTCCGCAGGAGAAAGATGAGGCTTTCTGCTCCCGTAAAGATTTGCAGCCTCAGAAACCCTGTACAGGGTCGCTATGCGTCAGAACCGACTCCATGGTCCATAACCACCACTATCACGCAACCCTTACAGACTTAACCTGTGGTTTAAAACATAAATAGTACTCAACTACAACCAATAACTCATTGGGCGTGGGGGGTGTGTAATAGCAATGTATTTTTAGAATTATAGAAAGAATCCTGAGGTGTGCAGTGGCTCTGCAGGATAAGATCCGGACTGCAAACAAGTTCTCTGGCTCAAGAGCACCAGCTGCTTTGCAGAAGATAGATGAGGCTTTCCAGTCTTGCAGAGGTTTACAGCTTTGGAAACCTTGTACACGCTCGACTGAGTCAGAACTGACTCAAAGACACTTCACCACCACCACAACATAAGAACTCCTAGCGTGCTACAGGATAAGCACTGGGTTGCTAACTGGAAGGTCAGTAGTTCATACCTACCAACCACTCCTCAGAAACCTGTACAGGTCGTTATGAATTGGAACCAACTCAAGGGCACTAACAACAATGTGATATTGATGCTTGTTGTTGTTAATCATTGTTACCGAGTCAGTTTCAACTCATAGCAACCCTGCTGGAAAAAAATCCTGGCTCTAAAAACAATTGATTCAATACTCTTTAATGCTGTTGTTAAGTGCTAGGATTTCCAAGGAGCAGCTGGTAAGCTTGAACCGTCAACATTGTGGTTGAAACCAACTTTGCAGTCTAGCGCATTATCTCACAGCACCACACCAAGACACCACTCTTTAATGAGCTACCTATAATTATAACAAGAATTATTTTTAAATTCTGAAAGATGAAAAAAATGAAGATTGCTTTACTTCACCACATCAATCTTAGTTCTACTCTTACAAACTTTTGTTAATCTCTCTCTAGGACACTGATGTGAAATTACCAATGAACAATGCGGAATTTTTTCTCAAAGATAAGGAATAAGCCAAGGAGTTTTTTCTTAGCTATTAAATAGATCTGCTTCATTATTATTAGATATTCATTAGACAGACACCTGATAGAATTTCCAACTGTCTGAACGCATGGCATATTATGGAAACCACTCATTTCTTACACACAAGATTTCTGAGCAATCTATTGCTCTTTCTCCACCCCCACAAATTTGTCTTCCATTGTAACTCTGAGGTTAGAGCCTCTATAAAGAAGTCTTAAAACATGAATGAGACTCATAAGTTTGCATAATGCAAGATTTAAGCACATTTCTGAAACACTACCCCTCAAATAATTTAAGAGTTTGAAACGAGCTAAAATGTAAACTGCAGAGTCTCTTTTCATTCTACTTTAAACTTAACACTCAACTTTAAATCAAAGGTCTGAAAGAAAACAGAAAACATTTTGTTCTTTTTCCTATACTTACCATCATTACTTGCAAAGATGTTTTGATAAGAAACACCGTATGAGCCTTTTCCATTGTTGCATTCACTGATAAATTAGACAAATACATTCTGCCTCCACTTTTAAAATCAAACAAAACCATTCATCTTGTAACCTGTTTCCAGAAATAGGACATATAAGCATATTCTTCATGAAATTGTTTTTGAAGTTGTTATTTGCATATATCTGAGAGACTTTTAAGACTTTCTTTCTCCCATCCCTCTGTCTAGTCTTTAATAGGACCAGGACCTATTTATCAGTGCCATTTTAATAACTTCTAACAGTTGGCCTGCATACGTTCACTGAAGAAAAGTAACAGGTTACTAATTTTGATTTCAGAATAATGTACAAAAGGGAGTGGGGAGTGAACAGCACAGAGGGCGGAAACATTTTTAACCCTTTAGACACACTCAGTAGGAAAAGATTTCCCATCTTTCCATAATGTAGAAGTGTAGACAAACTCTGAAAAAGAACAAAAACACAGCATTATATTACTAACACAAGTGGAAAAAAGTGAGAAAACGGGCAAAATCGCTTAAAGATCAGGAACTTTGGTTTCAGTTACATAGTGGGGGAAAAAAATAAAGCCTTGAGGCAATCGTATATTTAAAAGAAAACTGAAGATCCATTCCAATGTAAGGTCTCAGCGGTAGGTTAGCACACACTGTAGGTTTATTAACCAACTTTATTCTGAATCCGGTCGCCACCTATCATCAAAAATATTCCCTTTCTACACCTCTTGCTTTCGCCACCAGGTATGAAGACGCCGTTTTAAACTGTGTTTGTTAATTCTTTAGGCTTCTCCTTATCGTTTCTTATGGGTAGGGCGAAAGCTTCGACCCTTTCCAGCGTGGCTACCTTCCAACATCGATTTCTTTGAACGCATTTGCAAATCACTCTTGTATTAGATATCACAGGGAGGGCTTGAAACCTTGGTGAGGAGGAGCATAAATGACATGAGAAGAAAAATAAATTTAGGAAGGGGTATCTCGATTCCGTGGTAAGGTGATTGCTTTTCGGACGAAAGTCGCAGCCCGAGGCTCCTCCCATCCCAACAAAGATACTAACCGCCCAGACGGTCCAGAAGCTGGTCGAAATGATGCTCCAATCTCAGAAGTAAACGGACTTCCTCAAACCCTTAGTTATAAAACTGAGAAAGAGGCCTAGGGTAGTATGCAACCCCACCCAGACCGTGAGGTCGAGGCCCATTTGGCACAAGAGGCCGCGACGTTGACTTCGGACCCGCCCTACATCAACACCCAGAGCGGCCGCCACACCAGCTCCTAAATTCGTAGGTTCGCTCCTGAAGCTCTCCTACTGGCTCATCCTACACCTCACCGCCCCTACCATACCATCACTTAATTCATACGCTACCTAAAACCTCAGCCCGGCTCCGCAGCATCGTCCCAGCACTCCTAATATGGCGGCCGAGTCTCCTTGGCTGGCTCAGGGCGCGACCGACCTTGACGCATTTTGGGCATTGTAGTTTCGGCGATAGTCTCTGTGTCCAGCTAGGCCCCAAGAAAACTACAACTCCCAGAATGCATCTCTTCTGAGCATGGCTATTGGGGCCTTTTCGACAGAGGGATGATGTCATTGCAAAAACCCCACTGCATTCATTGTGCTAAGATCTATGTATGCACACACACACCCCCCCTCTCCTGCTACTGCTGCTACTGCTGCTGGGTTTGCGATTACCGCTTGCTCCAGCTGAGCTAAGAGTAGCAGCAGCATCAGGGCAGGAACTAGCTTCAGCCCTTGGATTTAGAACACCGCAGTACCTTCCCTTGCGTGCGTGACTCATTCGCACATCATTTCTGTTTATGCCTGGGGTGGGGAGAAAAATCCCAAACCAGGTGAGTTGAAGTGATTTATTCAAATGATTCTACCAAGTTATTCCTCCGGTTTCGTTCTTTAGGCTTGCTTTTGGAAAGGTAGGGATGGGATGGATTGGGGTGGTGGTGCTCCTAGGCGCTGCTGAAGGAAAGCTCTGGGCAATTTGGGTCTCTGCAAAGAACAACTCCAGCAACCTTCCCCCATCGGGGGACGAGTGCCAACCAATTCCCTAGTCGCAACTCCCCTCGACCTTTTTGAGGCTGGAAGAGGGGGCTGGGCTGAGCAGGATGTTTGGAAGTGCTCTTGTAAAATGAGAGGAAGGCTGAGGCGTGGGGCTTCAGTCCTGTCACCTTTGGTCCGAATGCTGAGGTTTGAGTGGGAAGGGGTGAAGCGTGGGGAGAAATTAAGACAGTGATTTAATTTGGTCGTGCACTACTTTAGAACATTTCTGCATCGCCTGGGCGAACACATACTATTTTTAAGACGAACGTGTTCTTCTGAGTAGGTTAAGTTTTGTGGGGCTTTATTTTGTGAGTGTTGTTCTATGTCGTTTGTCTCGCCTTTTCTGCCTATTTGAGGTGACAGTGTCCTTTAATGGTACGCTCCGTGCCAATCAGAAACATTTCATGTGTCTGGGGAACGTTCTTTTAGGTTGCTAGAAGCAGCATTTTTGGTAAGTGTTTCCCCTTCTCTCGACTGCAGGATTTCAGAATTGTTTGGAAGTGAAGCCGACAGATTTGTGCTTGTGCGAGTGTTTTAAATTACATTGCAATAGGCTCCTTGCCACTGACAACGGTACCGTAATGAGCTGCTGTTTCCTGAGGCACAGTCCCCAGTCACAAATAATGGTTTGGAGAAACGATCGATTAGGGAAACCGGGCTTCATTTGGACAAGTTAAAGAAAGTTAGAAATGCTGTTAACCTTTATTGGTCAGTACTGAAAAGGAAATCGAAGAGCATAGTAGTGGGTTTTTGTTTTTGTTTGTTTTATCTTTTAAACAAACGGACACATTGAACATGGCAGAAGGCATTCTGAATTGTATGATGTTGGCTTTCTTCTCGTAAGAGTTATAGGGATGATTAGTGCAATAAATATGTTACTTTGAGATAAGCAGCTGGCTGACTCCCGAACAGATGGGGCTAGTCTTAGCTGAGAGATCAACAACCTTGGAAATGAATGAACATGGGGTCAATCACACTGTCTTGGAATGTCAAAAGAAGAAGAGATGCCTGAGTGTTTTATGTTTAACTCTAAAATGCTAAACCTTTTTATAGCCTAGTCAAGCATTGAGGGAAAGTCATTGTGAACTGTCTTCTGCTGTGGAACCAGTTTTGTTCATCTTTTACTCAGACTCGTAGGTTACCAGAGTTGCAGTTGAGCCACACTTATTAAATGCTGCTTGCTCCAGAATACAAGTGGGAGAAAGATGCAGTATTCTGCTTCTGAAAAGATTTATAGCCTTGGAAATCCTATGGACAATTCTACTTTGCCCTAGAGTGTCTCTGTGAGTTGGCATTCAGTTTGATGGCAATGGATTTGTGTTTTAGTTTGATAAAATGCAAAGGAAGAACCATTGTATGGGCTTTGTAGTAAGGGAATTTATTGGGATAGAATGAGCAGCTTTTGCATTTGGGAAAGGATTGATTGTCTGCCTTTGCTTCTCCCTACATCTCTTTTCTGGTGTGGCACTGTGGGATAAAGCCCTAGATCGCAAGGTCAATTTTAAGTACAAGGTTGGTGGTTCCGACTCACCAGCCGCTCCTTGGAAACCTTACACAGGATTGCTACGGGTCAGAACCAACCGAAAGGCACTTAACAACAATAACACATCTCCTGAATGCTCTGAGTATTCTTTCCTTCTCCCTGTCTTTCCCCACACGGTTATACCTCTTGAAGTTCTCTCACTTTCTTCCCTGGTGTCTCCATTTGCAATTCTCATTTTTCCTGTTTCATCTCCCTTGATCAGTACGTGGCATCTCTTTCTCTGAGTCTCTGTCCAATTTCTGAACACCCTCCCCACCTCTTCACCTCACCCAGGAACTCAGGGTGGGTGTAGACTGTGAATTTTTATTCTACAGAGTCTGCTCTGAAGAAGCTTTGCCTTTTCTTTTTCTTGCATCTGGTACTTGGCAGGATGAGTGACAACAGGCCTGGCCCTTTGGCCTGATTTGTCCTTTCTGTGACAAACATAACTTGACCCCAGCAGCACGTGGACCATAAAATGTTGCAATTGAACTCATGCTACTTTTTCTCTCACTGGCACTTGTGTTAAAAACTGCCAATGGCTTGTCAAGTTTTTAAATGCTTTACATGAATTATTGGACATATTATCAGGAGCAACCTGCCCCTGAAGAAGGACATCATGTTTGGAAAAGTATAGGGTCAGCAAAAAAGAGGAAAACCACCAATGAGATGGATTGGCACAGTGGCAACAGCAAAACAACAATTATGAAGCTGGCACAGGACCGGGCAGCATTTTATTCTGTGTACATAGATAGAGTTGCTATGATTCACAGTCAACTTGACAGCACCTAATAATACCATGTGAATGATTCCCATAATTCTCAAAAACTTAGCGATTTTCAAAAAACAAAAACAAAACTTAGCGATTTTCAAATGACTTCTGCCTCATTTAATGTTTTGTTTTGTTTTTTCCTTTTCTTTACTCCAGTGAGTGGTGGGAAATTTCACCCCCCCCACCACAACCACCCCAACCCTTCCTTGTGCCCTGTTGATTGTTGAAGAGAGATCCATGTATCCAAACTGCCCATTTTTTTGTGAAAACAAGTGGAGCGAGAGCTTTCTCCTGTTGTTTCTTCTTTATAGATGAAAGAATGTTGTTGTTATAGTCCCATCTTTTAGGAGAAGGATGTGGTGGTGGTTATGTTTCTTTGGTTAACAGCAGCACTTTGCTAGGCATGGGAGTTTGACTTCTGTTCATCTGGAGACAAGTGGTTGACAGGCATATTTGGAAAGTGTCCTCCTAAGCTTTCTTATTTCTATTTTTCTTTTTCTGAAATGTTTTCTCATCTCCTCAGGCTTTTTAATGTTTTAGGAGTTGAATTTGACGGCTAGATTTGGCCCTGTCACTATTATCTTTGTGACCTTGGATCAACAGGCATTTCTTTCTGCCTCAATTTACATGTTTGCCAAGGAATAGTGATCCTTACCTCTTGCTTTACTTAACATGATGTTAAATCCCTCTATGATATGGCTCCAAGCTGTCATTCTCACAACAAATACTAAATGAACAATTGCTGTGTATTAGGAGTCTCTGGTAGTATAACAGTTAACCTGCTAACTGAAAGGTTAGAGGTTTGAGTCTTCCCAGAAGCACCTCCAAAGAAAGGCCCGGTGATCTACTTCTGAAAATTGGACATTGAAAACACTATGGAACACATTTCTTTTCTAACCCACATGGGCTTGAACTGAGTCAGAATTGAGTGTTTGGCAAGTAGTTACTATGTGCTACTAAACTAGTCCATTCCAACTCACAGTGACCATTTAGGGTTTCTGAGACTGTAAATCTTTACAGGACAGATGTCTTCATCTTTCTCCCAAAGACAGCTTGATGGATTTGAACTGTTGCCCTTGAGGTTAGCAATCCAGTGCTTATCCTGTAGCACCAACATTATGTACTAACTACTGTGGATATATTAGCGAAGAGATGTTTCCTTTGCCCTCAGTGAGCTTATCTCTAGTGTGGAAGACAATCATTGAACAACTGATTAATTACAAGTGTGATAAATGCTCCTTACAAAAGGGGATGTACTATAAGCTGGAATGGGAGTATCTAACATGGGGCTCTCCCATTGTCTGCTAGAATCTGGGAGATTCTTCTCCTGTAGGAAATGAAGTTTCAGCTGAGATTTGAAGAGTTGTTGTTGTTATTGTTTTTAAGTGCCATCAAGTTGATTCCAACCCATCGCAACTCTGTATAGTGTTTTGAAGGAGCAGCTGGTGAGCTTGAACCACTGACTTTGCAGTTCACGACTTTGCAGTCTGCCACATTAGCCCTCAGCGCCACACCAGGACCCCGATTTGAAGAGTGAGTAGGAGTAATTCAAGATGTGATGGGAGGTGCTTAGAGGGGGGAAAGAAAGGTTTCTGGCAGAGGGAACTGCCTATTCAAAGGTACAAAGGCATGTAAGTAGGAGAATTTGAAAAGAGGTCAGTCAGATGAGGGGGTTAGGACACCAACTTCCCACACAGTTGAAAGAAAGTTGGCATATAATTATAATTTACAGGTTGACTCTTGATAAATAATGGGTTTGAATATTTGTGGGTCCATTTATATGTTGTTTTGTTTTGTTTTTCCTGTTGTTATTACGGTGATTTCAAGTGTTGGAGCATCAACTTAAAATGCTGTGTGACACTCCTTGTGTGCAGTCCATCTCTCCAGGTTCGGGAAGGAACTAGCAGTTCCTGGGAGAGGAGCTTCCCACATGGAGATGATTAGCATCACATATCATTTTAAGCATAATACCAATACTTAAACTCTTAATCTCACCACAGTAACAACAGGGGAAAAAAATTCACATATATGTTGACCTGTGCCGTTCAAACCCGTGTTGTCCAAGGGTCAGTTGTATATGGGACAGAGCAAGGAGAGAGAGAGACAAAAACAAATCAGAATGAGACTGGAGAGGTAGGCAGAGGCTGAAGATTGGACAGCTTTCTAAGCCACAGGTCAGTTTAGGTCTTTAGCCTAAGGGCAATAGGATTTTAATTAGCTAGATGGATGACATAGTTAGATCAAAAATAAAAATATTCTGCGGTTGTACAACATGATGAACATCATCAATATCACTCAATTGTGTATGTAAATTGACAGATGTTTTGTTTTGTATATACAGTGAAACCTGTGGGAACCAGAACTCCATCGGAGTACCTTGTTTTTCCAGTTAGCCTAAGTTTGCCACCCTTGATAGAATACAGTCTTACTATTTTTAAATAGCTTTTTATTAAACCTTACTGCCATCACGTCAATTCTGATTCATAGTGATCTTGAATAGAGTTTCTGAGGCTGTAAATTTTTAAGGATCAAGAAAGCTTTATCTTCTTCCCACAGAGCTGCTGGTGGGTTTGAACTGCTGACCTTGCAGTTTGTACTTCAGTGGTCTCTATTATTAGTAAGAAAATTTGAGTTTTCTTCTCTAATACAGGTTATAGCTTTCGCATATGTGTGTGTGTGATTCAAATCAACCTTGTGGTTCCAATCCATCTTGTGGTCCAGTACTTAACCTATAGCGCCATACCAGGACTCCATATATATGTTGTTAAGTGCTGTCGAATCAGTTTTGACTCATAGCTACCCTGTATAGGGTTTCCAAGGAGTGCTTCACAGAAACACTTCCTGGAGAAGGCTATCATGTTGGGTGAAGTGGAGGATTGGGGGAAAAGAGGAAGACCCCCAACTAGATAGATTGCCACACTGGCAGTAGCAATGGGCTCAAACATAGCAATGATTGTGAAGTTGGCACAGAACCGGGCAGTGTTTTCTTCTGTCATGCACAGCGTCGCTAGGAGTCGGTACCAACGTGATGGCACCTAACAACAACAACATATATATTTATATGCCCTGATGTCTGTCTTTAGGATAAACCCTGGACTGTCAACTTCAAGGTCAGTGGTTCAAACTTACCAGTTACTCCTTGGAAACCCTATACAAGGTCACTATGAGTCAGAACCAACTGGACAGCACTTAACAACAGCAAAATGAAGGGCTTACATCACTCTGGCTGTTAAGCAGAGAGGAGAAGGGAATTGAGCAAGCAGCAGCTCATTCTTATAGTCTAGGTGAAAGAATATGGTGACTTGGGTTTAGGATGATGACAGAGGGCTTTGAGAGAAATGAAGCAATTGGAGAGACACTAAATTTGAAAATTCAAGTTGGTAAGATTTGTTGATTGATTGGATGGGGGAATAGGGATAAGTGGGAGTCAACAGTGACTTAAGGTAAGAACTTTGGACTAGGCTTTATAAGACCCATACTACTGCAGTCCTGGTGTGGCCCTGGTGTGACTGCTAACCGCAAGGTCAGTGTCTCAAACCCACCAGCCTTTCCTTGGAAACCCTATACACAGTTGCTATGAGTCAGAACTGATTCAATGGCACTTAACAACAACAATAATAACTTATTTACTATCTGTATGTTGTTGGGCATGTCACATACTCTCTGAACTTCAGCTTCTTCATCTGTGTAATGCATGCATATTTATTCCACAAATTTATACTGATCCCCCATCTATATGTGCTAAAGATACAACACTGAATAAGTATCTGCTTTGGAGGAAATTGCTCAGGTAATGGAGACAAAGTAAAACAAATAATCATATAACTGTATCTATATATACACATACATGTTGTTGTTGTTGTTAAGTGCTGTCGAGTCGATTCTGACCCTTAGTGACCCTGTATAGGGTTTCCAAGGAGCAGCTGGTGAGCTTGAACCGCCGACCTTGCAGTTCAAACGGCTTTGCAGTCTGGCACATTAACCCACATAGCAGTCAAGAAATCAGACGACGTATTGCATTAGGCAAATCTGCTACACAAGACCTTTTTAAAGTGTTGAAGAGCAA
>NW_006408592.1:6064860-6071139 GCF_000296735.1 Chrysochloris asiatica
AGAGAGAGAGAGAGAGAGAGAGTCCTAGTGTGGCACTGTGGGTTAATGCGCTGGACTGCAAAGTTGGTTTGAACTGCAAGATCAGTGGTTCAAGCTAAACAGCTGCTCCTCAGAAACCCTATCTATACAGGGTCTTTATGGGTCTGAAGTGTGTCAAAAGCACTTAATAACCACATATACATACATACAACACACATATACGTATGTGTTGTATGTATGTATATGTGTGTTATATGTATATTTATGTATATAACAGTATATATGTACACACACATATACATATATATAAGCACACATATAGCTAGGAGATTACGGTCCCAAGGATCATTCTTTCTGCTGTGTGGATCAATGTTCACAAAATGATAGGAGACCTTAGACCTGCGATATGAAGAAAGAGCTCTCCAAACTATGTTCCCAGGCACCTGATAGAATGCCTTGTACAAATTAGACACTCCGTGAATGTTTGTGGTCTGAGTGAACTTAAGTCACCAAGGGCCAGTTCAAAAGCAGGAAATATCAACACATTGGAAGAGGACTATTAGTAATCCATATGTTAGATTCTTTTAACAAATTCATAAATGCGTTCCTAGGACAGTCTTTAATATATCTTGTGGATGACATTTAGGTAAATTCAGAAATAGATCTGTGTTGTTGTTGTTAAGTGCCGTCGATTAGGTTCTGACTCACAGCAACCCTGTATAGGGTTTCCAAGGAGTGGCTGGTAAGTTTTAACCATAAACCTTGATGTTAGCAGTCCTGTGCTTATACTACAGCGCCACACTAGGACTCTATGGTGGTGGTGGTGGTGGTATGCAGTAGAGTTGGTTCCGACACATAGCGACCCTGAGTAGGGTTTCCAAGGCTGTGAATCTTTACGGGAACAGAAAGCATCATCTTTCTTCCCCCAGAGTGGCTGGTAGTTTTGAACTGTTGACCTTGAGGTTAGCAGCCTGTCTCGTAACTACTATGCTACCAAAGCTCCTTCACTAGGACTCTGTGTTGTTCCCAAAATCAGTGGTTCTGAAACTTTTAAAGTTTACAGAAGAGTAGAATTACAAAAAATAAAGTAAAATGGAAGATCTGTTGGCAATAGTTATTTTTCTAAAGTAAAGGTATTTTTAGAGCATCTCTTCTCATTGTCTAGTCATAAAATAAAGGACATTTAGTACTAAAAACCACATCAGGAGCATAATCTTAGAATTAAAAGAATTAAAAGTCTACATTTTTATTTTTGGTTTTATTAGCGTAGTAAAAAACAAAAAACAAAGAAAATACCAGATTGTTATAACAATTTAGAAAACTACTGTCTTAAATTATTATTTTATTGACTTTGTGGAAATGTGGCCTACCTTTAAATAAGATCATTTTCAAATGTGGAGGAATTCTTTATGGATACAGGGTCTTTAGAGTTCTGATACTGTGCTGCAGGATAATGTGCTAGACTGCAAGGTCAGTTTGAGCCTCAAGGTCGGCGGTTCAAACCTACCAGCCGCTTCTTGGAAACCCTATGCTGGGTTCACTATGCGTGGGAACCATCTTGATGGCACTTAACAATGACAACAACAACAACAACAGATCTTTTATCTTCATTTCCTCTCCATTGGAGTCTAACCCTTAAAAACTAGGCAGGCCACCTCAAGCCTAAAGTATGGTTCTTAATTTGTCCTTGGAAGGGTTCTCAAGGACACTATGAATCCCTGAGACCACATGTTGAATTGTATCTGTATGTGGAGAGAGAAGGAATTCACATGTATTCATACATATTTCTTGGAAAAGGGTATATATCTTCTATCACAGTGTGTTTCTTTGAACAAGTTGCTCTTTGAACCTGTTTCTTTGTAAGACTGTTGTGAGATTTATATAAGATTGTTGTTGTTAAGTGCCTTCGAGTCAGTTCCAAGTCACAACAACCCTGTATAGGGCTTCTGAGGAGCAGCTGGTGAGCTTGAATCACCAACTTTGCTGTTCAATCCGACCTTGCAGTCCAGCACATTAACCTGCAGCACCACACTAGGACTCCATAAGATAGTGTATTTTAAATGCCTGGCACAATGCCTAGGATAACTGGTGCTCCTGATAGCTATTTTTTTAAATGCAATTTTATTTTGTTGTTGCTGATATACACAGCAAAACATATACCAATTCAACCGTTTCTTGGTATGGCACTGTAGGATAATGTACTGGATCGCAAGGTCAGTTTGAGCTGCAAGGTTGGCAGTTCAGACCCACCAGCTGTTCCTTAAAAACCCTCTACAGGGTTGCTATGAGTTGGAACTGGCTTGATGGCACTTAACAACAGCAACATGTACTATTTAGTGACATTAATTACCGTCTTCAAATTGTGTAACCATTCTCATTCTTCCCTTCGGCATTGTTCCTCCCCCATTAACATAACTCACGACTCCCTGAGGTTCCTGTATAAGTTTTCAAGTTGTTTTTGTTAATTTGATCCAATACTCAAGTTAAACTGATTTCCTTTAATAAGATTTCAGGGGAGATTTTGTTTTACCGACTAAAGGTTTATCTCAAGACAATAGTTTCAGGGGTTCATTTACCATCCATGGTTCTAGGAAGTCTGGAGTCTATTTAATTTGAAATTCTGTTTTACAGTTCCCTCTTTTGGTCGTGATTCTTGTATGGAATCATTGATCAAAATATTTAGTAATGGCAGCTGGGCACCATCCAGTTCTTCTGGTCTCATAGCAAAGGAGGCAGTTGTACATGGAGGCAAGTAGCCACACATTCCACGTTCTCCTCCTTACCTGACTCTCCTTCCTCTGTTCTAGGCAAACAGAAACCAATTGTTGTGCCTCGGTTGGCCACTCTCAAGCTTTTTAGGCCCAAGCACTACACATTGAACTAAAAAGTAGAACAAAGGCACTAAACATATTATTAAGTGCATTACCTGGAATGTCCCATGAAACCATAACCCTAAATCTCCCCAAAACCTATGAGGTTTTTGGCTGTATAAACTTATTGACCGCAATTACAATAATCAACTGTCCTTTATTATTGTGATGTTTCCATCACCAGTAATCCCTCTTCTCCTCTCTTCCTCTGTCTCTTGGTAACCACTGATGAACTATCCTCTGGTAGCATAGTGGTTATGAATCAGGCTGCTAATCTTACGGTCAGCAGTTCAAAACCACCAGCTGTTCTGTGGGAGAAAGATGAGGCTTTCTGCTCGTGTAAAGATTTACAGCCTCGGAAACCCTATGCAGGGTCGCTATGGGTCGGAAGCGACTCCACAGCACATAGCAACAACAACATACATTTGTCCTGGTGTGGTGCTGTGGGTTAATGCGCCAGACTGCAAAGCTGTTTAAACTGCAAGGTTGGTGGTTCAAGCTTACCAGCTGCTTCTAGGAAACCCTATACAGGGTCACAACTAACTCGACAGCACTTCACAACAACAACACATTTGTTGTTTCTTATTTTTTTTATATTAATGAGGTGATACAATAGTTGTCCTTTAGTGGTTGGTTTCTTTTGCTCAGCATGCATTTGAGTTGTGGTGTTGGAGGAGAATACTGAAAGTACCATGGGCTGCCAAAAGAACAAACAGATCTGTGTTGGAAGAAGTACAGCCAGAGTGCTCCTTGGAGGCCAACCTGGCATATTGTGGGTGTTGGTATAAATAGATCAGTTGCTGTTCCTGAATGTGACTCTGTCTCTCATACTTCAGACATATTGTCAGGAGGGACCAGTCACTGGAGAGGGATATTACGTTTGGTAAGGTGGAGGGTCAGAGACAAAGAGAAAGATCCCCAGCGAGATGGATTGGCAAGGTGGCAGCATCAACGGGCTCAAGCATGGCAACGATTGTGAGGTTGGCCCAGGACCAGGCAGTGTTTCATTCTGTTGTGCATAAGGTCCCTATGAGTCAGTATTGACTTGATGGCACCTAACAACAACAACAATAACAATGTACTTATTGTTTTAACACTGTATTTACTAAGTAATGCTTGCTTAGTACTCATACTGATAAAATAAGGGAAAGAGTAACAGTGTAACAGGACAATCTGATATGCTGCGAAGTAGGCAACATCACCAATATACAGCCTTCCCTGAAATATTAAACCTAAATGTAATCATAAGGAAAAAGTCAGACAAAACCAGACTGTGGAACATAATGAAAAACAGCTGGCCTGTGATCTTTGAAAATTTTAATGTTATGAGAGACAAACAAAACAAAAAGTAGGGGGAATCCATCTATATTAACGTTAACTAAAGAGAATGGGACCCTGGTGCAGCTCTGTAGGATAAGCACTGAACTGCTAACTGCATGATCAGTAGTTCAAACCACCAGCCACTCCTCAGAAACCCTATACGACACTTGATGACAGCAACAAAAGAGATATAAAAAAACAAAACTATCAAGGACATTTTGGGAACAGTTAGGAACATTTTTATGAGAGCAGTGGATTAGGTAATAAGTAACAATGTAAGTTTCTTAGATGTGCTAATGCGTCTGTCCATTTAACCTGGAATATTGTGGGTGTTGGTGTAAATAAAGCAGTTGGTGTCCCTGAATGTGATCTTAAGGAATGCTGCCACAGAGCTAGAAGACATCACTAGCTGGCTGTTTCAGATGGCAGTCACATCACATTTCTTTGGTCACATGAAGTATCTAACCAGTCTATGGGCTGGAATACCATTTGTGAAGTATGTTGTAAATGATCTTATATTCTTCTGTCATTCTCTGAGAGTATTCACTTCTGTCACTTGATCCTTGATAGGACTAGAGGAAGTAACACAGGTGGAGCACTAGCTGTCACCACAGGGAAGGGAAAGTACTGATCAGGGTACAACAGACCCTGGGTACTCGGCCCTTTCTTAGGTATTTTCTTTCTAGTGTTGATAAGTGCTATGGAGTCAGTTCTGACTCATAGTGACCTTGTATAGGGTTTCCAAGGAGCAGTTGGTGGGTTTGAACCAGTGACTTTGAAGTTAGCAGTCTAGTACTTATAGGACCACACCAAGATGCCTTTCTTTCTAATGGGTGATTGTTGTTGATTAGTGCCATCAAGTTCTGACTCATAGTGACCCTTTATAGGGTTTCCAGAGGAGTAACTGGTGGATTTGAACCACCACCCTTGCAATGCAAACTGACCTTGTGGTCCAGTGCTTATCCCATAGTGCCATACCAGGACTCCTAATATATGCCTTAAATTTTATTCTTGATTCTAGAAGTAAAACAAGATTAATCAAAATCCATTACACAAATGAATTCATTGTGACAAAACAAAAACAAAAGTCAGCCCCACTGCGGTGGAGTCAGTTCTGCCTCCTAGTTATCCTATAGGACAAAGTAGAACTGCTTCATACGGTGTCCAAGGCTATCTAAATCTGTACAGAAGCAGATAGCCTCATCGCTCTGCCACTGAGCTGCTGGTGAGTTTGAACCACTGACCTTGTGGCTAAGAGCCCAATACTTAACCCACTGTACCACCAAACCCAACCCACTGCCACTGAGTCAATTCAGACTTATAACCATTCAACATAGGGTCTCCAAGGCTATAAATCTTTACCAGAGTAGAAAGCTTCACCTTTCTCCCAAGAAGCCGCTTGGTTGGTTTGAACCGCTGACCTTGTGGGTTAGCAGTCCACTGCTTATCCTACAGTGCCACCAGGGCTCCTTAATTTTACCCTACAAAGATAATCAACTGATAAGAGTTTGATGTGTAGTAAGTACTCTTACCATTTTTCCCATACATGCATTATTGTTAAGTGCCATGGAGTCAGTTCCAACTCATAGTGACCCTGTATAGAGTTCTCGAGGCTGTAAATATTCTAGGGAGCAAAAAGTGTTCTCTTTTTCCTATGAAGCAACTGGTGGATTAAAACTGTGGACCTGATTTGTATCATATGGAACAGGATACAAAATCAGTACCAGAAATGTGCAGGATTCTTCAGTCAGGATAGCCTTTTCTCAGCCAGATCCACAAGCAGCCTTCTCTTTGGTCCATGGTGTGGTCTCTTCCCTGCCCAGACAGTGTTACAAAGCTCTTTTATAGGCCAATGATAAATGCTCATAGGACATTCCAATCTGCTTTACTTTTCAGCCCAAGTCACTAAGCTCTAGCTCTATGGGTCAGCAAATTCAGTTTTAAATTAAGTGCCTTGAGGCAATCTACTCTTCAAAGGAGCCTCCTGCCCAAAGCTTTTTCTTGCGCTGTGGACTGGGAAGCCCATTGCGCTGTCTGGTATATAATACTATTGTTAGTATGTTGTTATATACATACATATGTTGTTGTTAAGTACTGTGGAGTCAGTTCC
>NW_006408592.1:6071394-6085568 GCF_000296735.1 Chrysochloris asiatica
CTACCAGAGCTCCTTATACATATATCTAATTTAAATTCTTATTAACAGTGTGTGAGAATGCCATTTCTACATGTCTTGGCAACACTCTCAGTTCAGTTAAACTCTCTAAGAGAAGGAAGATTGGATGGTGTACAGAAAATGGACAGAAATTGAATCACAGAGTTACTGCTGGTTTTTGTGGTGGCTGTGTATTATACGGTTGATGTGTAAATATTAAGGTAATCTCTAGAAAATAGTAAGATAGTAAGAAAATGACATTATCACTGCCTGCAACACTGCATAGTGTGTAAAAAGTGAACTGAAACAATGAAGCAGCCAAGTTTCCCCCTAGAAAATTCTGCAGGAAAATTTTATTTTTGAGTTATGATTAATTTCACTGAAATGTAGACATCAGTCTTGAGATGAAAATAACCTCTTCTGCCAACTTCCTTTTTGAAAGGAGAATTTAAATACCTGACTTATCTACACTTTTTAAATATCTGAAGCAGGTGGTTAAAAGGCCTGCCGGTTCCTCTTTCTGAACTTGAATAGATGCAATGAGCCTAAGGCAGTTTTTTGTTGGTTTTTCTGTAGGAGAGCAGGTATAAACTTAGCGGCTGCCATAAGTGACTCATTCTTCCTACCAGGGGTCCTGGGGAAGAGATTGTGAGGCTCAGGAGCCAAGTTTTTTGCTCTTTTAATCATTGTCCCTGGGTAGAATAAACTCAGATTTGAACGGTGTGGTACCATTGCCAATTTATCTTTTTGAGTCTCATTTTCTTCATCAATAACTTGGGGTTATTGTGAAGGTGACGACTTCCACACACATATAAGGGACTATTGTTCAAGTACTGCAGTCCCTGGCTGGGCCTGCTCGTAATAATCTTTTCTTTGTAGCCTGAAATTTTTTTAGGCATTCTGTCTTATAATACCTTATCACTTCTTCAGTTAGTGCTTTGTGAACATAAACTAGATAGATGCAAGGACCTGCCCTGAATGTTCTGATAGGTTGGGCCCACCAGAAACTTTCCCCCCACTTTTACTGCAGGAGTTTAATACCTTTTAGTGAACATCTTCAATAAAAGATAGAGGCTCTGCAAGGTGTGTTGAGTATATTGTCATATTTTGTGGCTAATTAGGTGGTAGGTCCAGTTTTACTTATACTTGTATGAGAAAATCATTCTTAGTAAGGTAAAGTGACTTTGTTACAAAAATTATTTAAACTTAAAAGAAGCCCTGGTAACGTAGTGGTTACGAATCGGGCTGCGAACCTCATGGTCCGCAGTTCAAAACTACCAGCAGTTTCGCTGGAGAAAGATGAGGCTTTCTGCTCCCATAAAGATTTATAGCCTTGGAAACCCTCCCTGTACAGGGTCGCTATGAGTTGGAACCTACTCAATGTCACTTAACAACAACAACAACAACAGAAGCCCTAGACAAGAAGTGACTGGCTTACAAGCTTTCAACAGGGAACCTAGATCCAGAGGGCATGGAGGAAGATAGACTCTCCACTGAGTAGTATCCAATCTGTCTTTTGTTGTTGTTGTTAAGTGCCGTCGAGTCGGTTCCGACCCATAGCGACCCTTGTACAGGGTTTCTGAGGGTGTAAATCTTTACGGGAGTAGAAAGCCTCGTCTTTCTCCCGCGGAGCGGCTGGTAGTTTCGAACCGCTGACCTTAAGGTTCGCAGCCCGATTCGTAACCACTACGCTACCAGAGCTCCTTATCCAATCTGTCTAGGCAGGGCTAATAAAAGGAAATGCGGATGGGTCTCTTGTGATACAATAGTGAATAATTGTTATCAGGTCTGATAGTGAGGGTTGGAAATGTAAAGGTAGACATTTTTTAGCAAGGAGGGGAGTGATTAACTTTACAGTTTAGGAGCGGAGGTCCCTGGGATCATCAAGGGAGAAGAGCAAAGAGCGGGACAATACCCAGAGAAGCAGAGATGCCAGAGATGGAGGCAGAGTCGATGATGTGGAGAGATGGAGCAGCTGGGGTCTTTAGACCCAGAGAGGGAGAGGGGTTGTGTGTTGAAAACCGGGGGGCAGGCTTGCAGGGTATACCCTTTGGTTGGTTGATGATGCATGGTGGGAATTGTAACCATGGCAATGAAACGATATATGATCCGATGAATGTAAAACTGATGTTCTTCCATGTAAACTATCACATAATTCACAATAAAACATTAAAAAAAAAAAAAGCCCTAGAGCCAGATTTAGACCCAAGTAGGTGTTCTGGTAGTGTAGTGGGTTAGGCGTTGGGCCACAAGGTCAGCATTCGAATCTACAAGCAACTTGGTGGGAGAAAGACGAGGCTGTCTGCTCCAGTAAAGATGTACAGCCTAGGAAACTCTACTCAGTGTTGTTCTGAGTTGGAACCGACTCCGTGGCACACCACCACAACCCCTACTAGGTTTTCTGAAACCAAAACCATACTGTTTCTCCAACTACTTTTAGCTTTCGCCTTGCCCTCTGAAAAGCGAAGTAGATGCTTCATGAAGGCAAGGCTGGTGGCATCTACTTTTATATTGTTCATGCTATCTAATATGGAGTCCTGGTGTGGTTCCGTAGGATAAACACTTACTTACTAGACTACTTAGTGTAGTGATTACGAGAGGCTGCTAATCTCAAGATCATCAGTTCGAAACTGTCAGTCATTCCGCAGGAGAAAGACGAGGTTTTCTCCTGCCGTAAAGATTTACAGCCTCAGAAACTCTACTCAGGGTTGTTATGAGTTGGAACCGACTCCACGCTACAAAGTCACCATGAGCACCAGGCTGCTAGTAGCAAGGTTGACAGTTTCAACCCTGCCAGCTTCTCCTTAGAAACTCTACACAAAGTTGCTATGAGTCGGAATTGACTCAGCGACACTTAGCAGTAACAAAAACACTATAAATCCAGGAATGTTGTTGTTAAGTGCCCTTGAGTTGGTTCCAACCCATAGTGGCCCTGTATAAGGTTTCTGAAGAGCAGCTGGTGAGCTTGAACTATCAATCTTGTGGTTCAAACTGACTTTGCAGTCCAGTGCATTAATCCATAGCACCACACCTGGACTTCAAATCCAGTACAAGGGAGATGAATGTTCTATAAACCTGTGAACTGTCATTGCATCTACTGAGTGCCAGCTGGTTTACAGGTTTTATTTTTCCCACTAACTTATTTTGAAAAAATACCAAACCAACAGAAACATTGCAAGAATTCATAACCCTTGCACCCTTCATCTAGATTCATTTACATTCTCTGAGTACACACACATACACCTTTTAGCTGTGTGCTGTTGTTTTTTTCCCTAAGCTGTTTTAGAAGTATAGACATAACAACACTTTATCTCAAAATGCTCAAGCATGTATCTCTTCAGAACAAGGACATTTCCCCACATAACCATAACACCAGTATATTGCTTATAAAACAATCATATTTCTCAAAAATTCCCTAGTTGTTCCAATATCCTTTATAGCCAATATCGAATCAAGGTAGTTGTGTCTCCTCAGTTCCACTTAATATAGCATAGTATATATTTTTTGTCATTTATGACATTGAAATGTTTGAAGATTCCACGTCAGCTGTCTTGTACATAGACTGTAAATTGAATTTACCTGATTGTTTTTCTCATTATGAGATTCAGGTTAAACTTTTGTGGTAAGAATTCCCCATAGGTAGTAATGATGTTTGCACACCATGGGATTAGTGTGATTGAATGGTACTTGTAAAAAATGTTGAAATGATGCAGTAGCTCAAAAGAGGGAACAAATCTTTACAGCTAGGATCATTCCCAACCTCTCCATACACAGAGGAGACAGGGATGGGCAACTTGGACATTGGCTACCCAAATCAAAGGGGCTACAAAGGCAAGAAGTGACTGGTTTACAAGCTTTCAAGAGGGAACCTAGATCCAGAGGGCATGAAGGAAGGTAGAATCTCCACTGAGTAGTATCCAATCTGATGAAAGGAAATGCAGATAGGTCTCTTGTGATATAATAGTGAATAATTGTTATCAGGAGTGATTGTGAGGGTTGGAAATGTAAAGGTAGACATTTTTTAGCAAGGAGGGGAGTGATTAACTTTGCAGTCTAGGAGTGGAGGTCCCTGGGACCATCAAGGGAGAAGAGCAGAGAGCAGGACCCTACCCAGAGAAGCAGTGATGCCAGAGATGGTGGCAGAGATGATGACGTGGAGAGATGGAGCAGCTGGGGACTTTAGACCCAGAGAGGGAGGGGGGCTGTGTGCTGATGACTGGGGGACAGAATTGTAGAGTATTCCCTTTGATTGGTTGATGATGCAGGGGAGGGGATTGTAACCATGACAATGAAACAATATACAAAAGGATGAATGTAATAACTATCATATAATTCACAATAAAACATTTAAAAACAAACTAACAAACAAATGTTGAAATGACAGATGTTTATGTCTATACATACCACAATAAAAATGAATAAAATAAAAATTCTAAACTTAAAAAAAAAAGCATTCCCAATAGGCAATGTTCCATCCCCATGTATCACATCAGGAAATACACACTGTGGGTTTGTAATGTGATCGGTGATGCGAGGCTTGGTGATTTGGTTGAGATGGCATCTGCTAGATCTTTTGTTGTCAAGCAACCCCTTTCCCTTTGTAATTACTAAAATTTGTAGATTGATACTTTGAGGTTATTTGAAAATCTTGTTCTTCAACAGCTTCCATCCATATGTTTTTAATATCTATTTGTTCTAACATTGATCATTTTTGCCCCAAGTCACTTGTTGTTATTGTAGTTAGGCGCCCTTGAGTCAGTGCTCACTCCTAGCGGCCATATGCACAACAGAACAAAACACTAGTGGTTGTGAAAGAGGCTTTTCTAATTCTCTCCCTTTCTAGATTTGTAAATGGTGGTTTTCTAATTAACTTTTTCTTATTCTCTCCTTCCTTTTTTAGTATTATTTGGAGTCATGCATTCTTCCCTCTCAGTGCATTATAATCCATTAGCAACTTTATGCCTTTTGATACTTTGTTGTTGTTAAGTGCTGTTGAGTCGGTTCTGACCTATAGCAACCCTGTATAGGGTTTTCGAGGTGCCGCGGGTGAGCTTGAACCATTGACCTTGCAGTTCAAACCAACTTTGCAGTCCGGCACATTAACGCACAGTGCCACACCAGGGCTTTGTTACTTTGTTGTTGTTGTTGTTGTTGTTAAGTGCCGTCGAGTAGATTTCGACCCATAGCGACCCTGTATAGGGTTTCCAAGGAGCAGCTGGTGAGCTCGAATCACTGACCTTGCAATTCAAATGACTTTGCAGTCTGTCATATTAGCCCACAGCACCACACCAGGAGTTGTCCCAAATTTGGCCAGTGGGAGCCTGTTCTATTATTTGTTGTTGTGGTTATGTGCCATGGAATTTGTTCCAACTCATAGCGACCCTGTACAGGTTTTCCAAGGCTATAAATCTTTATGGGAGCAGAAAGCCTCATGCCTCATCTTTCTCCAGAGAACAGCTGATAGCTTTGAACAAGGAGCTCTGGTAGCATAGTGGTTACATAGTGTTCTATTACATTTAACCCTAAAAGCAAACCTACAAAGTAAGTCGGATTTTACCCAGTTTACAAGTGAGGAAACTGAGGCTCAGAAAATAAAAGTAACTTTTCCAGGGTCACATGGCTAGTTAGCAGAGTTGCCAAGGAAGGGGCCTGGTGGTGCAATGACTAAGTACTTGGCTGCTAACCTAGAGATCTGAGGTTTAAACCTCATTTCTGCTGGAGAAAGATAAGGCAGTCCGCTTCCATAATATTATAGCCTTGGAAATTTTATTGGGTAGTTTTATTCTGTCTTACAGGCATGGATGTAGGGTAAGCATTGGATGGCTAACCATAGGTTTGCTGTTCAGACTGACCAGCGGCTCCTTGGAAACCCCATGCAGGGTTGCTAAGAGTTGAAACTGACTTGACTGTACATAGCAATAACATAGAGTCACTTTAAGTCTGAATCTACTCAACAGCAATGGGTTTTGTTTGTTTTTTAGAGGTGCCAGGATGCAAACCCAGTTCTGACTAACTAAGCAGTTCCAACAAGTCCACACTGTTTCCTGGCTGTCCAGGGACAGAATTTCTCTTTCTGAAACCAATTTAAAAAGAGCATAATCGGTGCATCATTGTTATTTCTAGCAAATGACTGGAAACAATCTTAAGTTGACATCAGTAAAGACTCATTAAAAAATTGGGTATACTTACACAATACACAATGAAAAAGGAGCTCTGGTAGCATAGTAGTTACGAATCAGGCTGCTAATTCACAGTTAGAAGTTGGAAACTACCAGCTGTTCTGCAGGAGAAAGATGAGGCTTTCTGCTCTGGTAAAGATTTACAGCCTCGGAAACCCTGTACAGGGTCGCTATGACTAGGAACCGACTCCACGGCACATAACAACTACAACACAATGGAAAGCCATGAAACTACAAAAAAGACTTAGGAATTCTCAAAGTATTAATATGGAATCATCTCTGGAATGTATTAAGTGAAAGAAGGAAGGCACAGAAATGGATGTTTTGTGAAAGAAGTGGGTGGTGTGACAGGGCATAGGGTGGAAGGAGGATAGGAAAGTGTATTTGAATTGGTATAAAGCAGTGCTGACATTATATAAAAGCAGTTCATAAAGGGACTACTGGTAGAGGGGGTAAGAAAGAGTAGGTAGTGTGTGTAGGTGGAGTGTGATTTCTCAAGATTGACTTTTTAATATACGCTGTTTTTTAAAAAAGAGTTTTATTGAAATATAATTCACATACCACACAATTTACGTATTTAAAGTGTACATTCGATTGTTTTTGGTATGTACACAGAATTGTGCATTTATCAGCAAAACCAATTTTAAAACAATTTCATTACTCTCAAAAGAAATCCTGTACCCACCCCTTCCACCATCTCTCTCAGCCCATAGTCTTGTCTCCCCTCCTCTAGCCCAGCCCTAGGCGACCACTAACCCACTTTCTGTCTCTAGAGATTTGCCAGTTGTAGACATTTATATATGATCTTCTTTGTTTGACTTCTTTCACTTAGCCTAATGTTTTCAAGAATTATCCGTGTTGTAGCATGTATCAGTACACCTACTCCTCATTTATCTGCCAGATGAGGTTCCAAAAACCAGGTCCTTGTGTGAAAATTGGCATTATGTGAAAATAGAGGATGACCACATCAGATGACAAAATGGAGGCTGACTGCATCATTATATAACTTCCAAACCACTGAGAACCATGGCCCAGCCAAGTTGACACATAACCTTAACCATCACCTAACTTACACTCTCAACCAACATTCCTTACAGCCAGATGCACATTGTTCACATGCAAAATAGTTGAATAGTACATTTTTAATATTGCCATAAATGAGAAATGTCAGATAACAAGATAACAAGTGAGGAGTAGTGTATTTAATTTCTTTTTCTTACCAAATAATATTCCATTGTATATATATATATATATATATATATATATGTTGTTGTTAAGTGCCATCGAGTCGGGTCCGACCCATAGCGACCCTGTACAGGGTTTCCAAGGGTGTAAATCTTTACGGGAGTAGAAAGCCTCATCTTTCTCTCGCGGAGTGGCTGGTAGTTTCGAACCGCTGACCTTAAGGTTCGCAGCCCGATTCGTAACCACTACGCTACCAGAGCTCCTTTATATATATATAACTAGTAGTTGTTGTATAGTTGATAACAATTTGTGGTGACTCTGTATCAGAGTAGAACTGTACTCCATAAGGTTTCCAATGGCTGATTTTTCAGAAGTAAATCAGTAGACCTTTCTTTTCTAAACTTCCAATCTTTTTTGATTAGCTGTTTGTTGCGTGTTTTCACCCTTTTCACTATCCAGGACCTTCATTGACTGTGTATGTGGGTGTGTATACATATATACTCCTCTATTCTATATGGAGTCCTGGTGTGATGCAGTGGGTTAATGCACCAGACTGCAAAGCTGTTTGAACTGCATGGTCAGCAGTTCAAGCTCACCAGCTGCTCCTCAGAAACCCTATACAGGGTCGCTATGGGTCGGAACCGACTTGATGGCACTTCACAACAACAACAGCATTCAATATATAGGAGTCCTGGTGTGGCGCTGTGGGCTAATGTGCCAGACTGCAAAGCCGTTTGAACTGCAAGGTTGGCGGTTCAAGCTCACCAGCTGCTCCTCAGAAATCCTATACAGGGTTGTTATGGGTCAGAACTGACTCGACGGCACTTCACAACAACAACAAGAATTCTCTGTATAAGGAGCTCTGGTAGTGTAGTGGCTACAAATTGGACTGCTAACCTCAAGGTCAGCAGTTCGAAACCACCAGCTGTTCTCTGGGAGAAAGATGAGGCTTTCTGCTCCCATAAAGATTTACAAGGTCATTGTGGGTCGGAACCAACTCCACAGTACTTAACAACAACAACAATTCTATGTATAGGAGTCCTAGTATGGTGCTGTGGGTTATTGTGCTGGACTGCAAAGTTACTTTGAACTGCAAGGTTGGTGGTTCAAGCTCACCAGTCATTCCTCAGAAACCCATATAGGGTCGCCATGAGTCGGAACCAATTTGACAGCACTTAACAACAATAACATTCTATATGTAAAGACATGATATGTGTCTTACTATTATAATACACACACACACACATATATATATCTCACATATATATATTCATAATGGCCCCAAAGTAGAATCTATTCAAATGACTGTCAATTGATGAATGGATAAATAAAGTGTGTTGATAGACATTTAAGTTGTTTGCACTTTTTTTGGCCATTATGAATAATGCTACTATGAGCATTTGCATACAGATTTTTGTGTGGACATATGTTTTCATTTATTTTGGTATATATCTAGGAGTTGAATTGCTAGTTATGTATAAATTCTTAGTAATATCCTTGTAGCTCTTTTGTAGGTTTAAAGTTGATTCAAAATAAAAAGGAAAAAGAAGGCGGCTAGAAGAGATTTCAATATTGACAGCATTGTTGTGAGGATGAAAGGAGGCTTTATGTGTATATGTGTATGTGAGAAAGAGAGAGAGAGATTGTCATGAAGTGTACATGTCAGCATCCTCGGTTGGAGAGGTCAGACAGTAGGATCTTAGCTATTATTTGGGATCCAAATTAAAATTGGCACATGGCGTGTTGTTATTGTTAAGAACCACTGAGTCGATTCTGACCCTTAGTGGCCCTGCACTGAGTCGATTCTGACCCTTAGTGACCCTGTGTAGGGTTTCTGAGGAGCAGCTGGTGAGGTTGAACCGCCGACCTTAAAGTTCAAATGACTTTGCAGTCTGACACATTAGCACCATACCAGGACTCTGACACGTGGCATGGTGGTGGTGGTTATGTGCCATGGAGTCGGTTCTGACTCAGAGACCCTGTACAGGGTTTCTGAGGCTGTAAATCTTTACGAGAGCAGAAGGGCTCATCTTTCTCCCGAAGAACAGCTGGTAGTTTTGAACTGCTGACCTTATGGTTAGCAGCCCAACTCGTAACCACTACGCTACCAGAGCTCCTTATTCTCGATCTCAAATTGGGATACCTAGTCTGACAATGAATTTTCCTCTTATTTATAAATTCATTAAGTGTAAACAGTCTTGCAAAGGCATCGTTACATTTAGTTATCTGTTTAACAGATCTTATCCAGTACAGTGTATGAAGGCATAGTTGTCCTAGCAAAGTTAACAGTTACAGTCACTTTTCTTTTGTGTCATATTTGGGTCAGTACTAGGGTTTGGGCAACTTCCTCTTATGTCCTCCCCATCTCTCCAAGTCTCCAATATATTGTCAAAGACCCATTTTTATTAGCCATGTCAAATGCTTATTATATTGACAGAAAAAAGAAACGTGAATAGACATATCCTCCAAAAAACTCCATTTTCTAAGAGCCAATGTTGAAAAGAGTGTTACTGGGCTGGAAATTTCAGGCAGGAACCTCAAAGGGAATTCATATCCTATAGGAGCTGGAGATGAGGAGCTAAATTCACTTTGAGACAAGATTGAGAAAAAGTATTTCTGTCTGAAGTAGTAGTATAAAAACCAAAAACCTTTCTTTCATGTTTTTGCTGAAAGCCTCAAAACATGAATGACTAAACAAACAAATCCTCAAGTAAATCTTATTTGTGAGATTTTTGGCAGGTTGCTTTGCTGAGTGAGAAGATCTTTTGTACATTATTTAAGTCTGTCCATGTGAAGTGACAAAATTTTTAGCTCCTGGAGCTGCAACTATTTAGCTCAAGGTTTCAAATTAAGTGATCCCAACCTAGATTTATGGTTACTGCGGTGGAACTCTTCTGTTTTGACTAGTAATTGCCATAGATTGTTTGGTCTCAGAGACCTGCACTCTTTGTTTTTAAAGTTACAATGGCCAGGAAACTAAAGGGAATGTTTGTATGTGCAATCAGTTGCTTTTATTCAATACCCTTATAATAATAATATTGGCAAACATCTTTTGAGTGCTTGGGATGTACCAATCACCGTGCTGTTTTCCATGTTATAACATTTAATTGTTGCCAAAACCACATGAGGAAACTGAAGCTCTGAGAGCTTAAGTAATGTGTCTAAGATCATATGACTTATAAGGGACAGCTCCAGGCACAGAAATCAGAACCGTCTTACTGCAAAGCCTGTTCTTTTCTGCTGAGCAATACTGCCATTTTGAAATTTTGTGTTGAAGATGGTTACTTTTACACTTTATCTTTAGAGCTGAGTCCTGTCTTATTTATTTGATAGGTATTTATTGGTACCCATCACTTGTCAGGTAGCTTAAGAACTAGTAGAAGAGATAAAACAGGTAAGTCCCTGTAGTTGTTGTTGTTGTTACGTGCCATCGATTCGGTACCAACTCATAGCGACCTTATGCACAGCAGCATGAAACAAGTTCCTCTAGTACATGGTAGCAATGGATCAGAGAGACAAGAAAAGACTGATAAAAGTTTGATGGATGGAAGAGTGCTGTAAATCATAGGGATTAGAAATGCCTTCCTAGAAAGGGTGTTTCTGCTGGACCATGGAAGATGAGAAAGATTTGTGTGGCAATGTAGATGGTGGGAAGAGCAACCCAGGTGAAGGGAACATTGAGTAAAGTTATAAAGACTATTTGGTGCAGCTTTGAAGTCCAATCCTAGTAAGGAATGATTTCAAAGTACACGATCCTTTAATTATGGGTGTCTTCCTGCCACTTTCCATGTGATAGAAACTAAAATGCAAAGTCTAAGCCAGGTTCATAAAGCAGTGGCGTGTTGGACAGGGACTCATTCATGATTCATTCAGTAAACATTTATTTAGCACATGGTGCTAGGTGCTATGCTGGACACTATGTATGTTGGCAGATTTAATGTCCCCAACAACTCTGCAGTTATTAATAGCCTCAATGAACACACACAGAATTTGTGACTCAGAGAGTAAAGTATCTTGTCCAAAGTCAATGACTGGTAGTGGCAGAAGTAAGTCTTCATGTGTGCATCCCATGCTGTGCCCACTAGGCCATACTGTCTGCCATTGAACCCTAGACAAAGATAGCAGGTAACTGCTACCATCTTGTCATGCTCCATGCTTCGTTCACCATAACTGAGCTGTCTTACATCTCTGAGTTTCAACTTCTAATTTATCTATAAAATGAAAATCTTGTGTTAGACTAGAGTAATTCTGAAGTTTCTTCTAGTTTAAAAAATCCTATTCATTCATTCATCAAATATTAATGTCATGTCTATTAGACTCTAAGCACTATGCTAGGTGAGTACTGGCAATAGAACCTTGTCAGGACAGTATTTTTGCTTCTGGGGAGACTGTAGACTAGTAAGGGAGACAGGAAGGAGTTCGTTTTAGTGCAGAAGGGTTGTAACTCTGTTATGGGGATTTTTGAAGCATAGATGAGGGAGGGACATCTGACCTAGTCTTGGACAATAGGATACCAAGAGGAAATGATCCTAAAGACTGGGAAGATCATGAACACCGCAAGAACTTCATCCTTCCTGGTGTCCCTTGGATCATAAGTATACTGCATATTTACTTAATGTAGTAAAGCTCTTGCCAACTTATAACTCCTTTTTATTTTAAGCCTTGTGGGAAATTTACTCAAATTCAACTGTTAATAGCAGTATATGCCAACTATCTCTAAGGCTTGAATTATCTTTTGGCCTGAAGAAAGATTCAAAGGTTAAGAGAAACTCCAGTGTAAATTTTTTTTTTTAAGTAGGGAGAGAAATTTGGGAAGCATGGAGTAAATTTGTAAGAGACTTAAGAACCCAGATTTATTTGAGATGTTTACAATTAAACTCACAGATGGTTTTATTTTAAAGAGCTATGTGAAATATCCAAAATAGCAGATAAAAATCAGTGATCCTCTTAAGATTGTTTAAAGCCTGATGAAAGGATTGAGGTGGGAATGAAAGAGGAGAAGTTGGGAACTGACTTTTATTGAGCATCTACTATGTGTCAGACATTATGCTTTGCCTTTTACATTCATAATCTTATTTTACCTTCTCTATAATCCTGTAAGGTAGGTGTGCTAATAGATATAGAAACGGAGACTCCAAGAGGTTGTGACAGACAGTTCATAAGAGACTCATCAGTTGTTCAAGCCCTGACTTGCAGAGTCAAATCCTTTGCCCCATGTTTCTCCAGTATCCTGGACTTTCTATTTCTGCAAGAACTGTGTTGGGGCTCAGGGCCTCCCTTTCATACTTGGAGTCCTAGAAAGTAATGCTAGATAGAAGAGGCCAGCCCTTCATGTTTCTAACACCCTGAAGAACAACGTCTCTAATTTGCCCTCTATTCCTTCTGAGGTGGTGGGTCACCAACCACCAAGGATAAAAGGTTCTTACTGAAACACTATATATTTTTTACCTTTTTTATTTTTATTTTTTTAAATCTCTAAGTGTGTGAGTGTTTAAGCTTAGCAATTTGTCTGTTGATGAGGCTCATAAAAATCATCTGAGAATGTCTGACTGACTCTCACTCCTTCCTCTCCAACAAAGGATAATTTCCAGCTCACTGGCCCCAGATTTTGTCTTTGGAACCATGGGAGTCCCTTCACTTGGTTCTAAGAGGCCTAGAACTGTAAACGTTCTTCCCACAAGGAAATATCAGCATTCCTAATCCCCTGTCTTGAGCTCCTTTACTATTAAGACCTCCCTGTGGGCTGCATGAGATGTAGAAAACTAACCTCCAACATAGGTTGTGAATCATGGTTGTTTCGGGGAAAGTCTTCTCCAGCTGGGCCTGTTTTCCTTCCCTTTATTCCATAGTTTAGGTGACAGTGAAATGAACAGATGATCTGGGATCAGGAAATTGGAGCTCAAATCTTGGTTCTCACAAATCTTTGGCCTGTGAGCACTTGACCTCTCTGAGCCTGTTTTCTTAGCTATAAATGAAGGATCACTGATAACACCAGTTTCATACTGTAGTTCTGATGGTCAAATAATTCAGTGTGTAGTACACTGCTGCTGCTGTGCACTGTCAAGTTGACGCCGCCTCATAGTGAACCTGTAGAACGTTTCTGAAACTGTAAATCTTTACTGGAACAGAAAGCCTCGATTTTCTCTCTAGGAGCAGCTGTGGATTCAAACTGCTGATCTTGTGGTTAATAGCCCAGTAACCGACTATGCTACCAGGGCTCCTTAATGTATGGTATAAAAATGCTTCATAACAAAAGTGTAGGCTGTACCACAGATATCAGTGCTTAATGGTGTAGGCCTAGTTTGACTCATTGAGAGACATTTATGGGAAATGAGCAGGATGTATCCTCTGCCATCTGTTCTCCAGCTATTGGGAAACCTGACCGACCAAAGAGACATTCATGATATTCTCCTGTTCATTGTTGCAGTCTTCGTATTTGATGTCTTGTAAATCCTCCTGGTAACTATGGTGATTCTTCAGTAGGTATCTTTGGGCATCTCGGGTCAGGGGTGTATATTTGAATCCAGAACTAGAGCAGTTACTCAAATCTTGGAGATGTGTGTGCATCCATTTCCCAGTGAATTCCAGGACAGTAAAGACAGTTTGGAGTCCTGGTATGGCACTATAGTGTAAGCGCTTGACCACAAGGTCGATTTTAACTGCATGCTGCTCCTGAGAAATCCTATACAGGGTCTCTATGAATCGGAACCGCCTCAACAGCACTTAACAATAAGAGGTGGAAGGAGCTCTGGTAGCGTAGTGGTTACGAATCGGGCTGCAAACCTTAAGGTCAGCGGTTCGAAACTACCAGCC
>NW_006408592.1:6085718-6087007 GCF_000296735.1 Chrysochloris asiatica
TGGTTGAGAAATATCTTAGTAGGTGAACCCTAAGACAGAACTGTTATAATTTCGTAAATGCTTCTAGGAATAAAACAATAGTAGGAGAATTTTTTCTTCTGTAAGTAGTTTGAGTTTAAGGATATAGGTCTTTGGAATGAAAAAGGGTCTTTTGTGAATTGTTTGAATTAGTACCCCATTCTGAGAAATATTATAGGTGTTTCCTAGTTTCTTCCTTCCTTCCTTTCTTTTTTAAGTTTTTATTATGCGTTGAGTGATAGTTTACATGGGAGAACATCAGCTTTACATTCATCCTATTGTATTTCATTTTATTGCAATGATTACAATCCCCTCCATGCATCATCATTCAACAGCATTTGCTTCCATTCCCTCTGTTTTTTTTAAATTTTGTTTTGTTTATGTACCACTGAAGCACTCAGGAATATATAACCATTCAAACAACCAAAGGGCGTACCCTGCATGCCTGTCCCCTGGCCAGCAGCACACAGCCCCTCTCCCTCCTTGAGTCCAGAGTCCCCAGCCGCTCCATCTCTCCACATCATCGACTCTGTCTCCATCTCTGGCGTCACTGCTTCTCTGGATAGGGTCCCACACTACTCTCTTCTCCCTTGATGGTCCAAGGGTCCTCTACTCCTGGACTGCAAGATCAACTACTCCCCTCCTTTTATTACAAAACATCTACCTTTACATTTGCAACACTCGCAATCAGTCCTGATAGTAATTATTCGCTATTGAACCACAAGAGTCTTATCCCCATCTCCTTTCACCAGTCCTGTCTAGACATGTTGGAAACCACTAAGTGGAGATTCTACCTTCCCCTAGCACCCTCTGAAACTAAGCTCCCTTTTGAAAACTTGTAAGCCAGTCACTTCATGCTTTTGTAGCTCCCCCATTTTAGATTCCTAGTTTCTTGAGGATTGTTGCTTGCTCCCATCTTCTTGCCACTTCCAATTGTTACTGTTCACTCTTCCTGGTTCATGTTAGTCAGAAATCTTTGGAATTAAATAAACCTAACTTAAACTATCTTGAGCACAAAACAGAATTTATGAAGTGATAAAGAAGTATTTCATGTTACTGTGGAAAAGATGGATAACGCTGGGCCAAAAGGACATCTGAAAGTGAGTGGCTTACAAGCTTTCAAGAAGGAATCTAGATCCAGAGAGTGTGGAGGAAGGTAGAATCTCCACTGAGTAGTATCCAATCTGTCTAGGCAGGGCTGATGAAATAAAATGCACATAGGTCTCTTGTGATACAGTAGTGAATAATTGTTATCAGGACTGATTGTGAGG
>NW_006408592.1:6087262-6111191 GCF_000296735.1 Chrysochloris asiatica
ATATACCCTTTGGTTGGTTGATGATGCGTGGAGGGGATTGTAACCATGGCAATGAAATGATATATGATAGGATGCATGTATAACTAATGTTTTCCCATGTAAACTATTGCTTAATTCACAATAAAACATTAAAAAAATACAAAAAAGGACATCTGAAATCAGAAGGCATTGTTGCTAAGTGCCATTGAGTTAGTTCTGACACTGTGTAGGGTTTTCAAGGAGTGGTTGGTGGATTTGACCCATCAACTTTGTGATTACCAGTCCAGTGCTTATTCTACAGCGCCACACCAGGACTGCATTGTTGTTAAGTGCTGTCAAGTTGGTTCCAACTCATAGTGACCCTGTGTACGGTTTCTCAGGTTTTAAATCTTCCAGGGAACAGAAAGCCTTGTCTTTCTCCTGCAGAGTGTCTGGTGGACTTGAACCATGGACCTTGTGGTTTGCAGTCCAATGTTTATCATATGGAGCCACCACACTCCCAGGGCTCCATTAGAACAGGTAATTGCTTTAATGAACCCACAATTTTGATGGCTTGACACAAACCAAATTTATTTCTTGTTCATATATAATTCACCATAATTGTTGCTGGTTGGATTGCCTCTTATGTTCCAGGAACCTAACAGCCCATTTTGTGGCTCCGTTCTACTCTGGGATGTTGGAGTCTTTTCTTTTTAACCTACAAGTGGGGAAAAGGAGATTGAAGTTTCTCATATGGGAACTTTTCTTTTTTAAAAACTTTTCTTGTGAATTGAGTTAAAGTCTACAATGTAGATCATTATAATCAACTGCATTGATTACAATCACTTCCATGCACCATCAGCTAACAGTATTTGCCTGTTACCCATTTCCTTTCTTTTTTTGATGTACACATACCACATTGAAAATATATAGTCATCTAAATGTCCACAGAACACATTTTGCAAGCCAGCTTTCTGCCCACAGGCACACTGCCTTTCTCAGTCCATGGGCCTAGAGTCCTCTGCTGATCTGTCTCTTTATGCCATCGCCTCTGCTACCATCTCTGTAGTTGCCACTTTTCTGGTTAGGATCCCTCACTCCTCTCATGCTCTTTTCATGTGAGAGCTTTTCATGGTCAAGATATAAAAGTGGTTTACATAATTTCCCCCCTTATTCCATTGGCTAGAACTGAGTCCCTGGCCTCACTTGATGGTAAAGGGGATTGGAAAATATGCTGTATTTTCTCAAGAAGAAAATTAAATTGGGTTTCGTGAGCATCTTGCAAGTTTGAGCCACATAGGGACTTAAATGCTGTCAAGATTCCTTCTCTTGCCTTTGCTTCTCTTACACATGGCAGGGAACATAACAACTGATTGCTTCTGAACTCTAAAACTCACTCTTCCTGCCACCAGAGAAAGGCCTAGCCTCTTATTGGCTTCAAGTAAAACTTCTCAAGGACTATTCGTTGATCCTTTTGCTCATTCATCAGTGGCCAGGAAATCATGCTCATTTAGAGTAGATATGGATACTAGGCATTCCATTTGGGCTGCTCTTAGAGAAGGCGGGGGGTCATTCAAGATAAATAGCCATCACATATGCCATCCACTACAAAGGGCCAACCTCTCACAGCCATCTTTTGAAACTTTCCTACCATGTTATTGTTGTTGTTAAGTGACATTGAGTCAGCAACCCTATGTAAGGCTTTCAAGGAGTGGCTGGTGGGTTTGAACTGCCAACATTGCTTGTATAGCACTACACTAGAAACCCTTTTCTATCATTATTGGTGGTGTTAAGCACCATCAAGTTGGTTCTGACCCATAGCGACCCTGTATCATGTTTCTTAGGAGCAGCTGGTGAGTTTGAACCACCAACCTTGCTGTTCAAACTGACCTTGCAGTTAAGTGCTTTTCCTACAGCACCACACCAGCACTTTCCTATCACAGCTACATCCAACTACTGTATTTCACTGAATCTAAGCCACCATCATTATAAACATATAGCATTATTTTATGTGCTGCTGAGAGAGAAAGAAAAAATATGTTTCCAAATAAACTATGACACAATACTAAGATGCCATCCATTATAAAATGCATCCTAATTTCTAAGCTGTCAAAATGTCAGAAAGAATGTTTTAGAATTGGTATGGTATTTATTATGCCAACCAGAGCTCTATACTTCCATACATCAGGACCACTGCTCATTTTGTTTCTTTAGTCCATTTATTAATTTAAAAAATATTTATAGACCAGATAACAATAAGACAGATTCATTCAGCCACTGCCCTCTTATGCCTACCACCTCTCCCATTTTATTTTCTCTTGTCTCCTCTCTCCCTTTCCACTCCTGGTTTTATAAAGTGCTTATCTGTTGGGCACTGAGAATTCACAAAGGAATGTGATGAGATCCTTGTCCTCAAACAACATGTAACCTGTAGGAATAGTAGAGCCAGTGGAGTGTGTGGAGACAGTCATACAAATGAATAAATAGAGGATTGCAATCCTGTTATTAAAATCCTTAACAAAAGATCTCAAATGTAGGGGGGCATGGTCAATTCTGCTTTGAGGAGTGAAACTGCTTATACTATACTATACTATGCTTACGCTTAAGATACACTATTAAAAGAATAAGAAATGGTCTGTTTTGAGGATTAATGTGCAATAATTTCTACAGATACCTGATAATGAAAGTATTTCCCAAAGCCTATTCAAATCAACTCATATTTCCTCACTGTTCATGTTGGAAACGGCACATGTAGGTCTTTTTTCTTTGTGCAAACATTAATGAATAGTCTGTGATGCCTTTTGTAGAGACAGAGAGAATCGATATTAGATTTATCTTATTACGGAGGCAGTCTGCATTTCTGTCCATTAATTACCTACACTCATTGCAAGGCTTCTTTTTAGCTGTGTAATCATCTTTTGGTCCCTAGTGGGTGCTCTGGGTCATATGCTCGAGCAAAGACTGGAGCAGCCAAGAAGGGCTGAGTGCAAGCAGCGATGCTGGGTCCCAGCAGCAGGGAACAGCAGTGACGGAATTTGGAGAAAATGTGGGTGAGGCTCTTTGGACCTAAGATCAGGGAACAGCACATTGCAGGACCTTTCCTTAGAGCGTCCCAGAACTTAGACAATATCATTCAAGTGTTTGATCCTTATCGCTCAAACAAGGATGCCAGCTGAGGTTTTCATTGGTTGAAGACACACAGAAACAACAAGCAGACTCTGAGTAGTAAAGGGGAGCTATATATATATATATATATATTGAGGTTCACTCACCTAAGGAATCAAGAAAAGAATTCAAATGTAAACTCTTCTTCTCTCCTCTGATGTATAAAGAGCCTGGACTCAGACATTGAGCTATGCATACTGGCTGTCTTCACCTTCCAGGTCAGTATGGCTAGAGCTCAGGGTCAGCTGGGAGGGCGGGACGTGTGAGTCCACCTGATCATTGGACATTGGGATCCTTTTGGAGAGAGGTGGCTTTCTCACTCTGCTTTAAAGGAAAAGGAGGGAAAGTAGAATCTCTTCATCAATAGTGCCATATCAATCATCTAACAATGAAGTATGTGACTGGGGTGTGCTCTCATATTTGTAAAAGAAGATACTCCAGTGAATGATGGTGAAAAATCATCATTTCCCAAAGCCTATTTGAATCAACTCATACTTCCTCACTGTTCATGTTGGAAAAGGCACATGTAGATCTCTTTTCTTTGTGTAAACATTAATGTCTGGGATACCTTTTACAGAGATAGGGAAATTCAATATTAGATTTATTTATTGTATATTCCCTTTTTATGGGGAGAACGCCTTGTAAACATACACAAAGAGGAGGAGCAAAGGACAGGAGAAAGAAGGAAGGAAATAAAGGATAGAAGGAGGGAAGGAGAGAGGGAGAAAGGAAGAAAGGAAAGAAGAAAAGAAAGCAACCTTTACAAAAGGTTTTTTGCTCTGCGGTGATTCATAAGCATACAAAGGAGAAACATTAAAAGAATAATCGCTGACTATCTGTTTTGGAAAAGCATGCGTAGTACTAGTCAAAGGGGGAAGTTTTTATTTTCTCTTTTACCTTACTCTGACTTCCATTAGAGTTAATAGGATCATATATTCTTGCCTTTCCTTGGCTTGTTGCCCTGACATAAATGTTTGAATTTCTTGTTTTGGTATTATATATTTTTAACAATAGGAGGAAAGAGAAACAGCTAAATGATTCTATATGTCTTATTGTGGATGGGATTTATTCTCTTGGGTCTTGGCTATTACGATGATCTGTTCAGATGATCTGTGTTTCTGATAGCTACTTCTAGATAGCTTTATAGTTTGCCCAAGGGGTTTGTTCAAGAAATGGATAAATGCATTTTTTATGTGGTGAAACAAGGTGAGTCTTAATCCTGTTTAGCAGAGCTCTGGGCCTTTACTGGGGCTGTTGTCATCAGAGGGACCAGTAGAGCTGTATGTTCCCCTCTTTGTGGCTAGTAAATCCTGAGAACACTTATTAAGTTGCCATTTGATATCCGTTGACCTGCTTTACCCTCTTGGTGCAGGATTTAGTTCTGAGGGTTGCTGCTACAGATTCCATTTATTCAATTAGACAAATAGCCGTTGAGCCTCTGCTGGGTGTTGGGTACTGTTTCAGACTTGGGAAAACTCTGCGAGGAGCCAGAATCAAACTGTTCAAGGAAACCTAGCAGAATGAGAATGCAAAAATGTCAGGGTTTAAAGGGATTTTAGAGATAATCTAATCCAGGGGCCAGCAAGCTTTTTATATAAAGGGAACAAAAGTCATTTTTAGGCTTTGTGGATCACATAATGTCTCTGTTGTACATTTTTCTTTGTTTTTTTTTTTTTTTTTTGCAACCATTTAAAACTGTAAAAAGCATTCTAAGCTGAGTGTGTACAAAAACAGGCCACATGCTGGATTTGGTCCATGAGCCAATGTCTCCAGTCCAGTTGTGCCAAGAACTAGCTGTGTGGCCTTGAGAGGGTCATTTTACCCTGGACCCTCAGTTTATTCATTGATGCATGAGGGAAGTGGATTAGATCAGGGCCAAGGGTGAAATGACCCTTTCAAGGTCACACAATTCGTTCTTGACACAATTGGATTGATGACCCTGACTAAAGGATCCCCAGAGGTTCAGTTCCACAGTACAGACTACCTAATCACTTTGCAAACGTACAGCTTCATTCCTATGGGGAAAATGAAACAATTATTGGATCATTAAGTGCTTGTGCATTGCAGGCACTGTGTTTGGGGTGGAGAATGCAAAGTGAAGCACAACCAAGTCCCAGTTCTCAATTAGCTAAGTTGTTGAGAGTCAGATAAAACGGCAATAGAGAAAGTAGCATCTGGAGATAATATTGAGTGCCACAGGCAACAGATGTGGCTCATTGTTAGAATTCTTGCCTTCCCTGCTAGGGACCGGAGTCCTGGTATGGTGCTGTAGGATAAGCACTGGACTGCTAACTGAAAGGTAAGTTATTAGAACCTACCAGGTGCTCTTTGGAAACCCTGTACAGGGTCTTAATGAGTTGGAACCAACTTGATAGCATTTAGCATCAACAACAACATGCTGGAGACCCAAGCTTAATTCCTGACCAATGCACTTCCTGCGCTGCCACCACCCATATAGCAGTGGAAGCCTGCATGTTGCTATGATGCTGAGTAGTTTTCAGCCAAGTTTCTAGACCAAAACAGACTAGGAAGAAACGCATGGTGATCTACGGCAACTGACAACAATCACAACTTATTGTGCCAGTTTATCTGAGCATTGGCACAGAAACACATATTATGTAAAAAATAAAAAAATTAAGTCAAAAGCTTTTAATATTCTAGAGCTGGAAGGGATTTTAGAGATCACTTAGCTATACCTTCTCACTTAACTGATAAAGATTCTGAGATCTAGAGCTGTTAAATTACTTAGCAAACTCATAGAATCTCAGAGTTGCAAAGGATTTTAAAAAGATATATGAAATAGCCACCCATATTATAATAAAGAACAATAATCATAGCCAATATTTATTGAATGTTTTTTATGACATGTATGTTGTTGTTGTTAAGTGCCACTGAGCCATTTCCAACTCATAGTGACCCTGTATAAGGTTTCCAAGGAGCAGCTGGTATGTTTGAACAACCAACTTGTGGTTTGCAGTCCAATGTTTATCCTACAGTGCCACACCAAGAGTCCATGACTTGTATAGTAATATATATTTTCTTATTTAATTATGACAATAACCCAGTGTGGTACATATGATTATTATCCCTATTACAACAGAGAAAATGAAGCTTTGTGAGATTAAAGAAAATGTGTTCAAGGTCATCCAGCCAGTAAGTGGTAGTTGTTGTTTTGTTATGGGTCGTTGAGTGTAGAACCACTGGATTTAAGTCCAAGCTCAAAAAGTTAACCATGCCCTGCCTGATCCGAGCTCTTTACTCCAACTTTCCTAGGTGCTCACGGCCTGGACTTGGACTGTGCTTATCCATTCACGTGTGTGCTCCTTGTGAACAGGGGCCATGTCTCTGTGTCTTTGTATTCCCGCTCTGGGTTTGGCATGTGAATTTTGCTTAATAGATGATTGCAGGATGAATAATCCATTAACTTTTCCATTAATCCTCTAAGCAATCCACATGCCTAGTAACGAGTAAATGGGAATGCAGTGTGTGAGTCAAACTCATCCCAGGTTACTATCTAGTCCCTTTACCAGACAGATATGCTAATATGCAGATTTGGACCTGGAAAGCCTTGTGTTCTGCAGCTGTCTTTACAGTGCCATTAAACAGTTTTGAGAATTAATAAGCACAGAAGAATTCTCTTTAAACATTAAAGATTCTTTGAAAACTTGACAGTCTGCTTAGTTTTTCTGAATCCAGTGAAGTTTGTGGAGACAACTGGAAGATTCTCTCTGTATGTGGTACCTTCTTTTTTGTCTGACCATTTACATTTAAAATTGTGTCTTCAAATTGGTTTTGGAGGTATCCTGGGGACTTGTAGGCTAGAGAACTGAGGGATTTTGTAAGAAAAATTGGGCACAGATTTGACTTTGAGCCAAATAATTCCTGAAACAAATATGATTGCTACATTAATTTTTCAGTTCTGGCAGATGAGAACAACTGATGCACTAAATGTACAGTGCCTTGCGACATTTTTTTCCTTTCTTACATAAGCTGAATGTTTTTCTTACCTGGCAATGGAAATGCATGGGATTACTTTACTAGAGCTTTGTGAAGTCAAAAGATACTTTAACAGATTTGTAGAGATTTTTTAAGATAATATCTCTCTACCTAGATTTCTGAGGTTTTTTGATATATAAAGAACTGTGTGGGTTTTGTTTGTCCGTTTTAAGTAGAATTTCTTTATTTCATCAAGTTGAGATTCTTAGATTTCAACGTAGAAAATTCTAGCCTTGGAGCTTAGACTCATGAGTTTGCTCATAAAAGCCAACACACAGCATTAATAATGTGGTGCTGTGGGCTAATGCGTCAGACTGCAAGGTAGTTTGAACTGCAAGGTTGGTGGTTCAAGCTCACCAGCTGCTCCTTGGAAACCCTATACAGGGTTACTATGGGTCAGAATTGACTTGATGGCACTTAACAACAACACCAAACCTATCACTTGGGGGTAATTCCAAATTAAATAAAGCATGTTTTCATTAGGTTGTGGGAAAAAAAAAAACCAGATTTAGGCTATATTGCTAAGAATCTTGAGGGATTTTCAGGAGGAAGAAATGAAGCACAAAATATTCTTCAGGTTTGTACAAGCTTGAGAAATCCTTTAACATAGAGAAACGCATGAGTGTTTATTTTCCAATATAAAATAATCGAAGACCTGCAGATGTTTCTTACCAAACCTTTTCTTTTTTCAAGACCCCTCCAATTTGCTACAGTTTTTTTTTTTTTTTTTTTGGTCCTGATTTAATCAAGGAGAAATCATTATTTGGTGACTGTTTGCCATTAATACCTATCTTTAAAATTTTAAATACCCCTCTTTAAACAGTTCTTAGCTATTAATGAATCTTCCTTTTAACTGTACCAGAATATGCTCTTGGTTCATGTAGCTGTATTTGTCCCATCTGTCCGCTCAACAGCAGTGTTGTTGCCTACAGTAAGAAGGGTGATGTGTGCCAAACGGGGATAGAATGGATCTGTTTACTACATGGTGGCTTCTGAGTGACCGTGTAAATAATTCAGTGCCACCATGTTTTGGAAGTAGGCATGGTTTTGTTTTTTTGAACAATTTCAAATCAACAGACTGGTGCTTTATCTCTAAGTATATCAGTATTTATCTCCTAAGTACAAGTTCACTTTTCTGCATAATCATAATACCATTATCAAGTCCTAGAAACGTAACATTGGTTTTATAATATTATTGAATATACATCTATTCTATAAATTTTTACTTATTTTGTTGTTGGGAATATATCCAACAAAACATGAAGGAACTTCAAAAAGTTCACAGAAAAATTCCATTAATTTTTCATTCCATTTTTCCACAACATTTTTTGAAGCCCTTTTTTATGCTAATTCAACAGTTTCCATGTATACCATTTTGCAACACTGATTACATTCTATATGTTGTTGTTAAGTACCGTCGAGTCAGTTCCGACCCATAGCGACCCTGAACAGGGTTTCCGAGGCTATAAATCTTTATGGGAGCAGAAAGCCTCATCTTTCTCCCACCGAACAGCTGGTAGTTTCGAACTGCTGACCTTGCGGTTCACAGCCCAATTTGTAACCACTACGCTACCAGAATAGTATATTTAAATTTTTGCCTTGGTTCAGTTAGCTTTGGTGTGTAACAAATCATGGTAAAACATGCTGTTATTGTTGTTAGGTGCCCTCTTTCGATTCTGACTCATTGCCACCCTATGTATAATAGAACAAAACGGCACCTGGTCCTGCATTGTCCTCACAATCATTGTTATGTTTGAGCCCACTGTATCAGTCCATCTTGTTGAAGGTATACTTCCTTTTCACTGATACTCTACTTTACCAAGCATGGTGTCCTTTTCCAGGGACTGGTCCTTCCTGATAACAATGTCCAAAGTACGTGAGACTAACCAAGTCTTGCCATTCTTACTTCTAAGGAGCATCTAACTGCACCTCTTACAAGACAGATTTGTTTGTTCTCCGCAATCCATAGCATATTCAATAGTCTTCTCCAACACTGTAACTCAAATGCATCAATTCTTCTACAGCCATCTTATTCATTGTCCATCTTTCACATGCCTATGAGGCAATTGAAAACTCCATGGCTTGGGTGAGGCACATCTTAGTCTTCAACTGACATCTTTAGTCTTTAACACTTTAAAGAGGTCTTTTGTAGCAGATTTGCCTAATGCAGTATGTCGTTTGATTTCTTGATTGGTGCTTCCATGAACATTGATTGTGAATCCAAGTGAAATTAAATCTTTGACAGCATTAATATTTTCTCTGTTTATCATGATGCTATTTATTGGTCCAGTTGTGAAGGTTTTGTTTTCTTTACATTGAGTTGTAATCCATACAAAATATAACATAAACATAGCATAGTGGCTTAAAACAACCACCATTTATTATTGCTCATATTTCTATAGGCCAACTGGATAGATTAGACTCAGTGGATCTCGGTTGGGCTTCTGAAATCAGCTGCTGGATAGACTAGGGTCTGGCTGGTCTAAATTGGCTTCACTTTGGATGACTTCTCCACAGAGTCTTGCATCCTTCAGTAGGCAGACCCAGGCTTGGCTTGTTTACACTGTATTGGCATCTGGGCTAGTTCTGTGAGAGGAAGGGTAGAGATGGGGAAGGTGAGGGAGAAGACTAGAAGGAGGAAGAGGAAGAAGTGGGGAGAGAAAGGAAATGTTTGAAAATGCTTTGCAACTGGCACCACTTCACTTACACTGTGGTCTTGTGGTCAAAGCAAGTCAGTCACAAGCTCCTCTTGATGGGAGAAGTTGCAAAGTCATATTGCTCAGGGTGTGGGTACAGGAAGGTAGACAGACAATTATGGGCATTTTTGCAAACACCATCATATCCTTATTGTCCTAATAATGTTAATGTTATAATGTTGATGATAATAACTTATTTCCTTCCTTCTTTCTTTCAATTCAGGGATCAATCAAGGATTGCACATTAAATTTAATTGTTATGTGTCTTTATTCTCTTTTAGTCTAGAACAGTATCTCCACCTTTTAGTGTGAGTTTTATGATATTGGTTATAATTAATTATTTTTTAAAACTTTTTATTGTGAATTGAATGAAGGTTTACAGAGCAGGTCATCAGTTTTACATTCAACAAACCATGCACTTTGTTCCATCTCAATGATTACAATTCCTTCCACATAGCAACAGTTATCCCACTTTCTTCCTGCAGTTCTAATTTCCATTCCACTCTCTTTCTCAACCCTTCTGAATTTTGTCCTTAGGGAAAGGTCCTTTTGATCTTGCATGAATGATCATCCCATGGTGAGCATACCTTACTATTTGTCCCTCTTATATACTTATTTACTGTTTGACTGAAAATTGGGTCATGAGAGTGAATTCCATTCCAGATCTGAAGGGTGGCTGAGGGCCATAGTCTTGGGTTTCTCCAGTCATTTTCAGACCAGTAAGCCCAGTCTTTTTTCTTTTATAATTTTGTGTTTTGTTCCACATTTTCTCCCACTCTATCCAGGACCTTTTAATGTGATCTCTTTCAGAACAGTTGGTAGTAGTAGCCAGGCACTATTAAGTTTTTCTAGTCTCTGGTCATGGTGTTCACATGCTCCATTAGTCCATTGGACTAGTTCATTCCAAGCATCGTCAGTTTTCATCACTCTTCTTTTTTCTGCAAAAGAGACTAATGATTGCGTCTTAAATGACCGCTCATGACCTTTTAAGATCCCTGTTGCTATTCATCAAATAGGATGTAGAACATTGCTTTGTGGACTATGTTATACCAATTGACATTGGTTATTGAAAAAAATTTTTTTTTCTTTTAAAAAAATTTTTATTGTGAATTGTGTGAAGGTTTGCAGACATGACCATCAAGTTTACATTCAACAGCAACAACAGTTGTCCCGCTTCCTCCCTGTGGTTCCTATTTGCATTCCACCCTCCTTCCTATCCCTTCTCAATTTTGTCCTTAGGGAAATGTTGCCCTTTTGGTTTTGAAGATTGACCATTCCATGGTGAGCAACCTTACTAATGCTGTTGTCTCCCCTCCCTAGCTCCCATATACCTATCTACTATTTGGCTGAAAATTTGACCATGAGGGTGAGTGTAGTCCCAGGTACCTCCAGTCTCTTCTAACCAGTAAACCCAGTCTTTAAAATTTTTTTAAAAATAATTTTGAATTTTGGTCCTTTCTCTGGGACCCTGTAATGTGATCCCTTTCAGAGTAGTTGATAGTGGTAGCTAGTTTTTCTGGTCTCAGAGTCATGGAGGCTGATGTTCACGTGTTCCATTAGTCCATTGGACTCATTGATTCTAAGCCTCTTCAAGTCTTATCACTCATCTTTCCTATCCACATGGAGATACCAAGAGTTGCACCTTAGATGGCAGCTTATGAGCTTTCAAGATCCTAGACACTACACACCAAAATAGGATGTAGAACATTGTTTTTGTGGAGTATGTTATGCCAGTTGACCCCTAAGACTATAGTCTTGAGCCCCCCAGGATCAGCAACTTAAGATGTTTGATAATATCTAGGAAGTTTTCATCACTTTGTCCACTGTATGTTCCACCACATTCATAGTTGTGCTTGGACACTAGTTATTTTTAATGTCCAGTTTTATTTTTGAAGACTATCCAATAATCTGAATTTTGTCTAATGATTTCTTCATGATATGTGCAGGTTAACATTTTTGGCAAGAATTCTAAATAGCTGATGTCGTATACTATTTCCTAGATTTGTTTTTAGTCTGGACATTTGGTGCTTAAGTTCTAATCACATCAGTTTATTTACTAGATACCTACTATGCATATGGAGTCCTTGTGTAGTGCTGCAGGATAAGCACTAGACTGCAAGGTCAGTGGTTCAAACTCACTAGTTGCTCCTTGGAAACCCTGTACAGGGTTTCTGTGAGTTGGAACCAACTCAACAGCACTTAACAACAACTGTGCATATAGTTTTAGGTTTAATCCTATGGTAAATGTGAAAGAATAATAAGGGATATTGACTGTCTGAAGGAATACAGAGTTTTCTTGAGGTTTAGCTACTCTTAAAACAAAACTGAGCAACTAATATAGATGCAATGATTTTAAGTTAATGCTATGTTTATAAAAAAAAACAAAAACTTATTGAAGTATAAAATGCATACAGAAAGTCTCCTATATTATAAGTGTGTATCTTGATGAATTTCCAAGCTAAACACACTGCTGGTAACCAGTACCCAAAGTAAGAAACAGTACATATCAACATCCCACTAAGGCTTATTTTTAAATGTGTAGAACATACAACCAAATGATAGTTGTCCTTTTCGATATCAGTTTATGTGTGGTCCAAGATCATCAGTATCAGTTTAAGCTCAAGTTGGTGTTATACCACTCTCTGTTAACATCCTTGCTTCAGAGTAACTTCTCATAATGCCTTTACATCAAGTGTCTCTTCCTTAGTTCCTGTCTCAGACTAAAAGATGACCTCTTTTAACCGAAGGGAAATCTTGCCCTTTATGTATTCTATCCTGTTCTCTTGACTTCTTGGGGTTGGGTCCTCCTTCTGTTTAGTTGAATCCCTTCCATCTGCCTTTTGTCTTCAGTTTTTCCTTTTCTTTGGTTCCTGCTCCTGATCTTATACACTAATCAATAGTTCATCTGTTTCTTCTCACTAGGCTACGTTCTCTGCCTCCCTTTCTTTTTACTGCCAAACTTCTTGAAAGATTGCCTTTGCTTTCTTTTTAACCTATTCATTTAATTGCCTTTTGAAACTTGATTTGTTTCCCCACAATCTAGTAAAGTTTAGCAGCAAATTCCTAGTAACTAAGGCAGTCTTTGATTCACTTTTGTTCTCTTAGATTTCTGCTTCTAAGAAGTCTTACTCATCTTTTCTTTGAGACTGTCTCCACCCTCCAGTGTCATTTATTGTGCATGCTTCGTTCTTTGCCTATTGCTCTGAGCATAACAGCTTTGACTATACAAAGAAAGGACAACACTAATTCCAGCTTCTCTGGTCTGTGTGTAAATGCATTTCTCAGCACTTTTCCCGTGGATTCTGGGTCAATATGTTGAAACTATATCTGCGCTTTGAAGATTATGGTTTTGATGGAAAACTCAACTAAATTGGTGTGTATGCTCTGGTTTCTTGATGGCATGCCTAGTAGGAATCCTATGAATGTTTGTTAAAGTCATTAATTAATTCATTCAATTACTAATTTTTATGTCCAATATATATATAATAAATGCCTAGTCAGTGAGTTGAATTGTTTGATAAATTCCATAGTGACTTACGTTCTTTTCCTTCAAATCATCTAACTATGGGTTTCTTTGTTATTTTCTTTCAGTTTGTTGAATATATATATATATATATATATATATATATATATATATATTTGTCTAATGTGGGCAATTGCTAGTTATATGACCTTTGAATAAATTATTGAACCTCTAGAAATCTATTTTCTCTGTCTAAATACAGGGATAATAATAGTGTCTGTCTCCTGGGTTGTTGTAAAGATTAGATGAAAAATGTACACAGAGCATATATTTCATGCTTACCAATAAATGTTACCAATGCCTCAATATAGTTAGTAATCATTATTATTTTTTCTATAATGTATCAGCCACTGGGCTTTGTTCTTAACAGCAAACAACCTGAGTTAGGTATTTTTTCCACATTTTCAAAACAGAGAAACTGAGTCTCAAAACAAACTGCCACAGGTCACAGAACTACCAAGTTATAGATCTGAGCTATCGTATTCCACAGCTTATGTCTTTACCCTGCACCAAAAAGCCTTTCAGCATCCTGTTTGACATGCAGAAGTGACCTGTTGTTTTTAAGTGTCTGTCGAGTCAGTCCTGGCCCATAACAAGCCCTGTGTAGGGTTCCTGAGGAGTGGCTAGTGAGTTTGTACTGCTGACCTTTCAGATCAAACTGACTTTGCAGTCCAGCACATTAACCCACAGTGCCACACCCACCAGGACCCATAGAACAGAACTTTTGTTGTTGTTGTTAGGTGCTATCGAGTCGATATCGACCCATAGTGACCGTATGAACAATAGAACGAAACAGAGCTTGGTCCTGAGCCAACCTCACTATTGTTGCCACGCTTGAGCCCATTGATGCTGCCACTTGGCTAATCCATCTCACCGGAGGTCTTCCTCTTTTTCTCTGACCCTCCACCTTACCAAACATGATATCCTTCTCCAGTGACTGGTCCCTCCTGACAATATGTCTGAAGTATGAGAGACAAAGCTTGGCCATCTTGGCCTCCAAGGAACAGAACTAGGAGTCACTTTATGTTGTTGTTGTTAAGTGCTCTGGAGTCAGTTCTGACTCATAGCAACCCTGCACAGAGTTTCCAAGGGGCAGCTGGTGGGTTTGAACCGCCAACCCTTTGGTTCAAACCAACCTACGGGCCAGTTGTTTATTCCACAATGCCTCACTAGGACTCCTAGGAGTCACTTTATAGTGATTGAAATAAATTAATACTGTTATCACTTTCTTCTTCTTTTTAATAGGTAGGATGTCCTGAGGAAGTTCTGCCCTGTTTGGGAAACTCCAATTACAAAGACCAGGTTAATAAATATTTTGTTCTAGAGCCACAGAATTTTTGGGTTTAGAAGGATTTTAGGTAGTGTCTTGCCCAGTCATTTGTTGAATTATTTCTCTAATCATCTAACTGAGGTTATATTGGTTTCATTTTGAACACTTCCACAAAAGTTATTATCTCTCACTCAACTCACTCTACCGTCTACAGCTCTAACTACAAGACAGCCTAAAATTTAGTGACTAGACCAATTCACAAATAGGGGATTCCCTAATTGACATGGCACATGGTACTACCATCCTCCCAGTTGTTAAAGCTAGAAACCTACAAGTTCTTTTTACCACTCACATCCAATATCCATTAGCAAGTCTTTTCAGTTACCTTCATATAAAACATACCTCCATTACCACCATCCTGGTCCAAGCCACCATATCTTCCCCTGATTCCTTACTGGGTTTACTGCTTCTCCTTTTGCCCCTTCTTTATGCTCCCTCCTCCACACAGCAACCAGAATTCTCTTTTTTTAAAGCACAAATTACATCTTGTCACTCTCCTGATTAAAATACTGCTTTCATTCCCCACTGCCCTTTGGGCAAAATCTGAACTCCCTTCTGTGATCCATGAGGCCCTCAAAAACAAAAACCGTTGCCCTCAAGTTAATTGTGACACATAGTAGGACAGAACTGCCCTGAAGGGTGTCCAGGGCTGTCAGCTTTATGGAGGCAGACTGCCACTTCTTTCTCCTATGGAGCATAACTGGTAGGTTCGAATCACCAGCCTTTTGGTTAGCAGCCAGTGCGTAACTGCAGGGCTCCTCCCACAGACCCTACCTCATCTTGAAACAGCCTTCTTTCTCCTTTGCTCACTAAGTATTGATCCCTGGTCTCCTGTATGCTTTTCAGACCTCCTGAGCCTTTTTCTGCTGCTGGACCTTTGCACTTGTTCCTCTTTCTTATGCTCTTCTTTTTCCTAGCTTTGCAAAATGACTCTAACATATTCTGTCTCATCTTTCAGGCCTTAGCTGAAATGTGACTTTCTCAGAAAGATCTTTCCTGGCCACTTATCTAAGGTGACAGACTCTAGCCTCATTATCCTGTAATTATCTTTCAGATCTGCTTTGTCTTCTCATGAAGACACAAGTTCTTTGCTGACTGGACCTAAGCTTGTACATTAACAGCTGTATTATCTCTAGAGAAGTGGCATAGTAGCTGGCCTATAGAAGGGGTTCAAGAAATATCTCAGGAATAAGTGAATGGACTCATATTGATTGGATGAAAGGACTGTGGTGTCATTAAAGTGGATTCGAATTTGAACTTTTCCACTTACTCTGTGACTTTGGACAAATTATATTACCTCTGGACTTCAGTTGCCTCATCCTATTGGTCCTGTCTATCTCACAAACTGTTGTAATGGTTAAGATTTTGACAGTGCCTGTGCCTGGCAAAGAGTAGGTGTGCAGCCTGGTTCTTAATGCTGAACATGGGATTTATATCAAGTTTCAGCCAGATTCATGGAAATGTGTGTGGTATGCATGTGTGTTTGTGATCTGTAAGCCTAGGTGTGAGACGCTTGTGACTCCCCTCCAGCAACCCTTGCTGAATGTATGCTGGCCTGACAGGAAGGAGAGTTCTAACAGAGGGTACCAGCTGTTGCACTGAGTGACACTCAGCCTGATAAATCGTTAGGTGCTGAGCCCAGAGCCTTCACTGGGGTGCTGAACAGAGTCCCCAGTGATGAAGTCTGACAGGGTGCATCTTTCTTTGAGATGGATTGGGATACCTTGTCTAGACAGTTGTCTCCCTTGGGAAATCACAGTTGCTCTAAGAGAAGGCACGTGGTCTCCTCCGAAGAATACAAAGTAGGCCGATGAGCTGTTGAGGGGGCTGCTGTGAGGTAGTGTGGAACTGTGGAGCAGAGCTTTCAGAAAGGAACCGTCTGCTTCTATACTCATAAGGAGTGTCTAGGTCATGGTGGTAGTCTTCTCTGTCTCATATGCAGTGTCAACAGAGCCTATAGGATACCGGAAGGTGCATACTGAATCAGTGCTTCTGTTCCCCTATTGAGAAGTGCTGGGAGTTGCTGCTAGAACATGGCTTACTGACTGGGAAGGAAAGCACAGGACTCGATGCAGCTCGCTTGCTTGGCTTAATGATTTAGTTCACTTCCCTCTGTAGGCTGTTGTTGTGGTTGGCAAGTGCTGTTGAGTGGGTTCTGACTTATAACAACCCTACATAAGAGTTCCAAGGAGCGGCTAGTGGATTTGGATTGCCAACCTTGTGATTAGAAGTCTGTGTTGGCTATTAGGGTGAGTGTTTTAAGGTGGAAACTGTCAATAGATCCGCATTCAAATCCTGGTGATGCTATGACATTGGGCAAGTTACTGAACCTCCAAGCTTTAGTTTGTCCTTCTTAAAATGAAGAGACTAATAACCCTTATTTTTATCTGGTTGCTCTGAGGAATAGAGGATAGAATGCATGCAAAAATCTTAGGTCAGGGTCAGGCACACATGGTCAGTAAATGATAATTCTTACTAAGTAGAATAGGTCAGGATTTTGAATTTGTTATTTCTGATGAGCCTCACCTCTATTGAACTTTGAGTCTTGCTTCCTCCATTGCCAGCTGTGTGTCTTGGGCGAGTTATTTAACTTTTCTGTGTCAGTACCATTATCTGTTATGTGCCATTCATAATACTTCATAATGTTGTTATTGTTTAAGTGCCATTGACTCGATTCCAACTCACAGTGACCCTGTATAGGGTTTCCAAGGAGCAGCTAGGTGTTCCTAACTGCTGACCTTGCAGTTAGCAGCCCAGAGCTTATCCTACAGCTGTAGTTGTTGTTAGGTGCTCTTGAGTCGTTCCAAGTCATAGTGAACCTGTATAGGGTTTCCGAAGAGTGGCTAGTGAGTTTGAACTGCTGACCTTGTGAATTAAACTGACCTTGTGGTCAAGTGCTTATCCTGCAGCACCACACCAGGACTCTACAGCCATAGTGGTGGTGGTGTGCCATGGAGTCGGTTACAATTCATAGCAGCCCTGCATAGGGTTTCTGAGGCTGTAAATCTTTACCAGAGCAGAAAGCCTCATCTTTTTCCTATGGAATGGCTGGTAGTTTCAAACTGCTGACCTTGAGGTTAGCAGTCCGACCCGTCACCCCATGCTACCAGAGTGCCTGATCCATAGTAAGGCAAATGTATTAGTTTTCTCCCCCATTTGTTCTGGAGTGTCTAAATACTGTCCCTTTAAGCTTGTTAAGATTCCTCACTAGCCTTGTATGCAGCTGTGTGCAGACAGTTTTTGGCAGAAGGAATGAGGCTTGAAAAAAAATTTTTTTTATGACTGTTTCATAATCTGTTGGCTCAGATCTGCTGCTGCCACGCCCGTGCTTCTCGGGATCTCTGAGTTCTGTTGCAGTTACCCTGTGCCTTTTCCCTTTCACCTAAATGACCCTGAAATGTGGCTGCTTTGAAAGGCTTTGCTGAATGCAAAATGGATTTTCCTCCCAGCTCTTTGGGTAGAAGCTAGCTCAGGGATTCTTAACTGCAGTGGGGAGGGTTGCCAGGTCTGGGCTGTGATTGGATTTTGCGGCCAGGGGTTTTCTGGTTTTCATTAAAATTCCCTGGCTGTCTTCCGGGTTTGCTCCACTGGATATGATTGTGCCCTGGGGCTGGTTGTGCTGTGTTCTCTCAGCTACACACACCTATGAAATTACAGTGACACTGAGATCCAGAGAAAATAGACGGTGGGAAAACAGCCTGGCTAAGAGGACTTTGTGATAAAGAGACCCCCATCCACAACTGCGGAGCTTGAGTTTTATAAAGTCTTAGATACAGACAGTGAGGCAGACATAGCTGAACTAGGAACATGTAGCAGAGACAGTCTTGCTACAGCTTGCCTTTGAAGACAGGTTTACTCTTCAGGGCAGATAGAGGTTTCCTGTCAACTGTCAGAGGGTCCCCAGGTTTCACTTCAAGGAAATCACCCTGTCTGATCCTTTCTCCACAGTGTTGATACCACTAGAGCCCCAGAGGCATCTGGGTTGAAGTGGCAGCTCTAGGAGGATGATAGACTGAGTTAGAGTACAATCTTAATTTCATGTGAGATTGCAACTAGAGTCTGAAAACCTTGTTGCAAACAGACTGTGCTGTTGTTGACTTGCTTTGTCACTTTGGGCAAGTTACTTCCGTGGGTTTCAGCTTCATAGTGTGGTTGTAAGGATTAAATGAGATAGATTATGTAACGTTCTTGGCATACTATAAGTTCTTAACAAGTGGTAGCTGTTATTATACATTGGGCTGGATTTGACTTGTCAGTCTAGTTTACCAAATGTCATCTATAACATTTGCTCAGCATCCGTCTCAGTTTTGTGTCACTGAAGAATTTAAGTCAAACATGTTCCCTAGGGCAAGGTAGAACTCCTATCTGGAAAAATACATGAGAACTATATTATTATGTTTCCCAGTGAAAGGTTTAAGATGCTAGGTATTTCATCTGGTAACTTAGTAGAAGAAAAGAATCTTTACCTCTCATTCTTGATGGATAGATTGTGAAGAGGCAACTTTAACTGATCTTAGGTACAGATGTCCCCTGTTGTTATCCCTAAGAAAGCACTACTGAGGGCTCACATTTGCCTTTAGAATAACCTCCATTTCCAGTGTTTCCTCCTCTCATTCTCCAAATACTATATTCTAACCACAGTGGACTGCTCATTTAAAAAAATCAGTTAATATAAAACATGTCACACACAACAAAGAGTATTTTAAATATATATTTACAGTTTAAAGAACAAAAGTAAAATGAAATATGTATATGCACCATCTAGTTCATCGTCCAGCACTCTTGGTACCTTAGAAGCTTCTTATGAATCCCTTCCCAATTAGATTTCCCTCCCTTCTCATCAGCAATAATGATTCTCCTGACTTTTATGCAGATCATTCCCTTGCTTTTCTTGATGCTTTTAATCAGCAAGATATGTATTTCTAAACTACATATTGTTCAGTTTTTAAAAATAAAGCAGCAAGCACATAAGCCTAGTAAGCAGAATAAGAAAAAGGGAAACATTGCTCCTACTAGATCTAAGCATAATTTGATAAGGACTTTGGATCATAGTCTGACTTTAGCTTTCCTGTTGTTGTTGTTAAGTGTCATTGAATCAACTCTGACTCATAGTTACCTTAAATAGGGTTTCCGAGGAGCAGCTGGTGAGCTTGAACCGCCAACCTTGCAGTTCAAATGGCTTTGCAGTCTGACGCATTAACCCACAACGCCACATCAGGAATCCTTTCCTGAGGGATACAAAAAGCCCTATGGTGTCGAAGTCATTGGGCAAGGTTATAAATGAACCCTAGGAAATAAAAGACCCATAACTATTGGGATATCTGACAGTGCTGTTGTGTGAGCCTGATACTGGACTTATGGTAGAAATATGGTCCCAGAAAGTGGACTGTTGTGTCTTTTGTACTGTTATTTTGTCTGTGACCTATCTAGCTCTCTGGAAATAATGAAGCAAGTCAAAGCAAAATTGTTTTGTTGGACGAAGTGAATGCTATCAGTGAACCTAGGCAGATAGAATGGGAGGGTATGAACAGATACTGTATCAGCACATGATCAAAACAAAGAGTCAGAAAATAATGTGGACCAGACTTACTTATGCATTCATTGTCAGGTTAAAAAGAAAGTATATGGTAACCCTTTGGAATTTCAAGTTGGCCCCAAATTGAATCAACCCTCTAGAATTACCTTTGATTTATTAGAAAAATAGGAGAAAGGATGACAAGTTAAATAAAACCCTAAGGAAGCAAACAGATGAATTTTAAAATACTTAAAGGGAAAATTGGAGAGAAAAGGAGAGGATTATATTACATGTGAAAGTCTTGATAATGTTGGATCTGGGTGATGAGTATGGGGGTTTTCATTTGACTGCTGTACCTTTGAAAATTTTATAAACATGTTTAAAGTATTTTGAACAGTAATACTAAAGTGAGTTTAATGACAGAGGGGATGTTAGTGGTGATCATCTTCTACATGTTTGTCTCTGAGTAATACTTCTTCATTCTAATGGGCTTCTAAGAAGTTGGGTATCATCATGGGATCTTCTGTTTCTAGCCTTTGTACCAGATTCTCTGTTTCTTGTATACTACTTGGTGACGGGGATACCCTCTAGAACCTTCTTTAAAAAAGATTAATGAGTTGTGAATGTCTGTGATCTTGTTATTGTTAAGTGCCGTTGAGTCTGTTCCAACTTGTAATGATCCTATGTAGGGTTTTTGAGGAGCAACTAGTAGGTTTGAATCATTGACCTTGAGGCTAGCAGTCCAGAGCTTATCCTATAGTGCCACACCAAGAATGCCACTCTGTGATCTTATATACTTGAAAATATCTTTTTTCTCTTTTCATGCTTGACTGATAATTTGGCTAGGTATTGAATTCTAAATGACAAATCTTTTCTTCAGAATTTTAAAAGTATTGTTCCATTGACATCTCTTTCTTGGAAATTTCTCTTTAGATCTTGGGACTGCTATGTTGATTTTTCCTCTAGAATATTCTTTATTCTATTTTCTTTCTTTTCATTTCTATATCTTGACCTTCCTGTTTTACTCTCTAGAGTTTCTCAACTTTATCTTGCAATCCTATCAGTGAGTTTTAAATTTCTATTATAGTGTGAAGTTCTGAGTGCCTTTGTTCTCTGTTGTTGTTAAGTACTGTCAAGTCGGTTCTTACTCATAGCAGCCGTATAAGGGTTTATGAGGAGCGACTAGTGGATTTGAACCACCAACCTTGTGGTTAGCAGTCTACTGCTTATCCTACAGCGTCACTTTTATAGTATACTATTTTTGTGTCATAGATGCAGCTTTATCTGTTTTTCTAATGATATTAATGGCATTCCTTCCTGCATAGTATCTGTTTCCTTCAAGTTGCCTGTGGTCTGTATTTTCACTAGAGGTTTTCCTAAGATGTCATTCTGAATGTGATCCTTGCTGTGTTGCTCCTAATTACAAGCTGGGAATTAAAAGTGGGAACTTTTATGGTTATGTGAAAAAAGCCAGTAACAAAAGACCAAAATGCATGGTTCCATTCATATGAATATTAAAAATAAGTAAATCTATAGATAAAGAGTAGATTATAATCACCTGGGGTTGAAGAGAGGGGAGAATGTGGAGTGACCGCTAATAGCTAGATCTTGGATTTATTTTTGTGGTGACAAAATTTTTCTAAAATTAGATTGTGGTGATGATTGTGTAAGTCTAAGAAGATATGACAAACAATTGAATTATGCACTTTAAGTGTATAAATTTTATAGTATATGAAATATCTATTAGTAAGTTGTTTATAAAATTTTGCTGAAGATCATTCAAAAATGTTTGCAGGAGCATATCCACAAGGAACTGCTGAAAATTTAAGCCAAATTCAGAAGAGGACACAGGACAAGGGATAGCTTTGCTGATAGCAGATGGATCTTGGCTGAAAGCATAGAATACCAGAAATATTGGCCTTACTGTGTGGATCATAACAAGCTATGGGTAACACTGAGAAGAATGGGAATCCCAGATCACTTCATTGTGCTCATTCAGAACTTGTACATAGACCAAGATCCAACTGTTTAGACTGAGCGGGGAATATTTCATGGTTTCAAATCAGGAAAGGTGTGCATCAGGGTTGTATCCTTTCCCATCCCTATTCAGTCTTTATGCTGAGCAAATAGTCCAAGAAGCTGTACTTTATAGAGAAGAATTGTTGTTAAGTGTTGTTGAGTAGGTTCCGACTCATAGTGACCCTGTATAGAGTTTTTGCAGAGTGGCTGGTGGGTTTGAACCACCGACTGGTTAGTAGTCCAGTGCTTGTCCTACAGTGCCACACCAGAAGAATGCTGCATCACAATTGGAGGAGGACTCATTAATAACCTGCTTTGTGTAGATGACACAACCTTGTTTACTGAAAGTAACGAAGACTTGAAACATTTACTACTAAAGGTCAAAGATGACAGCTTTCAGTATGGATGGCACCTTAACAAAAAGAAAAACAGTCATTTTCACAACTGTACCAATAAGTTGGTACATTATGATGAATGAGAAAAAGATTGAAGTTGTCAAGGGTTTCATTTTACTTGGATCTACAATTAATGCCCATAGGAGTTATTGTTGTTGTTATTAAGTGCCGTCAAGTTGGTTCCAACTCATAGCAATCCTGTATAGGGTTTCCAAGGAGCGGCTGCTAAGTTTGAACTGCCAGCCTTGTGATTCAAACCAACCTTGCGGTCTAGTGCTTTATTGTTCAGTGCCATCCCATGGAAGTAGTAGTGAGAAAATCAAACAATGTATTACATTGGGCAAATCTACTGTACATAAGCTCTTTAAAGTGATAAAAAATACAAAGCTGTCACTTTGAGGACTAAAGTACACCTGACCCAAAACATGGTATTTTCACTTGCCTCGTATGTATAGGGTCGCTATGGGTCAGAACCGACTCGACGGCACTTAACAACAACAACAACAACGTATGTATAGGAAAGCTGGGCAATGAATAAGGTAGACCCAACAACAACAGATGCCTTTGAATTATGGTATTAGTGGAGAATATTAAATATGCCATGGACTTCCAGAAGAATGAATAAAGATGTGTTGCAAAAAGTACAGCCAGAATGTTCTTTGAAGCAATAATGGTAAGATTTCATCTCATGTACTTTAGATATCAAGACTCATATACTTCAGTTAGCAAGAGGAACCAGTCCCTGGAGAAGGACATCATGCTTGGTAATGTAGAGAATAAGTAAAAAACAAAAAGACCCTCAGTGAGATGAATTGACACAGTGACCTCAAACATAGGAAAGATATTGAGGATGGCATTGGACCAAGCATTGCTTTGTCTGTTGTACATAGAGTTGCTATGAGTCAGAACTGACTCAACGGCATTTATAAACAACAAAATTATTATTTTTTTTAAAAGAATTGCCAGGAAACTATGAATGTGGGATGGAGATCATTAACCTTGAGTCTCTCTATAGAGTATTCTGGGTGGGCTGTGTGTTGAATACCTCTGAGGTCAGAGGCATTGTCAGGTTTTCCCTCGGTTGCATTCATCCGACTCTCTTAGTCTTTCACTTTGCTTTGGAGAGCTAGGTTCCAAATATTTATTACCAAATATTTAAAATATTTGAAATAACAAAACAGAAGAGGGTATAATGTCGGTGATGACTATCTTCAGCATGCTTGTTCAACAATGTTCTGGGTGTCAGGGAGAGAGGACTATAGAGATCTTTGCATTCCCCTTCTTTCAGTAGACCTAATACCTTGTTTTGGAGTCTTGGTGTGGTGCTGTAGC
>NW_006408592.1:6113421-6260789 GCF_000296735.1 Chrysochloris asiatica
TGTTATGCGGTGGCTTGCCGCTTCCTTGTTATTCTTCAATGTAGCATAGTATTCCATTGGAAACACTTACTTTTTATTAGAGAGAATTTTAGATTTACAAAAGTAGAGAAGACAGTAATGAGCCCCTATGTACTCATCACCTAGGGTCACCAATTATCAATCCATGGCCATTTTTGTTTTATATGTACTTCCCCCTCATATTTCCAGTCTTTTAAACAAATACTAGACGTCAGTTCTGTTTTGTCCTCTCCAGAGGTAGGTCCCAGAGTTCTGTCAGTGAAAAGGAGAAATCTGAGGAACTAACTTCCTCTTAATCAGCTTTTAGTCTTCTTTTTTATTTTAGAATCATATACTCTGCGAGCACAAGGTATTGCCAGTTCCTATGTCTTAATTTTAAGGATTCCGTGGGTTAAATCAGCTAATTTTCCAGCTTTCCTTGCATCTTGTGTAATATTCAGATTTCTTGAGTCTTCTCCATTACCTTCTCTTGTCTTTCCTTGGTTTTGTGTGTTTTTTTGTTGAATAGAAAACATTTCACTGAATTTTTAAAGGGCTTAGGAGTTGAGATGCAGCTGTTCAGTATGCCATCTCCTGCAGAAGATTGGCCACTGGTTCCCCACACTACCCTCTTTTTTGACCCTATCCTACTCAGCCCCACAATCTTATTTCCTTATCTATCGATCATTCTGTTTGAAATCCTGGTGTAGCACTGTGGGTTAATGTGCTGGACTGCAAAGTCCTTTGAACCACAAGATTGGCTGTTCAAGCTCACCAGCCACTCCTTGGAAACCCCATACAGGGTTGCTATAGGTCGGAATGACTCGACAGCACTTAACACCACCACCACCAACATCTACCTTGAAATCTCCTTCTTAAGCTTTTAAGAACTGAGAAGAAACCCCCCCTTTTTTTTCCAAACATGTCATTTTTATGCCTCTCCTGATCTTAAGGAGTCCCTGATTTTGTGCCTCCTAGAATCTTGTAATCACCTCTTAGTACAGCAGTGTTTACTTGCACTTTGCTAACTGCATTGCAGTTTGTTTACCTGCCTGTCTTCCCACTTGGCCTGTGAAGTAGAACTTGTAAGGCTGTGTAATTTTCTCTGTATTACAAGCTCAGTGCCTAGCTCCCAGTAAGCACTTGTTCACTCACAGGCTGGATAATTCAGCACTGTAATTCCATGGGTGGCAACAGAAATGCTTAAGATGCCCCTTTCTTTCTTGCCTTCTACAATCACAACTGTGTGTTAAGTTTTAAAGAGCAAAACGTGTCTTGTCAGCTTGTTGTTATATGCAACCACATCATTCCCTTTGCTTTTAAGCCTAGTGTTTGTTTACACAGTCAGGAAGTTGGAGAAGGAGGGAGGCTATATGAATGCAAACATCCTACCAAAGAAGGAATGGCCTCAGCCAGAGATGCTTTCATTCCTTTCCCTGATAGGAAGGCTCGTAGCCACACTGCACTTCCCACTAGAGAAGGAATGAATTTGTTCTATCTTGGCAGCAACTGAGTTCAGCAACGGAGGCATACAAATGACATATTTTTAAAAAACATAGGGTGGGGTGGGTTTCCTCTTTGTTTTCGAGAGAATGAAAAGGAGCTTTGCGTGTAGATAGATAGACAGCGTCTCCCATTGCTTTTTCCCTGGACAATATGTCAGGTGAATGTAAAAAAAAAAATGCTGTTATGTTGTTTTAAAAAAATTTGATGTTAGGTCATTATCTAGGAGAGATTCTGTTAAAAAGTAAATAGGTAACTTTTACCTTCACCATCCTCGTAATTAAGGAGTTCTGGTAGGGTAGTGGTTACGAGTCAGGCTACTAACTTCAAGGTCAGCAGTTTGAAACTACCAGTTGTTTCACGGGAGAAAGATGAGGCTTTCTGTTCCCATGAAGATTTATGGCCTCGGAAACCCTCTGCAGGGTTGTTGTGAGTCAGAACTGAGTCTACAGCACATAACCACCACCACCACCACCACCATCCTCATCATTGTTCCTATGTTAAAGCCCATTGTGGTTGTCACCATGTCAGTCCATCTCACCGAAGACCTTCCTCATTATCAGGGACTGCCTGCTTTTTGTAGTTCATAAATTTGCTTTACTTTTTATCCAAGGAGCAGGGGTATTTCACTATTGTGTTTTATGACACAAACAACTCAGTCCCTCAGTCCAAATCTATCCTTTGAGGTCAAATTTAAATGGTGTGGCACTGTACGATAAGCACTGGACCACAAGGTCAGTTTGAACCACAAGGTCAACAGCTTAAACCCACCAGCTGTTCCTTAGAAGCCCTCTATCCTGTTGGAATGACTCGATGGCACCAAACAACAACAACAACAAAATCCCAAAACTTTCCTGTCTTCGTTCAGGGATACATAGCCTTTTCCTTTTTTTTAGGGTTGTTTTTGTTTTTATTATTTTTCTTTACACAATTACCAAGAGTGGAATCAAAGATAAATAGAAGACACACAGTTTTGCTGTTTTGTTTTGTATTTTGTTGCTGTTGTTATTCAGATTTGGGGGATTTTTTTGTGTTTTTGTTTTGTTTTTCTACAAATACAAATTAAACATGGAAAAACTGTATTTCAAAAAAGTTTAACAGTTCAAGAGAAAAAACCTATCAGTTGTATTATAGACATTTAAAACATTGCACAATTTAAATGTCAATGGTAAAAAAACAGTAGGATTTGACATTGTGTGATAGCAAAAGAACAAACCTCTAAGACTTTTTCATTCCATTTTTAACCACACCATTGAGAACTAAAATTGTCAATTTTTCAAGTGGCAATTTCTCCACACCAGAAGATGACTCTCAAAAGAAGAAACAATTTCATTTTTCCTTGCTTTCAACATGTTTTATCCAATTCTGTATTTCCTACAGAATTTTGAAACGTGTAGAAAGTAAGTAAGAAATAGTTCAATCAATGAAACATACCAAATATAAGTAATAAGCAAGACACATTCCTTTGGGGGAAATGGCTGTTAAAAAAAAAAAAAATCCAATCTGTAGAAGCAAGGAAATTCAGTCTTTTTTTTTCTTTCTTTCTTTCTTCTTCTTCTTTAAAAATCCATTTTTCTGAAAATATCATTCCACAAAATTGGATGTGAAGGACTAAAAGATCAGGAGAGGAAGGGAGGGTGGGGCGCACACACCATCAACACAAAAAGGTGTAAAAGTGTACAAACATAAGCAATTTATAACAGATTAGGCCAAGATACCAAAGACTGGCTGAAGAAATTCACCCTTCTGCAGGAATTAGAGTTTGAAGAAGGATTCATTGCCTTGGAGCAATGCCTCTTCACACTCCAAATCCTGGTTTCTGCACCTGTCTCCACAGGAGGGCCTCTCATTCCACCACCCAGACCACCTCAAGGTACTCCAGATCCCCACAGGTGGTTATCTCGACATCTCCTTCCCTGGTGCCTTGAGTCTTCTTCTCTTCCACATTCAGACGGACTTCACCTCTGAACATGATAGGCCTGTTCCTAAGAACTTTCTGAACAGGTTCAGAGTCATCAAACACAACAAACTCAAAGTTGGGTAGTTTCCCACCACTGTTAATGCGCAGCTCCACCACATTCCCATAGTTTTGGAAGAAGTCTTAAGCTCTGATTTATCCACTTCATGAGGCAGGCTGCCAATAAAGAGTTGGTGACTGTCAGGTTGTCACAGTTCTTGGAGGTTCAACATCACCTTGCTTACCAGCCTCACAAACTGGTCTAGGGCCCCTTTGTTGAGGAATATTTATTCATTGTTCTCGCACACTTTGATCCCTTTGTCTCTGGGTGGAATCTGAAATTCAGGCTTAGACTCTGGATGGGGCTGTGAAGTTAGAACTTTAACAACATGAGGTGGGATCCCAGTAACCAAAACAGCTCCACTGGGAGGAAGTTTCTTAGAAGTCACAGATGCCCAAGACAATGTCCTCAAGTCTTCCTGTGCAGTCTGAGTTATGTCTGCAGCTGCTGGCGAGGAACTCTTCTGAGTCTCCTCAGGAGCACTTTCTTCTAATACTGGCTCCAACTTCTCCTCTTGGATTTCAGATACAGGTTCTTGCTCTGGTTCTGATTCCAGATAAGACTCTGGTTCTGCAACAACTTCCTCTAAATGTTCTTCTAAGTCATTGCTGACAGTCTGATCATAGAAAGTTCCAGCATCATCAGGTACCTCTTCTGGTGTCTGCTGTCTTTCTTCAGGCTCCTCAGATTCCTCCTGAGGCTCAGTGACAAAACCACCAAAGATTTCATCTGGGTATCTGAAGATATCATTACGAACATAGAACTTATTTGCAACAGAGCCCTCAGGAGCAAGGACAAACATCTGCATAAATCTCTGCCAGGCTTGATTATTATTAGAGAGCAACCCCATCACCTGGACCACCATACCATTGTTTAGAGTAGTAGCATGAGCATCAACATGGCGTATCTTAGTATGGCAGTTGGTAAAGTTTTGTGACATCACTTTCCTGTGGATTTCTTTTTGTCCATAGACTGCATCTGCTGGTTTTCCATTTGAATTCAACCCTCCATGGACATAAGAGTTCTGACCATAAAATCTCTGCAGCATGTCTGAGGCCTGGTTCACCACTGTATAGTACTGTCTCTCAAATTCCCGCCCAACCAGCAGGGGACTACGTTTCTCTATAACCACTTCATTGGTCAATTCAGCCTGCACTGCTGAACAGGAGAGGAAGAGGTCTTGTTCCACAATATGGCGGATGGCAGAGAACCCTAACACAACTGTGTCAGCCATAGCTTTTTCCTTTGAAAACAAGGGTATATATGTATATTGTTAAGTGCCATCAAGTTGGTTCCAACTCACAGCGACCCTGTGTAGGCTTTTGGAGGAGTGACTGGTAGCTTTGAGTTGTTGACCTTGTGGTTAAAATCAACTTTATGGTCTAGTGCTTATCTTATAGTACCATACCAGGATATATATATATATTACCGTCGAGTCGTTTCTGACTCATAGCGACCCTGTATAGGGTTTCCAAGGAGCAGCTGGTGAGCTTGAACCAACAACCTTGCAGTTCAAACAGATTTGCAGTCTGGTGCATTAACCCACAGTGCCACACCAGGACTCTCTCTGTATATATGTTATATAGATGTTGTTGTTGTTGTTAAGTGCTATCGAGTCAGTTCTGACTCATAGTGACCCTGTAAGGATTTCTGAAGAGCAGCTGGTGGGTTTGAACTGCTGACCTTGTGGTTCGCAGTCCAATGCTGAGCCTACATCATCACAACAGGAGTCTGTATGTGTGTGTGTGTGTGTGTGGAGTCCTGGTGCCGCACTGTAGGATAAAGCACTGGACCATAAAGTAGTTTGAACTACAAAGGTTGGCGGTTCAAACTCACCAGCCATTCCTTGGTAAGCCTTTGCAGGGTCAAAAGCAACTCGAAGGCACTAAACAACAACATATATGTATATATATATGTAGCCCAGTGGATTGTGAGCTGGGCTGTTAACTGCTGGGTCAGTAGTTTGAATCTACCAGTCTCTCTGTGCGAGAAAGATGAGAGTTTTTTTGGATTAAGGCTTAAAGATTCTATTAGGGCAATAGTTTCGGGGATCATTCTAACCTTTTCCTTCTTTTAAGGAGCTGTCTTCATTTGCCTAATTGTCACTCCACTTCCCTTTGACTTCCAAATAGATCATAAATTCCTTGTACATTTTGTATCTTCTCACTGCCACTAGGACATGTCTTACTCAGGAAGTGTTTGCACTACTGCATTGGCTCACTAGCTGAGTCATGGTCAGAGAGCAGAGTCCAGAGGGCACTGGCAGTGGGGAGCCCGAGACATAGCTGGAGCTTGAAATATTGCACAGAGATATGGATTGGGCTGGGGCTCACAGGAAGGACACAGGGCCAGTGTAAAGGAATAGCAAAGAGAGAACAGAATTAGCTGAGAATATAAATTAGATTTACTAGAAGACAGGCTGTATGCCAGACACCCTGGTTTTGTGTATTTTAACTTAATATCTAGGTGATAGGAGTCCTGATGTGGCAATGTAGGATAAGCTGTGGACCACAAGCCTGGTTTGAACTGCAAGGTTGGCAGTTCCAACTCACCAGCTGCTGTTTGGAAACCCGAAACAGAGTCCCTATGAGTCAGAACCCGAACCTGCTCGATAGCATTTAACAACAACGAGTTTTCCTAGTTCACAGATGAGGAAATAGAGCATCAGAAAGGGGAAATAAGCACTTGTATGTACCGGCACTGTGCTGGGAGTAGGGAGAGTGTTGTGGGAGGGTTGTTGTTGTTGTTGTTGTTGTTGTTGTTGTTGTGTACCGTCTAGTCCATTCTGACTCATGTTGTTGTTAAATGCCGTGGAGTCAGTGTCAACTCATAGCAACCCTTAACAGGGTTTCTGAGGAATGGCTAGAGCGTTTGAACTGCCAACCTTGTAGTCACCAGTCCAGTGCTTATCCAACACTGTGCTGGGGGTGTAAAGATGAATAAAATCCAAGTCTTTCTTTAAGGAGACCTCGTGTCATGGGCTTGTTGTTCTTGTTGTTGTTGTGAAGTACTGTCGAGTCGGTTCCGACCCATAGCGACCCTGTATAGGGTTTTCAAGGAGCAGCTGGTGAACTTGAAGTGCTGACCTTGCAGTTCAAACAGCTTTGCAGTCTGATGCATTAACCCACAGCACCACACCAGGACTCATGGGGTAGATATCCCAAAAAGATCATTTTAAACAATAGAGTAACTGCAGTGATTATACTACATGCAGCGTATTATGGGTGAAGCAAATATGTTGTCTTAGATGCCATCAAGTCAGTTCCAACTCACAGCTACCTTACGCATGACAGAACAAAACACTGTGCCATCCTCACCATCACTGCTATCTTTAAGCCTGTTGCTGCTACCACCGTGTCAATTCATCCCATTGAGGGCTTTCCTCTTTTTTACTGACTCTCTACTTTTCTAAACGTGGTATCTTCTAGGTCCCTCCTGATAACATGTCCAAAGTGCATGGTACTTGCTCTCATCATCCTTGCTTCTAAGGAGCACTGTGGGTATACTTCTTCCAAAAAAGATTTGTTCATTCTTCTGACAGTCTATGGTCTATTCAGTATTCTTCGCCAGCACCATGATTCAAATGCATCAGTTCTGCACTCTTCCTTACTCATTGTCTAACTTTCCCATGTATATGAGGTTATTGAAAATAGCATGTCTTGGGTCAGGCAGGTGTGCCTTAGTTCTCCAAGTGAAATCTTTGCTTTTTAAAATTTTAAAGAGTTTTTTTTTTTTTTTCAGCAGATTTGCCCAATGCAGTACATTGTGTGATTTCTTAACTGCTATTTTCATGAGCATTGATTGTGGATCCAAGTAAAATAAAATTTTTGATGACTTCAGTCTTTCCTGTTTATCATGATGTTGTCTTTACATTGAGGTATAAAGGCATCCATACTGAAGTCTGTAGTCTTTGATCTTCATCAGAAAGTATTTCAAGCCCTCTTCACTTTCAGCAAGTAAGGTTCTGTTGTTTGTATAGCTTGGGAAATGCCTAGCATGTTCTTCCCTTTCAGTTTTCTAACTCCAGATCTATGCACATTTCATTATAATATATAGGAATCAAGTTGACTACTCTGTGGAAAGAGACAATAGAGACGCTCAATATCAGCCATAGGGGCCAACTGCAGAAGAGACCATCAGTTGCTCATATGCAAATAGTTGAAGCTGAGGAAATTAATACATGTCTATTGTAGCACTGTAAGATAAGCACCGGACTGCAAGGTCAGTTTGAACCACAAAGTCCGTGATTCAAACTCACCAGCCACTACTTGGAAACCCTATACAGGGTCACTATGAGTCAGAATCGACCCGACAGCACTTAACAACAATGGAAGCCAAAGTACAACTTAGAGTATATCCCATCTGAATTTAAAGACCATCTTAAGAGTAGAGTTGACCCATTGAACTCTAATGACCAAAGACCAGATGAACTGTGGGATGACATCAAGGACATGATACTTGAAAACAGCAAAAGATCATTAAAATGACAGGAAAGAACAAAAAGACCAGAGTGGATGTCAGAAGAGATTGTGTAACTTGCTCTTGAATATAGGATATCAAAAGCGTATTGAAGAAACAGTGAAGTAAAGGAGCCGAATAGAAGATTTTAAAGAGTGGTTTGAGAAGACAAGTAAAATATTTTAATGAAATATGCAGACTTGTAGTTAGAAAACCGAAAGGGAAGAACATAATCGGCTTTTCTCAAGCTGAAAAAACTAAAGAAAAATGTAAAGCCTTCAGTTGTGATATTAAAGGAATCCTGGTGTGGAGCTGTGGGCCAATGCGTCAGACTGCAAAGTCGTTTGAACTGCAAGGTTGATGGTTAAAACTCACCAGCTGCTTCTTGGAAACCCTATACAGGGTTTCTATGGGTTGGAATTGACTCGATGGCACTTAACAACAAGAATGGTCAAAATATTTGACAACACATGAAGTATAATAAGAAGATGGAATGAACACATAGAGTCACTGTACCAAAACAATTGGACAACATTCATCCATTTCAGGAAGTAGCAAATGTCTAAGAACCAATGATACTGAAGAAGTCCAAGCTGTATTGAAGATATTGGTAAAAAAACAAGATACCAGGAATGGACAGAGTAACAACTGAGTTGTTTCATAAGCTGATGCAACACTGGAAGCTCTCACTCATTGATTCCAAGAAATTTTAAGATAGCTATCTGGCTAACTGACTGAAAGAGATAGATCTTGGCCGAGAGCACAGAATACCAGAAAGATGTTTACTTGTGTTTTATTGACTATGCAAACGCATTTGACTATGTGGATCACAACAAATTATGTATAACATTGCAAAGAATGGGAATTCCAGAACACTTAATTGTGCTTATACAGAATCAGTACATAGACCCTGAGGGAGTTCAAAGTTGTTTCAAATTAGAAACGGTGTGCATCAGAGTTGCATATCTCTCACAATCCTTTTTCAGTCTACATGCTGAGCAAATAATCTGAGAGGCTGGATTACATGAAGAAGAACACTGCATCAGGTTTCAAGGAAGATTGATTAACAACCTGTGATATACAGATGACACAACCTTGCTTGCTGAACATGAAGAAGACTTGAAGTACTTACTGATGAAGATCAAAGACTATAGCTTTTACTATGGCTTACATCTCAACACAAAGAAAGCAAAAATACTCACAACTGAATCAATAAGCAATAAGCAATATCTTGGTAAACAGAAAAAAAGATTGAATTTTTCAGGGATTTTATTTTACTTAGATTCACAAGCCACATCCATGGAGGCAGCAGTGAAGAAATAAAGTGATGTATTTCACTGGAGTCCTTGTGTGGTGCTACAGGATTATGCACTGGACTGCAAGGTTTGTTTGATTTCAAGGTCGACAGTTCAAACTCACCACCCATTTCTTGGAAAGCTTTTACAGGGTTGCTATGAGTTGGAACTGACTTGACAGCAATTAACACCAGCATTGTATTAGGCAAATCTGCTATGCAAAAGGCCTCTTTAAAGTACTAAAAAGCAAAGATGTCACTTTGAAGCATAAAGCACACCTCACCCAAGACATGGTGTTTTGAGTCACCTCTTATGTATGGGAAAACTGAACAATGAATTATGGATGACTCAGAGAAGAATTGATGCATTTGAATTACAGTGTTGGTGAAAATATTGAAAGTACCGTGGACTGCCAGAGAAACAAACAAATCTGTCTTGGAAGAAGTATAGTCAAAATGCTTCTTAGAAATGAAAATGTTGAGACTTCATTTCATATGTTTGACATGTTATCAGAAGGGACCAGTCCCTGGAGAAGGATTATGCTTGGGAAAGTATGTTGTTATTATTAACTGCCATAGAGTTGGTTCCACCTCATAGCTACCCTGTATAGAGTTTCCGCAGATCTGCTGGTTGGTTTGAACTGATGGCCTTGTGATTAGCAGTCCAGTGTGTATCCTCCAGAGCTACACCAGGACTCCTGGAAAAGTATTGTTGTGGTTAAGTGCTGTTGACTTGGTTCTGACTCATAGCGATCCTGTATAGGATTTCCAAGGAGCAGTTGGTGAGTCTGAACCACAGACCTTGCATTTCAAATGACCTAGTGGTCCAGTGCTTATCCTACAGCGCCACACCAGGACTCCTAGAAAAGTATAGTATTAGTGAAAAAGAGAAAGAACTTCACTGAGATGGATTGATTGGCACAATGACTGCTCACAATCTAACAGTTGTGAGGATGGTCTGGGACTAGGCAGTGTTTTGCTCTGTTGTGCATACGTATCACTATGAGTCAGAATTGCACCTAACAACAAACAGTATGGAGATAGCCTTTGAAGAGTACAGTAGAACACAGAAGAGGGAGTGTCTAATTCATGTAGGGTGGTGAGTGGGCGTGGAGGTTTCAAAGAGAAGTGTTTTGTTTTTCGTACTAGCCAACAAGAAGAGGGCAAAGTAAAGGTTAAAAGGGATGAATGTAGCTCAGGCTCAGAACTTGGGGTTTTGGCATGACTGTGTGATCATACTGGTGGTGGTAACACATGGGTCAAGAAAGTAAAGCCAGAGAGATGAGCAGGGCCTTCTAGGGAATTTGAACATTATTGTAACAATAACAGTAATAGTTGTTGTTGTTAAGGGCCATCAAGTCAGTTCCAACTGAGCTCCTAACAGTTGTTGAGTACTTTTTCTATGCAAGGCTCTTATCATAGTGCTTTACTGAATTAATTCCGTTAATCCATACAACTACTCTGTGATAATAAATACTGTGATTATCCCTATTTACAAATAAGGAACCAAGCACCCAGAGGATCAGGAATTTAGCAACACTCACCCAACTCATAAAGGAAGAGGCAGGATTTAGACACAGATAGTTTGACTCCAAAGCCCTTACTCTTAAACACAGCACTGCCAGTCCTCTCATAGACTGCTTTGTGTAGGCAGCCACTGAGGAGATGTAAGTGAGGGAATGAGTGAGATGACCCTATTAGTTCTTTGGAGGGATTGCAGTGGAATCACATTGCATCATGCATAGGAGTGGGGTTATAATACAAAAAAATGCAGCCACATTTCTCCATGAAGCTAGCTCAATGAGCTGAGTGAGGTTTGCTCCATTAGCAATGGCAATGAAAAAAAAAGTCTTTTTCTTTTAGTCTTGGAACAGAGGACTGTTTTTGGTAGACATGGCATGTAGTTGTCAATTTGTGTTGAGAGTCCATGTTGTTTGAAAGGTGCAAAAGCATCACACTCCCAGCAAGCAGATTGTAAAAATTGACCCCTTTCCTAGGCAACAACAGACCTAGCCACTCCTCTCATTCTCCCTACAGGCCTCAACACTCACTGAATGGACCAGCAGAGCCTGGGCTTTGCTTAGATCAGGGGTGAGGAATGTCTAGCCCTCTGGCTGCATAAGGCCCACAAAATCATTTGGTCTGACCCTGCCAAGACAACTGCAGTTCCAGCTATCACATTGTTGTTGTTAAGTGCCATCGAGTTGATTCCAACCAATAGCGACCCTTTATAGGGTTTCTGAGGAGCAGTTGGTGAACTTGAACTGCCGACCTTGCAGTTCAAACGACTTTGCATTCTGGCGCATTTACCCACAGCGCCACACCAGGACTCTAGCCATCACATTTTGTTGTTATTGTTAAGAGCCATCACATTAGGGGTGAGTTAATTACATGTTTGACCAAATATAGCAGGCTAATTTTTTTTTTTTTAATTGTGAATTGAGTGATAGTTTACATAGGAGAACATTGGTTTTATACTTATTGTTTCATTGCAATGATTACAGTCTTCTCCGTGCGTCATCATTCAACAGTATTTGCTTCTATTCCTGCTGGTTTTTTGTTTGTTTTTTTTTATGTACACAAAAATACTCAGGAATGTATAATCATTTAAACAGCCAAAGAGCACCTTCTGTAAACCTAGCAGGCTAATTTTTTGTTTTTTAATGTTCAAATCTTGGCGAGTTTTGATTATTATTTATTTTTTTATATGTTTTTCTTGTGAGGTTTACATGGAAGAATATCAGTTTTACATTCATCCTATCATATTTTGTTTCATTGCAATGATTACAGTCCTCCATGCATCATTAAATAACCCAAGGGTACACCCCACAGATTTGCCCCCCAACCATCAGCACACAGCCCCTCTCCCTCCCTTGGGTTCAGTGTCCCCAGCCACTCCATCTGTCCACATCATAGTCTCCAACCTGGCATCTCTGCTTCTCTGGGTAGGGTCCTGCTCTCTGTTCTTCTCACTTGCTGGTCCCAGGGACCTCCGCTCCTAAGCTGCAAAATCAATCACTCCCCTCCTTTTGTCAAAACACATCTACCTCTATATTTCCTACCCTCACAGTCAATCCTGATGGCAGTTATTCATTATTGTACCACAAGAGTCTTATCCCCATTTCCTTTTGTAAGTCTGGTCCCAATAGATTGAAAATCATTCAGTGGAGATTCTACCTTCCCACGCCCCATCTGGAACTAGGCTCCCTCTTGAAAGCTTGTAAGCCAGTCACTTCTTGCCTTTATAGGCGCCCCCCCCCCCATTTTGGGTAGCCAATGTCTAAGTTGCCCAGCCTTGTCAACTCTGTGTACCAAGGGGGTGGGAGTGATTCTCGCTATAAACATTTGTTCCCTTTTTTGAGCTACTACATCCATAAGTATAGTCAAGTTCACCAAATTGTAGAAGATTACTCATTTTTTTTCTCCTCTTCTTTCTTCTTCTAGTTGAGTTCCTGATCATCCAGCCATTGAAGCCAGGTCAAGTGGGTACTATATGCAAGTATGGGTGTTCTTGTGCATCTCCCATCTCCCATCACTTCATATCAGCTGGATGCTTCACTCTCCTCTCTAGTCCTCTGTGGCCATGTCACTGCTTCTGGGCCCAGGAGTCCCTGGTTCTTGCCATACTGCTGGCCATCCAGGTCTCCACCCGGGTTCATAGGTGTCTGTTGAATGTGGTCAGACTTAGCTCGCAACTTCATTGCTGTTTTCTCCCCCTCTTCCTTAGTGGTGATCAACATGGTCATCAGCCAGACCTAGCAGGCTAATTTTTAAGTTGATATTTTTGTATGGCCCATGAATGATGTTATAAATTTTGGCAGAAAAAAGATTCCCCACCCCTGGCTTAGGTGATGTATTTCTCTGTATGTCATGGCCTGTATGTAAATTAGGCCCTGTGTGGTCTTCATTGCACTCTGGCAGCAGAGTGTAGGAAGAACTGCGTGTGAGTGGGGAAGTGGGAAGAAGACAGGGAGAACAGACAGAACATAGCAGCTGCTGCCAGGTGGGAGAGGGTGATGTCAGTGTAGGTAGGAGCAGATGAACAGTCAAGAGAATAAGGACACAAGACATGTAAAGGAGGTTAAGTATTCTGGAGTTAATGACCAATTGTATTTGTTCCCTTCAAGCTTTTTCGGATCTGAAAATGTATTACATAATTCTGTTTTTCTGTTTTCAAGTCTGGTAACATTTTTATTTTACAATTTGCAACTGTATCAACTTTAGTAGCATAGTATGAGAGGTCTTCAAAAGTTCCTGGAATTTTTCCAATATCTTTTCATTCTACTTTTCCATGAACTTTTTGAACCCCCCTCGCATTCCCCATGTTCTTGGTTTGTGACTACTGATATAGGCTGAAGGGTCCTCTAGGTGGCTTTACAGATTTGTCTCTGTTCCAATGTCAAGAACTTTAACAAATCCATCTATTTTGTTATAGTAGTGGAATCTTTTTATTTGCTTCTTTTGCTTCAGACATTGTATTCATTCTCTTGATAGTGCTTGGAACAACCTACTACTGTTTTCTGTTAGCGTTCTTCATGTTTTTTGGCTTTTAAAAATTGAAATGATTTTATAATTGCTTTAAAGAAAACATTGACACGATTACAATGACAATGGAAACCAAACCCAACCACTCAGTTCATAGGAAAAAGAGATTGGAAGGAACATAGCCAACTGTTGACAATGACTGAATTTCTCTTGGTAATTAATTTAATTTTCCTTTTCTTTATTTTCCAAATTAAAAATATGTGTCTATGTATGGACAGAATGTTAAAACCTTTAAAAAATGGACAAAACTTTTGGGAAAAAATTCTTATAATCCCATAACCTTAACAAATTTTTACTTTTGAGATGCCCTTGTTTACATATTTGCTTATTTTCATAGCTGCAATCCTGAGAAATGGAGCTTTGTACATTCTTTTTACTTTATACTCTATTGTCAACATAAATTTCATAGTTCAACATAGTTTTCATAACTGACATTTCTAATGATTGCCCTGCATTCCAGAGTGTTTATGTTCTATACTGAATTATCCCCCTTTAGACATTTGGGTAATTTATAATTCTTTACTCTTAGATAAGATGTAGGGAACATTTTTGTTCATTTAGCATTTTGAGTTTATTGAATTCTTTCCTTAAAGTGTATTCCCATCGGTGAGTTCACTATATGAAAGTTTGAATTCTTAAGGTTTTTGATTTGTACAAGTGAGATCTTACTTTCTAAATGAGCCAATTGAATGAATGACTGAAGTTGGTCACTAGCTGCTCTGAGAGTGAGCCCCATCCCATGTTTCCCTTGTTCTTGGTCCAATTTTCAGCTAAGCAATAGATAGGAATATAGGGGACAGCAACACTAGTAAGGTATGCTCATCATGGAATGCTCAACCATTCAAGATCAAAAGGGCAACATTTACCTAAGGACAAGGTTCAGAAGGATTGAGAAGGAGGAGAGAATGGAAATAAGAACCATAGGATAACGGCTGTTACATGGAGGAGATTGCAATCACTGAGATGAAACAAAGTGTATGACTTGTTGAATGTAAAACTGATGATGTTCTCTATAAATCTTCATTTAATGCACAATAAAAAATTAAAAAAAAACCACGTGTATATGCTTAGATGGATGACAGTTTATAAAACAATAGCCTTACATTTTAGTATTTTTGTTTAATAGTTCTTTATGATTTTATAGTAATACTTTAAAATTTACCCTCAAATTTCATAATATGATACCAGGAGACACTTAAAAAGTATATGCACTCCTCTTTTGTTGCTTATTTAGATTCCTTCCATTTTAAGGGTCTATTCTAAATGGAGTAATGATATGGCATTGTAGGATAAGCACTGGACTGCTAACCAGAAGGTCAGTGATTCAAACCCATAAAATGCTCCAATGGAAACCCTATACAGGGTCACTATGGGTTGGAACTGACTCGACGGCCCTTAGTAACAACAACATTCTAAATAATACTAGAATGAACTTTCACTTGACTTAAATTTTGTGCACATCTTAGAATAATTCCTTAGGAAATTTTTCAGTATAAAAATTGCTGGGTGGAACTTTCTACAAGATGGCGAACTATGCAGACATATTACATGGAACTTCTACAACAAAGATAAGAGAGATCAAACAAAACAGACAAAGATGAAAATTCAGGAACCCTAAGGTCAGCAGTTTGAAACTACCAACTGTTCCACGGGAGAAAGATGAGGCTTTCTGCTCCCATAAAGATTTACAACCTCGAAAACCCTGTACAGGGTCACTATGAGTTGGAACCGACTCCACAGCACATAACCCCCAACGAAACAGCAGAGGAAAGGTTAGCGAAATGCATCGAGTGATTGCTGAGAGGAGAAGCTGAGCAGGGGCAGTGAGAGAGGGAGACTGACTGGTGAACCATTGGCCAGATGTGTCACAACCATCTGATGAGCAGCTGTGGTAACAGAAGGTGGTCCAGCAAGGCAGAAGCATAGGTCACAGGAAAGGTAGAAATTTCTTCTTTTTCCTCACGCTCCCCTGATGATCAGTAGTGTGGCCAGTTCCCACCCTCATCCATCCTCAGTGCAGACCCTGCTCTTTGGGAGTTCAGAGCCATGTGATTCCGAGTCACTAGTATGAGGTGGGTACCAGCTGGGTCGCTTTGGTGCGTAGATTCAGGTGAGCTCAGAACCCACAGACGTTTAACCAGTCACGCTGCCCCCACCTGCCCTGTGGTCTTAGCAGACACTGAAACCAACTCCATCAAAGGCCTCCATGAACTAGTACAGGACTGAGTGTCCTGAGCCTAGGCAACACTCAGGCCCACAGGAACTCCATCTCAGGCCAGGAAGTCTGCTATCGTGTCTCTTCCTTGTGAGCGCCTTGGCTTGTGGGAACCCCCCCAGAACTTTCTTCTCTCCAGAAACAACAGCTGCTCTACTTTTTTGTTTTGTATTGCTTTTGGGTTTCTTTTTTTGTTTCATTATTTTTATTTGTTTATTCTTTCTCCTCCTTATACTTCTCTTTTCATTCCCTTGAATTTTATCCTATCTTATGCTTTTGTTTTTCCTTCCTTCTGTTCCTCATTTCCCCTCTTCCTCTTTTTCTTTTTTGCCTTTTGATCTTTCTTTACTATTCTCTTTCTCTTTTTATCTTACCATCTCCCTGGTTTTTCTAAGATTTTTATTTTTATTTCTTCCTTTTATTTCTTTTCTTATTTTTCTCTTCTGTAGCTGCATTTTTCTCTTTCCAGCTATTCTTTTTTATTTATTTATTTATTCTTTCTTATTTTTCTAATCTATAGCTCTATTTCCCTGTCACTCTTTTGTCTATATAGTTATTATATGATCTTTTGATGTTTGCTGCATGGTTTTATTTATTTTTTTCTCCTTATTATTTTCTATTTTCATTGTTGGTTCCTTGTTAATTTCTTCTTTTTTCCCTTCTATTTCTTGTGTATGTGTGTGTTTCTGTCTTCACATGATAGGAGACAGCAACCATGTCCATACACCATGGGTACAACTGTACCCTGTATAGTTCCACTCACTGGGCAAAAGATAATAACAGCTCCTATACTGCCTGATCAATGATAGGCAGCAGCTAACACCAGCCAAACCACCCTAATCTGAGCTGCATGAACATGAAGGAGAATGGTATATACATGCTTCCATTGTACCCACAGGGAACAGTTGAGAGCCTAAGAACACATTAACATACAATCATCAATTAAATACAAACTCAACAACCTCACAATGCCCTGGAGACAATAGACAGAGCCAGAAGACATTTCTGAGGAAGAAAAGGTAATGGAACTACTGAAAAAGATTTCAAAAGCATGATGTTTAGGTACCTTCAAAGGATTGACAGAAAGATTGAGTAAAGCAAGGAGAAAACAGAAAAAAATCTTTAAAACAATTCAGGAAAGCAATACAAGAACAAACAGACAAAATAAATACAAATTTTGAAATAATACAAAGCCTACAACTAGAAATCCAGAAGATTAATTTTAAGATTTTAGAAATGGACAATACATTGAAAGGGAAAAGGAGTAAATTCAAAGCAATGGAAGCTTGAATTAGTGAGCTTCAAGATCAGTCTCTCAATACTAGTAAGTTTGAAGAACAATCAGAAAAAAGGAATGAACAAACTTGAAAGAAGCCTAAGAATAAGGTGGGCTACCCTGAAGATGAACAACTTACTGGTGATTGGAATTTCAGAACAGGAACAGACCAAGACATGAAAAGCACAGAGAAAATTGTTGAAGAGTTGTTGGAAGAAAGCAACCCTAACATCATGAAAGATAAGAAGATAAGCATACAAGAAACTGAATAAACCCCAAACAGGGTAGATCTCAAAAGCTATCGCCAAGATACATCATAATAAAACTTTCCAAAACCTAAGACCAGAGAAGAATCCTGAGAGCAGCTTGGGAAAAATTAGAGGAGGACCAATAAGAGTAAATTCTGATTTCTCAGCAGAAACCATGGGAAGAAGGCAATGGAATGACATATACAAAACTCTGAAAGAAAAAAATTGCCAACCAAGAATTGCAGACTCAACAAAGCTGTCCCTCAAATACAACAGTGAAATTAGGACAGAAATTAAAGGAATTTGTAATGAACAACTTTAGAGAACAACTTTACAAAAAGTTCTAAAGGGTGTTTTTTGGTCTGAGAACCAACGATAGCAGACAACAACCTGAGATTACCATACATTATGGTAACACTACCCAGAACTCAATTCAGATATTTGTTGTTGTTGTTAAATGCTGTTGAGTCGGCTCCGACCCATAGCGACCCTGCATAGGGTTTCTGAGGAGCAGCTGGTGAGCTTGAGCTGCTGACCTTGCAGTTCAAACGACTTTGCAATCTGGTGTATTAACCCAAAGTGTCACACCAGGACTCCAGATTTAAATGTATTTAAAGTAAAACAAATCTACAAAACTTAAAACAGGGATATCAATTTATAATGAAATCAACTACAAAGCAAAAAGAGGAAATAGTGTAGATACAGAACTTCCAAATGGTAAGGAACTCAGGTAGATTTCAAGATAAAGCAGACTTTTAAATAGGGGGAAAAAATTAATAAATTACAGGGTAACCTGTAACTTACCCTGAAAATCAATACACCTGTACATTAAAATAAAAAAAGAGGAAAATCTGAAAGATTTGGTAAACATTAACACAACAGAAATTAAAATGGAAACAGAACCGTCAAACATAATGAACTCAGCACAGAAAAGTATGTGGAGCAGAGAAGCCAGCAGCACCACACAATAAAACACACAGAAAATCACAGCAATCAGTTTATACCTCTTGATAATTACACTGAATGTAAATGGATTAAATACATCAATCAAGAGACAGAGCAGACTGGATAAGGAAACATGATCCTTTAATATGTGGTCTACAAGAGACATATCAAAAAGATGGAGACAGCCTGAATGCCCATCAACAGAAGAATGGTTAAACAAAATTTGGTACCTATCCACAGTGGAATACTCTGCAAGTTAAAGAATAATAATGTTTTTACAACACAGATGAACCTGGAGGATATTATGCTGCAGTCAATCATAAATGGACAAATGTTGTTGAGACCAATGTTGTAAAAACAATTCAGAAAAGGTTTTCTTAATAAAAGAAATAATCGCTGATGGCTACAGGAAGGGGAGAGGAGGGAAAATTATTCACAGGCTGGTGTGGTGCTGTGGGCTAATGCGTCAGACTGCAAAGTCGTTTGAACTGCAAGATCAGTAGTTCAAGCTAACCAGCTGCTCCTTGGAAACCCTAGACAGGGTCGCTATGGGTCGGAATCGACTCGACGGCACTTAATAACAACAACAAAGAGGGTAAACACATGTTAACCTGGGTGACAGGGCAGGCCATATACAACAATTGTTAAAATGAATAGAATAAGTACTGTTAACTGATGGTACATGGAGGGGATTGAAATTATTGTAATGAAGGAAAGTATATAGTTTGCTAAATGTAAAACTGGTCATCTGTTCGGTAAACCTTCAGTCTATTCAATATAAAAAAAAATATATATATATATATTTATTTTAATTTCTGGGTAGATAATGTTAAGGTTCTTTTTTAATATTGAAAACTTGCTGTAGAGGAAAAGTGCCACTTTATACTTCACTTGTCAATGCTTAGCAGCTGTTTCTGCCATTACTAAATTCACACCAGTGGCCATTTACTTATTTATCTTTAAAGAGATTTGGGCCCCTCTGCTTTTTCACCCCTGCATGCTGCTCTTGTGTTTTCTTTGATCTATTAACACGTAAACCCCAGAATTCCTATTTTTATTTAGGATTTTCCTCATCTTTTTTTGTGTGTGAATTTACCCATGTCATTTTGGCGTTTCTAGACTTTTAAAAATCTAGTATTCTTTAAGAGACACAGCTTATTTTATCTTAACGATTTCCTCCATTCTTGGCCTTTTCTTCAATAAATACTTGCTGAGTTTTGATTTGAGAAACTCAAAGTTTAGAAAAGTAAGATGAACAGATAATTACAATGCAGTGTGATGCATGCTGGGATTTACAGTGGGTTGTTGGGAACTCAAAGAAAGAAAGCATTCATACTGCCTGGAGTATTTGGGAAGGAATTACAGGGGAGGGCATATCTGAGCTTGTTTTAAAGGATAAGCAGGAGGAAGGGTTTGCCGGGGAGGAGAAGAACACTTGGAAGCAGGAAAGGGCATGGTGATCGGGAGAAAAGACAAAATGTTTTATGTGATGGAATTAATGGGTTTTCAAGTACTTCAGTACATGGGAGAAGCAAATTTGGACCATATTACAAAAAGACATTGCACTAGCTAAGGAGTTTAAGCTTCATTCTGGAGGCAGAGAAATAGTAGGTCATATTAGGAAAATACTAGCAGGTTGACCAGAGAGAGATGGTTACGTAAGTGCTGATAAGGACTTGAACCAGGTTGGTGTGGTAGGAATTAAGGTAGACTGAATGGGGGATTTAAGCTACATTTCTTACAGAAAATTTGCAGGCCTTGATGACATATGATTTATGGTAGGTATGTTGTGTATGTAAGGGTTGAGGGTGGGACTGTGCTGTGGAGAAGGACAATTTCTACCCTACCTTCCACATAGGAATTTTCCAGGATTCAGATCATTAGAAAATTCAAGTGTTCTATAGATGTGAAAACTTGTTGATAGTAATGGTAACTAAGAAATCCTGCTCAACAAGGCAGTTCAAGGACTAGGTGAGAAAGCGTGGGTAAAGTATTTAGCACATTTTTGTTGTTAAGTGCCATATAGTCGGTTTTGACTCTTAGCGACCCTGTATAGAGTTGCCAAGGAGCTGCTGGTAGGTTCGAACTGCTGATCCTACAGCATGGCACCAGGACTCTCTCTAGCACATAACAGTCATTTTTCTTGCAAGAGATGTGCCAACGATGACATGCCTGGGAGAATTCCTATATTTTGTCCTTATCCATTTGGGTTCCAGAACATGTGGCTATTTACTTCCTTTTTACTTTTTTCCTGCCTCCAGCTGAGGGAAGGGTCCTGCAGGGAAGAGGAAAGGAGCCGCGTCTGTCCTTGTCTGTCCTTGGTAGGTTTTGAATCCCTGGGGTGGAGGACCACCAAGAGAAACATTTGCAGCCCAGAACTGGGCCCTGACCTCTGTGTGTGCCTGGCCAGTCTGCTTTATGTGCTCAGCGTGGGGGAGGAGACTGAAGATGCTGATAAAGAGACCCTTCCGGTCTAGCGAAATTGGCGCAGGAAAGCTTCTGCACAGGAAAGATTAGACACAATCCCTGTTTTAGAGAATACGGGGGGGAGGGGTAAAGTAGGACTAAACCCTGGAACTCTGCAAATGGCATTGTTTATTGTTGGAGGAGGACAACTGAGGAACCTTGCCTGCTTATGCAAAAGACGGAAACAGCAAGTTGGGCCTGGAAAGGCCCTTATTAGATAAGTTCAACAAACATGTTTTACAGATTGAAGCTCCCCATCTTGGAAAGGAATTAATGAGTGGAAAGGTGTATTTTCTCCCCTAGGAAATCAGGTGACAGTATTTCCAGGCGTATTCAGGACTTTTGTCAAGCACCTGCTCCCAGGCAGTGCGGTACAAAATAAATTAGCTCTACCTGGGGAGTTAACTGAGTTTGGGCCCAAGTGGGTCCTAAGCAGTGGCTGTGTGCCTTCTCCTCTCACCTTTGTGTGGAAAGCCACTCTGCTCAGTGCAGAGGTTGCCTATCTAGGGAAGATAAAAGAGCACTATCATTTAAACAAGGTGATTTAGACATTTGCTTTCTTTAATGCTATGACAAAAGACCACACAACCAATAAGTAATTAACTATTTTATCATCCTGGTTAAAAAAAAACAATATTCTAGAAATACCAGATGTTGTTTTGTTTTTTTAAATATGTCTTTAAAAATATTCCTAGGGGCTGGTTTGAGCTCTTTCTTCCTTGCCCCACCTTCAGTCCATGCCAGCTGCCATGGTAGTTATGTTCTTGGCCTTCCCCAGGAGGGATTTATACTTGCAGACTTTATTTAGCCTTGCAGAAGCTCTGATTTAGAGTCAGGGGACCTGTGTGCGCTCTTCTGGCTATGCTGTTTACATGCCGTTTGAGCAGAGGCAAGTCATTTTCTGGATTTTAATTCTTTTCTTTATGGGAAGAAAAAGAACAACTCTTCATGCTTTCCTCAGGAAGATTCTGTGTCAGAGTGCTGTAGCATGTATCCTAAGCTGTAGTATGAAATCCAAATATAGGAGAGTTTTGCTTTCGTTAGAAACACAAATGAACTATTTTGATCCATTGGCTTTGTCGGGTATCTGATAGATACTTGGTTTTAAGGGAAGTTGGTCTGAAGGATGAATACACTGTTCACAGACTTGCTGTGTTGGATGTGGTTTAATAAAGAAAGTAATGATACGTACAATGATAAAAGCGACTCCAGAGTGTGGGTGGGGAATTTCTTTCTGCAGTTCCTCTCACATGAAGGGACGCAGCAGGGCAGGCAAATACAAAGACAGATGCAATCTAAAAGAGCACCCAAACAAATTTTTTCCTAGGGTCTCTCTCACTGTATTAGGAAAACTGCCTTGGCTTTCAAGTGCTATTATAGTGACAAAATGGAAGGCCAGTATAATTTAAGAGTGGTAGGCTTTCTTCTTTCCTAGAAAGCGCTAGATACTATAGCTTCCCTGGGGCAACCACTGTTACTAGTTTCCTTTGTATTTTTCCAGAGATATTTTATGTATATATAGACATAGAATTATATATTACTGTAGTTGTTAGTTGCATCAACTTGGTTCAGACTCATGGTAAGCCCACATATACGGAGTTGAACTGCTGCATAGAAATTTGAAGGCTGTGCCCTTTAGGAAGCAGATCTCCAGTCCCATTTTCTGAGGCATTCATATGACCCTCCCCTTTTCCCCCATACTATACACATCATTCTGGATTCCTGGTGTGGCACTGTGGGATGAGTACTCCACCACAAGGTCGGTTTGTACTGTAAGGTCAGCAGTTCAGACTCAACCAGTCCTCCTCGGAAACCCAATACAGGGGTGCTATGAGTCAGAACCAAGTCAACAGAACTTAACAACTGAAAGACAATACACGTCATTCCGCACATTGCCTTTTCACTTACTGCATCTTGTAGATATCTATAGCAAGCTGTGTGATACATTGATACGTAGATGTCATAATCAATGCAATCATTCCCTCATGTTGGTCTTGCAGATTTTTCATAGTTATTATTGCAAATAATGTCTAATGAATATCCTAGGACATTTGTCTTTGTACACGTGTGTGAGTATAAATGCAGGGCAGATGGTTAGAAGTGGAAGTGCTGGGTAAAAGGGCATTTTCAGTTTTAAATCCAGATTGCTCTCCATAGAGGTCACATTGATTTACCTCCCACCAGTAGTCAAACAGTACCCCACTACTCCATAACCTCTCACTGCAGAGTGAGCTTTGCCATTCCAAGATGAAAAATGACCTCTCTTTATGGTTTGAATTTACATTTCTCTTGTGAGTGGTGCTGATCGTATTTTTTTGTGAGTGTCATTTTTGTTTCCTTTCTTATGAACCTTCTACTCATGCCTTTTGCCTGTTTTGTTTCTAATGGCTTACTGGATTTTTCTTATGGTTTATGTAACTCTTTATGCCTCTAAGGAAATGAGCCCTTAGTTATTTGTAATGTAGATATTTTAGGCAATTCTTCATTTTTATTGTTTTACTTTGAAGACTGTTTTTTTTGAGTCAAAAAAGTCTTTTTATTTTATAGCCTTGATTGTGAGTGTTAAAAAGCCTTTCTTACTTTAAGAGTTTACATATGTATTTATTTATGTCATCTTTTCTTCTAGCTCTTCCATGCTTTTATTGTTTTCTATCCGAATCTTGGATCCACTGGAATTCATTTTAGCATAAGAAGTGAGATAGAGCTTCAATTTAAGTTTTTTCACAGAAAGATCTGGGTTGTAAATTATGGTACTTTTACTTAATGTTTTTGTTTGTTTTTTTCTATGCCCTCTGGTCTTTTATTGTTTTGGATGTACACAAAAACACTCAGGAATATATAATCATTTAAACAGCTAAAGGGCACATTGTGCAAGCCTGCCTGCTGGCCACCAGCACACCCTTTCTCTTTCCATGAGTCTAGAGTCCTCAGCTGCTCTCTCTCTCTGCGTCCTCATCGCTGCCTCCATCTCTGGTATCGCTGCTTCTCTGGATAGGGTGCCACATTCTGCTCGCGCTCTTCGCCATCAATCTTCCTAGGGTCCTCTGTTCCTGTACTGTAAGATTAATTACTCCCCCCTTTTTGTTACAAAACTTCTACCTGTACAGTTGTTACAATCGCAACTAGTCATGATAACAGTTACTCATGATTAAATCAAAAGAATCTTATCCCATCTTCTTTCACGAGACCAGTGGATACTTTTTCAATCAGAGTTCCTGCTGCATCTCATGACTCCAACCTCATTGGTTTTGACAGATAAGGCACATCTGTAGTCTTTGTCCTTTCTGGTGTGGGCTCATTGTTTTATTCTTCAGGCGGACATACTGTCAGACAGGACCAGTCACTGGAGAAGGATATCATGTTTGGTAGGATGGAGGGTCAGAGAAAAAGAGGAAGACCCCCAGCGAGATGGCAAAGTGGCAGCATCAATGGGCTCTAGTGTGGCAACAATAGTGAGGTTGGCCCAGGATCGGGCAGTGTTTCATTCTGCTGTGCATAAGGTTGCTATGAGTCAGTACCGATTCGATGGCACCATTTCTTTGCTTCCTCTTATGAGGGGCTAGGACACTATCACCAAAGGTCAGTTCATGAAGAGGGTCCAGAGTGGAAGCTGAACCCTGGGCAGTTTGGGAGCAGATGTGTAATATCCGGTCTGCACACACAGTCAGAACACCAGAAGTCCTTCCTGATGACTTATGGATGTGCAAGATGCTGACCCCAGGGCTCCGACTCCACTCGGGACCACACTGGAGAGCTAGGATAATTCTTCTCCCAAGTCCGAGTCAGCTAAAGGAGAGGAACAAACTTTTTGTACCAAGTGGCGGTTGCGTATTCCTCATGTTGTTGTTTTTAAGTGCTGTTGAATCACCGCTGACTCATAACTCATAGGGTTTCCGAGATAAATATAAATCTTTGTAGGAGCAGAAAGCCTCATCTTTCTCCCTCAGAGCGACTGGTGAGCTCAACCACCGACCTTGTGGTTCGCAGTTCAGTGCTTATCCTACAGAGCCATGCTCCCTTATTATTAACTAAGTGGTTTTTCATAAATTAATTAACTTCTCTGAACTTCAATTTCTTCCTCTTTGAAATAGGAATAACAATATCCACATAATGAGACTGCTGAAAAGATTAAATAAGATTATATATGGAGCAAGGAGCCCTGGTAATGGTGACAGCAGTTTAAACCCACCAACTGCTCTGAGGGAGAGAGGAGGCTTTCTGCTCCTGCAAAGATTTACAGCCTTGGAAACCCTATAAAGGGTCACTTTGAGGAACCTGCTGGATGACAGTGGGTTTGTTTTTTGTATATGGAAAACATTTAGCACAATTCCTGGTACACAGTAAGTATTTAAATCATTGTCCGAATACCCAAGAACCTGGTATGTTCTGGCAAAGGGTAGACATGGTAGGTCATCTTTGCCATTCACTAGTGTGTGATAAAGTGTTGAAGAGCAAAGGTATCAGCTTGAGGACTAAGGTGCACCTGACCCAAGCCTTGGTGTTTTCTATAACCTCATATGAATGTGAAAGCTGGACAGTGAATAAGGAAGACCGTAGAAGAATTGATGCTTTTGAGTTATGGTGTTGGAGGAGAATATTGAAAGTGCCATGGCCGGCCAAAAGAACCAACAGATCTGTGTTGGAAGAAGTGCAGCCAGAGTGCTCCTTAGAGGCCAAGATGGCCAAACTTCGTCTCTCATACTTTGGACATATTGTCAGGAGGGACCAGTCACTGGAGAAGGATATCATGTTTGGTAAGGTGGAGGGTCAGAGCAAAAGAGGAAGACCCCCAATGAGATGGATTGGCCAAGTGGCAGCATCGATGAACTCAAGCGTGGCAACAATAGTGAAGTTGGCCCAGGATTGGGCAGTGTTTCATTCTGCTGTGCATAAAGTCGCTATGGGTCGGTATCGACTCGATGGCACCTAATAACAACAGTGTGTGATAGGTGAAAGCCAGTCAACTCATCACCTGAAACTTCGTTTCCTCACCTACATAGTAAATGATAAGAACCAGTTTATGAGGTTGTTGAGAAGTTCAGATTAGATCATGTCTGTCAGATTAGACCACATCTATGTAAACATTTTGTAAACTGTAAAGGGCCATAAAAAATGTTGGAGTTAGGAATGAGCAGCAGCCGTGGCGCAGGTGGGTGTTTGACATCCCTGGCCAAGGAGAATAATTAACTTGCAATAACATGAAATTAGCAGCTATGTAAAGCTAGTGAGCTTGCAGCAGTTGATTATGGTAATGTTTAGTAATTGCCTCCTAGTAATTAAGCAATAATGAGCTTCCTGAGACAGAACCTTGTTAGAGTGAAACACGAGCAAATGCTTTAAACTCAGTGTACGTGCATTGGTACAGTCGTGGGATATGCCGAGGTGAGTTGAGGCACACAGTCTTTGTCCTTAAGAATTAACAGGGGAAATAGACGTGTTGAGCATATTCCTCTGCCAGGCAGGCACAGCGATGTACTTGGAAAATGGTCCACAATGCCATGGGATTATCAAGGAGAGAGAGACTTGCCTGTAGAGCCCCACATGTCAATCTGAACCTGATCCCTGGAATCTGGCCCAGAGTCTAAAGAACTCCAGCCTAGTAATACCTTATGGAAATTTTATTCTTCAATAGTATTTCTGTTTGTTTGCTTGTTTTGGATCTACTGCCCATCTTCCTCCACAGCTCTTGGATGGATATAGAATGGTATGTGGGACCTCCATTTTTACTATGATCTGATTACTCAAATTTCTCCAGGGTAGAGAAGTCAGAAAAATATAAAACACCGAGTTAAATTTGAATTTCAGATAAACGATCGATTCTTTTTTTTTTAGTATAAGTGCTAAAAAATGAAGCATCAGCTATTTCTCCCACAACCCTCTCTGCTTCTCTAGTGGGTTTGATAATCCAGTGCGATGGCCACACAGGACTCAGACATCATACTCAGAGCTATGGGGTTTAGCAAGGAAGTGAACAGGCTACACCTGGGCTCAGAAATGTTCCAGGCACAGTTGTTCTAGTCAGCTGCTGATAAATACAATTAGGACACATTGTATCTTAAACCTCAGTGTGAAGACACTCAGCTCTCACCCCTAGTCAGCAAACCTAGCTCCCCCATTTAAGTACCTGGAGGCATCCCACACTACAAGCAAACTTCCTGCCCAGAGTCACTCAGCTTTACTTGCTCTGTAGACTGGAAAGTCCACTGCTCTGGTGCATGCTCGGCTTCTTGGTTCTCCAGCTGCTCCTCTGCCTGTCTTCTGATGTCACAGCTTTACTGTCCCTTGGTCGAGGAGGTTCATGCTCAGGGGTCTTGGGATCCAAAGATGCATTCTACTCCTGGTTCTTCTTTGATGGTAGTAAGATCCCCCCTTCTGCTTCTGAGATGGCTGGTTTTAAACTCATGCTAGAGTTTTAAGTTGTTACAATTACAATGAATTCTGCTCACTTCCACAGCTAAATCATGTCACCCTATCAGTATCTTGATTTCATGACCCTGACTGCCTCATTAGTATGAGAGGATGAGGGTACTTGCTGCTGTGGGAAAGGGCCTTCTAAATATACAGATTTTGAGCAAGGACCAGTTTCTAAAATAGTATACTGGGGGAGATGGGTGGGAGGTGGAGAAGTGGTGATGGGAAGGGATTTGGCTTCTGTTCACTAGCAGCCTCTACTGTTATAGACTAAGCAGTTGATGTCAGTTGCCTCTGACTCATGGTGACCCCATGTGTGCAGAATAAAACTGTTTCATAGGGTTTTAAGACTATTTGTTTGGAAGCAGATCATCTTCTGAGGAGCCTTTAGGTGAGCACTTAACCATTCATGAAAGGCTAGGGTGAAAACAAACCAACTTACATTAGTGTTGTTGTTTCAATACAGTTATTTGGTCTATGTAACCCAAATCTTATTGCTTAGAATTGTTATTTTTTTCTTTTTAAGCTTGTCACACCAGATCCTGTTTCTTGTATCTCTTTAAATTAATTTTTTCTTTTCTTTTTTGAATCTATACTCAGTTTGGATACATGCTCATATTCATTTACTTTGACTTTTGTGGGAATTGTGATATTTGGGATTTTGCCATAGGCTTGATCATCTGAACAATGTACCTGATTATATCTCCTATGCCTGGTACTTAGTTATATGGATGAATGAATTATTGGGTAGAAAGGGACAAATGTTCTGGGTCCAGCTCTTAATAGAGATTTGGGCTTGTTGTTGTTAAGTGCCAACCTTGGATAGAGTTTCTCAGGAGTGGCTGGTGATTTTGAACCAGTGTTTATCCTACGGTGGTACCACAGCAGAGACCTGAGCTCAGTTTAGTAAGGAGAAATTCTTGCATGTTTTGGGATCAGTGTGTGACTCATCTATGTGGGTGTACTTCTTCCAGAGGAGGGGGATTTGTCTTCTTGTTGTTAGGTGCTGTGGAATCAGTTCCGACTAATAGTGACCTTATGCACAACAAAATGAAACACTGCCCGGTCCTGGCCTAACCTCACAATGGTTGTTATGCTTGAGCCCATTGCCGCTGCAACGGTGTCAGTCCATCTTGTTGGACATCTTCCTCTATTTCACTGACCTTTCACTTTATCAAGCATGATGCGCTTCTGCAAGGACTGGTCCCTCCTGATACTATTCAGGGTCTCTATGAGTCAGAACTGACTCCACAGCACATAATGACCACCCGCTTATCAAGCATGGTGTCCTTCACCAGGGAAAGGTGAAGGATAACATGTCTGAAGTATGAGAGATAAAGTCTTGCCATTCTGGCTTCTAAGGAGCATTATGGCTATACTTTTTTAAACACAGATTTGTCTGTTCTTCTGGCAGTCCATTGTACTTTTAATATTCTTCTCCAACACCGTAACTCAATTGCATCAATTCTTCATTATTTAAACTTTCACATGCATGTGAGGCTATTGAAATACTATGGCTTGGATCAGGCACACTTTAATCTTGAAATGGACATCTTTGCTTTTGAACACGTGAAAGAATATTGTGCAGCAGATTTGCCTAATGCAGTGCATTGTTTGGTTTCTTGACTGTTGCTTCCGTGAGTGTTGATGCGGATCCAAGCAAAATGAAGTCTTTAACAACTTCAATCTTCATTTAGCATGATGTTATTTATTGGTCTGGTGGAGAATATTTTGCTTTTCTTAACATTGAGGTACAACCCATACTGAGGTTGTGGTCTTTAATTTTAATCAGTAAGTATTTAAGTCCTCTTCACTTGCAGCAAGCAAGGTTGTATCATCTGCATATCACAGGTTGTTAATGAGTATTCCTCCAAGCCTGATGCCATGTTCTTCATCATATAATCCAGTTTCTTGGATTATATGCTCAGCATACAGATTGAAGAAGTACGGTGACAGAATACAACCTTGGTGCACACCTTTCCTGATTTTAAATCATTCAGTGTCCCCTTGTTATGTTCGAATGACTGTCTCTTGGTCTATGTACAGGTTCCTCATGAGTACAATTTAGTGTTCCGGAATACTCATTTCTCTCTAATATGGTCTACAGTTTGTAGTATTACACACAGTTGAAAGCCTTTGTGTAGTCAATAAACCACAGGTAAACATAATTTGGTACTCTCTTCTTTCAGCCAAGACTCATCTGATGTCAGCAGTGATATCTCTCATTCTACGTCCTCTTCTGAATTTGACTTGATGCTGTGGCAGTCTTGTCAGTGTGTGGTTGCAGCTGTTTTTAAATTCTCTTTAGCAAAATTTTACTAGATTAATGATATTGTCTGATGATTTCCACATCCCATTGGGTTATCTTTCTTTGGAATGGGTGCAAATATGGGTCTCTTCCGATCAGCTGGATAGGTAGCTGTCTTCCAAATTTCTTGGCATAGATGAGTGAGTGCCTCCAGCACTGCATCAAGTTTGTTGAAAGATTTCAATTTTCATTCTATCAATTCCTATAGCCTTGTTCTTTGCCAGTGCTTTCAGTGCACCTTGAACTTCTTCCTTTCAATACCATTGGCTCTTGATTGTGCACTATCTCTTGAAATAATTTAACATCAACCATTTCTTTTTGGTATAGTGATTTTGTGTTTTCTTCCATATTCTTTTGATGCTTTCTGCATCATTTAATATTTTATCCTTAGGTTCTAGAACACTACAGTGTCAAGGGGCCTGGGCTCCATACAGCTGAGACTCTAGTCCCCATGAGAGATAAAGAGACATCAACACCACAAGGGAGGGAGCTGGCATTCTGTTTCAGAAAGAGCTGAGCTTTGGAGTCAGATCGATCTAGGACCGAATCCTGGTTCTGAAACTAACCAGGTGTATGACTGTATGATAACTTCTCTCTGCCTCCATTTCTTTTTTATAAACAGAGAATGATAATATGACTTGCCTCATTGAACTGTTAATGAAGATTAGCAACCAGAAGAATGTAAAATTTGTTTTGTTTGAAGTACAGTCAGGTTGGTTCTTAGATGGGAGGGTGGTAAGACTCTGTCTTACATAGTTTGGTCATATTTTGGGGGGACTGATCCCTGAAGAAGGACATTATGCTTGGTAAAGTAGTGGGTCAGTGACAATGAGGATGACACCAATGAGGTGGATTGACACAGTGGCTGCAACAATGGACTGAAACGTAGCAACGATTATGAGGATGGCACAAGACCAGGCAGGGTTTTGTTCATGGGTTGCTATGAATTGGGACCAATTTGACGGCACCTAACTCTGGTAGCATAGTGGTTACAAATTGGGCTGTGAACCACAAGGTCAGCAGTTCGAAACTACCAGCTGCTCCGCGGGAGAAAGACAAGACTTTCTGCTCCCGTAAAGATTTACAGCCTCGGAAACCCTGTTCAGGGTCGCTATGGGTCGGAACCAACTTGATGGCACTTAACAACAACAACAACAACAACAATGGAGTCCTGGTGTGGCGCTGTGGGTTAATCCGCCAGACTGCAAAGCCATGTGAACTGCAAGGTCGGTTGTTCCAGCACATCAGCTGCTTGCTCCTCGGACACCCTATACAGGGTCGCTATGGGTTGGAATCCACTCAACGGCATTTAATAACAACAACATACATATGGATGAGTACTCAGCACGTAATAAGCAATGGATAATATTTAGTTATTCTTATTAATAGTAATAGAGTATAAAACCCCTAGGATAATGCTAAGAAACCCTAGAAGAGCAGTGGCTAAATGCTTGACTGCTAACTTAAAGTCAGTAATTTGAACGCACCAACAGCTCTATGGAAGAAAGTAATGGCAGTTTGCTTTCATAAATATTGTTGTGATCATGTGCTGTTGAGTAGGTTCCAACACATAGTGACGAAGTATAGGGTTTCCAAGAGTGGTTGGTAGGTTTGAACTGCTGATCTTACAGTTACCAGTTCAGTGCTTATCCAACAGTGCCACACCAGGGCTAAACTTTGGAGCCCCTATGGAGGCAGTTCTTCTTTGTCCTGTAGGGTTGTTCTGAATCAGAATGTATTAGATGGTAGTGGGGTTTAGAATAGATCTTGGTCAGCACTATTTGCTTGTGACATGTTGGCTGCTCAGATAGGTGTGTCTTTTGTTGTTAAAATATACAAAGGCTGGATATAACTAGTGAGCCTGCCTAAAAAAGCTTCCTCCTGAGGATGCTAATCTTGTCACATGGTCATTGGTGATAACCTTATGGACCAGAAAGGGCTTCCTCAAAGTATTGTTTCTCAGAATCTTGTGTATTTTTCACTCATTAAATTATTTTCTAATAGAAACAGAACAGTGACCTCAGCAGGTAACCTCGGGTTGATAGTCCAGCTTTAGTTATAGATGGCCTGTATTTTTAAAGAGAACGAATTCTTGTTTTCCAAGGATTATTAAAAAAGAAAGAAAATAAGACAGAGCATTAAAGTAATTTCTTGTAGAAAAGGACAAGAGCTTAATATTTACTCTGTTCTTATTCCAGGTGGTAACCAAATGAGATAATGTTGACTATGACAAAGTATCTGTTTTACCTTTCTTGGGAGCCCCTGGATATTGCAAATATTAAGGTCTTTACTACTAACCAAAAGGTTGGGGTGGTTCATATCCCCCCAGAGGCTCCTTGGAAGAAAGGCCTGGTGATCTGCTTTTGAAATGTCACAACCTTGAAAACCCTCTAGAGAGCAATTCTACTCTGCAACAAATGGGATCACTGAGTTGGAATCGACTCAACAACTGGTTGTGATTTTGATTTTCACCTTCCTTTCTTTAAGGTAAGGCACCCTGGTGGCACTGTGGGTTAAGCACTGAGCTGCTAATTACAAGTTCAAACCCACCAGGGAGAAAGTTGAGGTTGCTCCTATAAGATTTACAGTTTTGGAGCCCTATCAATTGTCACTGTGGGTCAGAATCCACTCGATGGTAGTGAGGGATTTTTTGGTTGTTGTTTTGTTTGCCTTGTTGTTACTGTTGTTATTAGGTGTCATTGAGTCAGTTCTGACTCATAGTCACAGTATGCACAACAGAATACAACACTGTTTGGTCCGGCACCATCCTCACAATTGTTATTAGCTTTCAGCTCTTTACTACTGTCACTCTGTCAATCCATCTCGTTAGGGGTCTTCCTTTTTTTCGCTGACCCTCCACTTTACCAAACAAAATGTCTTCAGGGACTGGTCCCTCTTGACAATATGTCCGGAGTATGAGAGATGAAGTCTGGCCATCTAAGCCTCGAAGGAGCACTTTGGATGTACTTCTTCCAACACAGATTTTTATGTGTCTCCCTGTTGTTGTTGTTAAGTGGCATTGAGTCGGTACTGACTAATAGTGATCCTATGTACAATAGAGCGAAATACTGCCCGGTCCTGGGCCAATTTCACAATTGTTGCCACGCTTGAGCCCATTGATGCTGGGGGTCTTCCTCTTTTTTTCTGACCCTCCACCTTACCAAACATGATATCCTTCTCCAGCGACTGGTCCCTCCTGACAATATGTCCAAAGTATGAGAGATGAAGTTTGGCCATCCTGGCTCTAAGGAGCACTCTGGCTGCACTTCTTCCAACACAGATCTGTTTGTTCTTTTGGAAGTCCACATGCCATGTCCCTCAAATTTTATCATGCATTTGACTTTGATTCTTATTTAAACTACTACATTCCGTTAGAAAAAAGTTTTGGATTTTAAGTCAGAGGGATGAGAAGAGTGAAGTTAACATTTAATGAGTACATGTCCTTCATTGTTTTACAAGAATTTTCTTTGCTCACACTGTGAATCAGAAATATGAAAGGCAATATAGAAAAGTGGTTCAGGGACATATGTGTTGGAGCCAGGCTATCTGGGTTTGAATCCTTGCTTAACCAGTTACTAGGTATAGGACCTTCATGAACTTTCCCCCCTGTTTTCCACTGGAATTGGGTACCTGGAGATGTGAGTTTTCTAGGGTTTTATCAAAACCTTTTTTTAAAAAAAACAAAGCAAAGACCAACCTTTTTATTGCGAATTGACTGAAGGTTTACATAGATCATCAGTTTTATATTCAACAAATCATACACTTTGTTTCATCTCAATGACTGCAAGTCCATGCAACAACAGTTATCCCATTTCCTCCTGTGGTTCCTATTTCCATTCTACCTTCCTTTCCATCCCTTCTCAACTTTGTCCTTAGACAAATGGTGAGTCTATTTCACTAGTATTGTTGTTCCCCTGTATACCTATCTCTTGCTTGCCTGAATATTGGGCCATGAGTGTGAGTTTCATTCCAGACCTAAAGGGTGGTTGAAGGCCATAGTCTCAGGTTTCTCAAGTCTCTTTCTTACTGGTAAGCCTGGTCCTTTTTCATAACTTTGATTTTTGTTCCACATTTTCTGTCTAGGATCTCTAATGTGATCCCTTCTAGAGCAGTTGGTAGTGATAGCTAGGTACCATCTAGTTCTTCTGGTCTCAGAGTAGTGGTGGCTGATGTTCATATGTTCCATTGGTCCATAGGACTAGTTGATTCCAAATATCTTCAAATCATCAAAACCTTCCTAGGGCAAAATAAGTACCTTTGTGATTTACTTCTCTTGTGTCCCAGGATCCCCACTTGTCAAAAGAGGATACTAATAGTATCTACCTCATAGAATTATTGTGAGGATTATGTGAATTAATAATTTAGATCTTTATTGCTTTCAAATCATAAGTGTGTGTGTGTGTGTGTGTGTGTATTTATGTGTGTGTGTAGAGAAGTGAATGGGCTTGGAACAGTAAACAGATAGAAATAATGAATTATTGTAAAGCATGGTGAGTATTGCCATAGGATGGGAAAGGGTGTTGTGGAAAAGCATGTAGCAGGTGGGCTCAATGTTGCTCACAAGTATACTAGAGGAAGTGTGGTTGAAGCTGGGATATAAAGTAAAAGTAAAAGCTGAGTAAATGTTGGCTGGACAGGGCATGGAGAGAGGAGGTTGTATTCTATGTTTAGGGCAGAAGGAACAGTATATGTGAAAGTCTTAGGAGAAAGGGGATCACATGGTATTTAAGGAACCCCAGTAAGCCTTGGATGCGAAAGCTGGACAGTGAATAAGGAAGATCATAGAAGAATTGATGCCTTTGAGTTGTGGTGTTGGAGGAGAATACTGAAAGTGCCATGGGCTGCCAAAAGAACCAATAGATCTGTTTTGGAAGAGGTGCAGCCAGAGTGCTATTTGGAGGCCAAGATGGCTAAACTTCGTCTCTCATACTTTGGACATATTGTCAGGAGGAAACAGTCGCTAGAGAAGGATGTCATGCTCCTCAGAGAAAAAGAGGAAGACCCCCAACGAGATGGATAGGCCAGGTGGCATCATTGATGGCATCAAGTGAGGTTGGCTCAGGATTGGACATTGTTTCGTTCTGCTGTGCATGGGGTCACTATGAGTCGGTTCTGACTCGATGGCACCTGACAACAACAACAACAGTGAGCCTTGAGTGTGGGGAATGAGAAATGGTGAGAGATGACGTTGGCAATGAAGGCAACAGTCAGAACATGAGAAACCTCATGAATTATATTAAGGAGTTTGAGTGGCTGAGAGCCATGTGTTGCCTTAGGAGTTTTCATTAATTCCTTCAATCACCACAATTCTGTGACATACATGTTTTAGCCCCATTGTATCAATGGGAAATAGAGGATCGTAAAAGTTGTAATGTGCCCAGAGGCACACACTTAGAAAGTAGTACAACCAGGATTTTAACCTAGGTCTTTCTAACTGCATAGCTTGGATTCTTTTGATGACTCCATATGCCTCTTGAACTTTAGATTTTGCTGGTATTCAACAATTTTGTGCTACCTTCTTATTTTCCCTGAACCTCAGTTAAAATAGACAATAAAAACATAATATTTATAAGATAATATAAATAGACTTGTGAATACAAATGGAAATATACTTATACATAAAGTGTCAAGCATTATTGTTGTTGTTAAGTGCCATCGAGTTGGTTCCAACTCATAGTGACCCTGTATAGGGTTTTCAAGGAGCAGCTAGTGAACCTGAACCTCCAACCTTGCAGTTCAGCGCATTAACCCACAGCGCCACACCAGGACTGTAGTGTGTAGTATATAGCAAGTGGAACTACTGGTTATAGACCCAGATTCTTGAACAGATAAATGTTTTTCATTCATTGTTCCAGTGAACTGAGAACTATGAGCCACCACGTGTATGTTGGCTTGGTTGTAAGTCATCTTTCCAATGTTCAACTTAAACCCACATAGAAATCACCTTTGTACAAAGCGAATTTACACCCCAGGTACTTGATAGGTGTTAGTGCAGTGGGCTCTCCTCTCTGCCCTGCAGTTCTGCAGCCATTTGGATCTTCTAGTAGCAGAGAGCCAATTCCTTTTCCTCCAGAGTCCACTGGTCTTGTTCTACCAGTACCTTATGAAATGAGCTCCATTGTTGGTTTGAACTATTATTTAACTTTTTTCTTGTTACTTAACTTTTCTCATGTTGGTCTCAAGGGCAGAGACGGTCTCATCTTTGTACTTTCTTTGGTGCTCAGCATAGTTCTATAGTTGTTGTTGTTAAGTGCCATTGAGCCTATTCTGACTCATAGTGACCCTGTAAAGAGTTTCCAAGGAGTAGATGGTAGGTTGAAATGGTTGGGTTAGCAGTTCAGTGTTTATCCTACAGCACCATGCCAGGACTCCAAGTTTCATGTGGGCCCTCAATAAATAATAATTGATTTCGTTGAATAAAACTTAGAGGGTGTTAAGACTTTCTTGTGTAGTTGGTTTTTTTGTTCTTTTTAAGGACTATTTTCTTGTTTAAGTTTTTGTGAACTAAGTGATAGGTTTACATGGGAGAACATCAAATTTACACTCATCCTATCTTATTTCGTTTCATTGCAATGATCACAATCCCCTCCATGCATCATAATTCAACAGCATTTGCTTCCATTCTCTCTGGGGTTTTTTTCCCCCCTGTTTTTGATTTTTTGTTTTGAATGTACACCGAAGCACTCAGGAATATATAACCATTCAGACAACCAAAGGGTATATGCCGCAAGCCTGTCCCCCCGCCGGCTGTCAGCACATAGCCCCTCTCCCTTCCTGAGTTCAGAGTCCCCAGCCGCTCCATCTCTCCACATCATTGTCTCTGCCTCCATCTCTGGCATCACTGCTTCTCTGGATAGGGTCCCTCACTCGGCTCTTCTCCCTTGATGGTCCCAGGGTCCTCCGCTTCTGGACTGCAAGATCAACCACTCCCTTCCTTTTGTTATAACACATCTACCTTTGCATTTGCAACATTCACAATCAGTCCTGATAGTAATTATTCACTATTGAACTATAAGAATCTTATCCCCATCTCCTTTCACCAGCCCTGTCCAGACAGGTTTGAAGCCACTCAGTGGAGATGATGCCTTCCCCTGCACCCTCTGGAACTAGGCTCCCTCTTGAAAGCTTGTAAGCCAGTCACTTTGTGCCTTTGTAGCCCCACCATTTTGGGTAGCCAATGTTTAAGTTGCCCATCCCTGTCAACCCTGTGTACCGATGGGGTGGGAATGATCCTTGCTGTAAAGATTCGTTCCCTCTTTTGAGCTACTGTATACATAAATATAGGTCAGGTTCATCAAATTGTAGCAGATTACTCTTTGTTTCCTCTTCTTTCTTCCTTTGGTCGAGTTCTGATCATCCAGCCATTGAAGCCAGGTCAAATGGGTACTATCTGCAAGTATGGGTGTTCTTGTGCGTTTCCCCTCACTTCGTATCAGCTGGACACTTCACTCTCTGCTCTAGTCCTCTGTGCCTTGTCAATGTTCCTGGGCCCAGGAGTCCCCAGGTCTTGCCATTCTCCTGGCCAACCAGGTCTCAATCCATGTTGACTGGAGTCTATTGAACATGGTCAAACTTAGATCACAACTTCATTGCTGTTTTTCTCTCACTTCTTCTTATTGGTAGACCAATATGGTTACCAGTAGACTACATGCCTGCTCATGTATGCTCCCTTGAATCTCAGTCTTGGAAAGGGGTTTGCCCTGAGGGGACCCAACCACTTGCCTTGATGGCTCCCCAGCGAACAACTTGCTTGTTCTTATAGTAGTCAATCAGACTGCCATTATTGTTTTTGATTTTTCCTGCTGGTCTTTCTTTCAAGAAGTATCTTCTGTTCTTCTAGCCACTCCAGGCTGGCCTGCTTGTCCTTTCAAGTGGAAATTTTCCACCTCAGAAGATTCTGAATGGGGATCAGGATTCCACATATAGTCTTATGCAATGCTGTCTCCACAGGAAGCCTTCTTCACTGGGCAAGTTCTAGCCCCATTTTAGGTATTCCAATCAGCAATAGGCTGAAGATGGATTTATAAGCTTTCTATGGTAATGTTTTTGTGGCTATTCCTTTCTAGCCCCCTCAAGTGTCTATTTTACAATAGTAAGAACTGTTTTAAAAACTATTATTGTTGTTATTATTGAGGGTATGAGTAAGGTGTGAGGGTTAGGGCTGGGATTATGACTAGATTTAGGCTAGGCCTAGGATTTCAAATATTGTTAGGATTATGATTAATTAGGACTAGGGTGAGTGTTAAAAGTAAGGGTTTGGCTAGGGCTATGAGTAAAGTTTGGTCAGTTTTTAGGGTTATAGATAGGCTTATTTTTATTTATTTAATTGTTTCTTAAACTCCATTCTATTTCCTTTTCATTTGGAAGTTCTGTCTATTATTCTCTTTTTACTTTGTTTTCTTTTGTTGTTGCAACTGTATCTCTTGTTCTCTATTTTCAGTCTTACAGATCTGTTTTGGAGTCCTGGTGTGGTGCTGTGGACTAATGCTCTGGACCGCAAAGTCAGTTTGAACTGCAAGGTTGGTAGTTCAAGCTCACCAGCTGTTCCTTGGAAACCCTAACAGGTTCACTATGGGTTGGAACCAACTTAATGGTGCTTAACAACAACAACAAGATCTCTTTTACTTTGCATTTACTTCTGTACTGACGGTTCAAATTCATACTCCTTGGAAACCCTATACAGGTTGTTATGAGTTGGGATCGACTTTATGGCACTTAACAACAACAACATATCTGAGTTTAGTCTGGGTGATATTGTCATGTATGTTAGTCTGAGGTTGTCTGTTATTGCTAGTTTTCTGTCCAAAGAACTCCCTTTAGTATGTTTTGTAAGGTTGGTCTGGTTTTTATAAATTCTTTTAATTTCTGTTTATTTGAAAATGATTTAATTTTGCTCTTATGTTTGATGGACAGCTTTGCTGGATATGGTTCTTGGTTGACAGTTGGTTTCTTTCAGAATTATATATCTGCCATTCTATTTTCTCCTTGACTACGTCGTTTCTGCTGAGAAATCAGAGTTAAGTCTTGTTAGTTCTCCTCTGTAGGTAACTTTTCATTTGTCTTCAGCTTCTCTCAGGATTCTTTCTTCCTCTTTGGTTTTAAAAAGATTTATTATAATATTTCTTGGTGTTTTTATTTTGGGGCCTATCATGTTTGGAGTTCATTTATCTTCATGCCTTTAATGTTAGGAAAGTTTCCTTCCAACAACTCTTGAATAAATATTCTCTATATTTTTGTTTTATTTTTATCTCTTCCTGTCTAGAATTTCTATTGTTGTTGTTAAGGTCCATCAAGTCTGTTCCAACTCATAGCAACCCTTTTAAGGGTTTCCAAGGAGTGGCTGGTGAGTTAGAACCACCAACCTTGCTGTTCAAACTGAACTTGGCGTACAGTGCATTATCCTGCAGCGCCACACCAGGACTCAGGAATTTCTATTACACATAAGTTATTCCTTTTGATAGTTAACAGCAGAAATCTTAGGCTGTCTTTGGATTTTTTTTTCTTTTTTTATTATTCCTCTAGTAGATGAATAAGGAGCTCTGGTAGCGTAGTGGTTACGAATCGGGCTGCGAACCTGAAGGTCAGCAGTTCGAAACTACCATCTGTTCCGCGGGAGAAAGATGAGGCTTTCTGCTCCCGTAAAGATTTATGGCATCGGAAACCCTGTACAGGGTCGCTATGAGTCAGAATTGACTCCATGGCACACAACAACAACAACCACACAAGTAGATGAATATTGACAGATTTTCCTTCAAGTTCAGTGAGTTGGCTTTCTAGTGATTCAATTCTATTTCACTGCCCTTTAAGAGTATTATCTATTTCTGAAGTCCTAGTGTTTATCTTCAAGGAGTCCTTGTAGCGTAGTGGGTTACTGGTGGAGCTTCTAACTGCAAGGTCAGCAGTTTGAGTGTACCAGCTGCTCTGAAGGAGAAAGATGAGGTTTTATGCTCCTGCAAAGATTTACACCTTCAGAAATTCTAAAAAGGGCTACTATGAATTGGAATTGACTCAACAGCACACAACTACCACAACTGTTGTTAATCCTTTGGCTTTCAGGTGGTGGTAGTTGTGTGCTGTGGAGTGGGTTCCGACTCATAGAGTTTCCAAGGCTGTACATCTTTATGGGAGCAGAAAGCCTCATCTTTGTCACGCAGAACAGCTGGTACTTTCAAACTGCTGACCTTGAGGTCAGAAAACTGACTTGTAACTAATATGCTACCAGAGAATTGCTGTTTTTGTATGGTTCTGATCTTGTCAGTTTCCTAGCTATTTCCATAGTTTTTTGTCTATGTTTTCCTTGAATTCACTTGCAGTTTTCTTGATCATTCTCACAGTCCATTGAATTTGCTTAATTAGCATTCTTTTAAGTTTATTATAAGGTAATTCCAGTACCATTTCTGGTGTTATATTGTGACTGGATTTTGGTCACTAGTTTGAGGCATTATGTCCTGTTTCTTTGTGTAAGCAGAAATTGAATGTTTTTTTGGCGATTTTGTGGTGTCGTATTTATATTTAGTTGGTAACTGTGTATATTCTCAGGTCCTCACCACCTGTCTCCTGTGGATGTGGTAGAAACCAGAAGTGTGAACACAGTTTTCTGTTCACTGTTTCTGTAGCGTAGTTCAGGGCAGGCTCATGCACCTCCAGGATCAGGGGCCCTGTTTCAGCCCTGACCCCCCATGCAAACAGAACTGAGCAGAAAGCAGTGCTATTGGCTACTGGGTTAGTGAGCCTGAGGGCTGGTCATGCCTCTGGCTATTCGGAGGGCACAGGAACAAAGGGGAATTGTACCCCTCTGCTGCCAACCTCTAGCTGTGTCCTGTGCCCACAGGCTGCTGCATCAACAGTTGCTTGCAAAAACTCAAGTTGGCTGTGCTACAAAATGCCAGCCCATAGTCCACCCAGTTTTCTTTTCTCTCACTGCTTGTATTTAGTTTTCTCTTCCAGTTGAGACTCAGTCCACCTCTCTGACCTTTCCTCTGATGCTCAGGGTCTCCAGACTCACCATCTGTGTCTGTTTCACTCGGTCTCCCAGGTCTTTGTTGCTCAAGTTGGCTCAGGCATCTGCTTATGCCACCATCTTGCCCCAGATTCCTGTGTCATGGGCTTTGTTATTTTTTATCTTCATGGTCATCCTTTAAAATCAATGTCACTGTTGTTGTTAAGTGACTCTATCTAGGGTTTCTGAAGAGTGGCTGGTGTGTTTGAACTGCCAACCTTGCATTTGGCAGTCCAATCCTTATTCTACAGTGCCACACCAGGTTATTATTCTATTTTAGCACAGTTGGAAAAACTAAGGCCTACACTTATGCCTATTCATTCATTGATTCATTTTACAGAGTAGATATGTACTACGCTTGACTGTTTCAGAGACTAGAAAAATAAAAGTTGAAAGTTATATTCCCTTTCCTCATGGATGAGGCTGACATTAGAACAAATAATTATATACAGCAGGTGAGATTTTGGAACAGAGGAATGGTAAAAGTATAAAGGGTGGATGCTTAACTTTATTTGGAGAAGACCAGTGAAATGTTCAGAAAGAAAGAGATGCTTGCATTTGGTATTCGAGGACTTCATGGCACAGAAAGGGTGAGGGGTAGGCCGTCGTAGGTAGAGGAAATGTCATATACCACAGCTTATAAGGATGAAAAATCAAGCACTTTGGAAGGCACTGTAGGGTCTGTATGGCTGGTAGGATGTGTGTAGGAATGGGGAGGTGGTAGCAGGGAAAGATAATTCCAATGGTAAGAGTCCAAGATCCCCAGAACCTGTAGGAGACTGAGAGTCCTTCACAGGTCCATGGGTGGTCTCCTTGTCATTAGCATTCCTTCCCAGAGGCACATACAGCTTGTAAACTACCTTTACACTTTGTACATGCTCTTCTATGTACTCCCTCAGGTAGTCTACACATAGCTATGTAGTATCATTTGCATGCTAAAGAAAACAGACTTTATCGAGTGACCCGTGACCTGACTACTTGGAAGAATAAAGGTTACCAGGTGAAAGGACATCTGTGTCATTTACTCTGTGGCATGAGGTAATTAGGATGGAATAAAGTCCACATGTGACCAAACACTTGCGTTCCTCTTTCGCTAACCCAGTCATCAGAGTGGAGCATTAAATTGCTCTTCAAATGAGTCAGACCTGTTGTTCCCAAGAGATGAGGCTGGTGTAGCTTGAGCTCTGTGGACAAGTCTAACCAGGCCCATCACCCTCTTGCCTGTGTTTGTCTTGCAGCTGTGTAAATGAGTATGGAAGATTATGATTTCCTGTTCAAAATTGTTTTAATTGGCAACGCTGGTGTGGGGAAGACGTGCCTAGTCCGACGATTCACTCAGGTAAGGAGACTTGGACACCAAGGTTGTGGGGTAAGGGAAACCTGAGGAGATGAGTAATTGGCCCCAGTGTTACAAGCTTTTGACACATGCCTTTGAAGGTGCATCTTTGTTGTCTGCTAGCATTTTTTAAACCACGTCAAGGGAGCATGGTTCTATGGGCCACCAACACCCCTTGTTGTTTCCTCTAATGAAAGGGGCAAGTAGTTTTTCTTTCCGTGTGCAGTGTGAAAAATAGACTACTAGTTAATAATAATTCAGATGGTTAACGAATGAATCCGGGCATCAAACTGAACATTAATTAAAAAAAAAAAACCTCACAGATAACATTTATCTAGTTAAACTCTCTGCCTGTTCTTCCTTATATTCTCCCTAGAAACTCATTAAATTATTTTTATTTTGGTCAAATATGTTGATTTTTAAAAAGTTATTAAATGTGAATGATTCCCCTCAGGGCAAGCCCCCTTCAAGACTAAGATTCAATGGGAATGCACCAGCAGACATGCGCTCTGATTGGTGACCACGCTCGTCACCGATAAGGGGAAGTGAGGGGAAAACCACAATGAAGCTGGAAACTAAGCCCTACAATGTACAATAGACTCCTGTGAACCCGGGTGGAGACCTGGTTGGCCAGCAGTGTGGAAAGACCTGGGGACTCTTGGGCCCAGAGTCAGTGACATAGCCACAGAGGACTAGAGTGGAGAGTGAAGCATCCAGCTGGTAAGAAGACAGGGCATATGCATAAGAACACCCATATGTGCAGATAATACCCACTCTACCTGGCTTCAATGACTGGATGATCAGAGCTCAACTAGAAGAAGAAAGAAAAGGGAAAAAAAATAGTAAACTGATACAATTTAATGAACTTGATCTACACCTATGGACGTAGTAGCTCAAAAGAGGGAACAAATCTTTACAGCAAGGATCATTCCCACCCCTCCATACACAAAGTAGACAGGGATGGGCAAGGCAACTTGAACATTGGCTACCCAAAATGGGGGAGGGGGGGGCTACAAAGGCAAGAAGTGACTGGCTTTCAAGAGGGAGCCTAAATCCAGAGGGCATGGAGGAAGGTAGAATTTCCACTGAGTAGTATCCAATCTGTCTGGGCAGGGCTAATGAAAGGAGATGTGGATAGGTCCCTTGTGGTACAATGGTGAATAATTGTTATCAGCACTGACTGTGAGGGTCAGAAATGTAAAGGTAGACGTTTTCTAGCAAAAGGAAGAGAGTGATTGACTATGCAGTCCAGGAGCCAAGGTCCCTGGAACCATTAAAGGAGAAGAGAGGAGTGTGAGACCCTACCCATAGAAGCAATGATGCCAGAGATGGAGGCAGAGACAATGACATGGAGAGGTGGAGCGGCTGGGGACTCTAGACCCAGAGAGGGAGAAAGGACGTGTGCTGATGACCAGGGGAGGCGGGGGGACCAGGCTTGCAGGACATACCCTTTTGTTGATTGATGATGCATGGAGGGGATTGTAACCATGGTATGAAACGATATGTGATAGGATGAATGTAAAACTAATGCTTTCCCATGTAAACTATCCCATAATTCACAATAAAACATTAAAAAAAAAAATGTGAATGAGATGGGAACAGTGAAGAATGATCTGAATTGAATTGAATGTTTCCTCAGAGTTGAGTCTACATCATGCGACTGAACTATAAGGTTTTCATTTGGGCTGCGCTTTTGAAAATTGCTGCCCAGAGATTGTATTCTTTTTCAAATTAGTAAGAAATTATTCTGAAGTTGACCTTCTTCTGTATTTTTCCCTAAGGAAATATGAATGGGACATTTGTCAGGATCATCATCCATGCATCTTGCATTTTCATAACGTGGGTTGTTGGGGAACGTCACAGCTTTTCTACCTAAGGCAAAGAGAGAACCCAGTGCTGGGGAAAAAACATTGGCTTGAGAGCCCAGACACAGACTGTATTCCTGGTTCTGCCCCTGGTTTGGCTTGTGAACCTGGATAAATTTCCTCCCTTTCTTGGGCCTCCTGCTGAACATCTTGGGCCAGACAATCTCCAAAGCCTCTTTTGATCTGACAGTTTGTGGTTCTGTGGAAAACTGGAGAGGCAAATAGGATACACAAAGGGCTCTCAGGAAGAGTTGGCTTTGGAAATGTAAGGCTGTTTCCCATGATAAATGAACACAGAACAGAACTCATGCTTTTTATCAAGACTTGGCCTAGTGAAATTAAAAGAAAAAGATAATGGGCATCTGGGCTCAGTCAACCACCATGAAGTTATTTTAAAAAACTTCAAATGGTTTTACTTCCACCTAACATTAGTAATTCTTTTTGCTTTTGGCAGGAGGACAAGACTGCAGAGACAGAGACGTTTTAGTCCCTTTATCAAAAAATCCCCTTGCCCTGTCACTGAAAGATTCCTTCAAAGATCATTTAATCTACTCTTTTAATTTTGTATTCTGAAAAGTTCAGGTCTAGAGACACTGAATGTCTTGCTAGGATTTCCCATCCTATTTGGTGGTAGGGCTAAGATTAGAACCCAGATCTACTGGTTCTCATCCTGATAATTTTATCTTCTGCATGGTCTAGCTTGAGACCATAGGAATCTGACCTTTTTAAAAGCATAAACCTTGTCATTAAAGACGAAAATGCTTTTATTTATTTATTTTTAAATGTTTTTAGTTTTGAAAGCTAAATTTACGTCATGCAAATTACCCTTTTCTAATTTTTCTTTTCTGTTCACTTTTTATACTTCCCAGCCCCTCAACTTCTCCAAAAATTCTTGTTTCGTAGCAGAATTATGCTTTTTTTTTGGTTATTTAGTGGGCAGTTAAAATGAATTGGAAAAGGAAATGAAAATAAAATGAATTGGATTCAACTGTTTTTCAGTTGTGAGAATTGAGGAACAAAATGACAGGGGAAACATTGTGAAGGGTTTGTTTTATTTTTTGGTGTTTGATAGGCTATAAACAGCTGGAGCTATTAGTCTGGTAATTTTGTGATTGCGACAAGCCAAAAAAGAAGGAAATTGATTCAATACTTACAAGTAAAGTTAAGAATATTATCTTTTTACTTTTGCAGACATGCGGTGGAGCATTTTCTGCTGGTTTGAAGAGCAGTCTTTTAAGTTTAAACTTTTAAAGAACCCTCTTATTAGGGAATGGATTTAATTAAAGATGCTCCAATTCTAACTGCCAGAGCCATATGTTTTCATATATAACACACCATGTTAATAATGTGCACACACATACACTCAGAGTATGCACAGGAAACTAATGCACAAGGGATTGCATAGTTTGAAAACGCCACATAGCACGCATGTTACTTGTGTAGAGTTATGGTAGTAAAGTTCATTTTAATTTCTGGAACTTTTGGAACACAAGGGATGAGGGAAAGGAAACTAGAAAAAGGTTCTTGTTAGAATTCCTTCCTACCTCCAATCTGTTCCCCAAGTTTACAGAAAATATTATGTAATAGTAAATTACATTAAACATACAATTTTGCTAAAATTCAGTTCTTCTGGTTAAGCTTCCAGCTTGAGGTAAAGCTGTTTTGAGTTTGAAGTACTCATTGAATTTGGTTTTCATGCTCTTTGAATTTGAGAACGTTTAATTTTGAGAGTAGTTCAGAGATCGTTTATTCATTGCCTCATTTTCTTACACACATACCTCCTCCCAATTTAAAAGGCCCAGAGAGAGGAATGATTTGCTTGAGGTCATACAGAGATCCTAAGGCTACTGCCTCCTTCTTTAGTTTCATTTCTATCATACTGTGTGCTTAAATGACTATTAATTTTCTTTCCAGTGTTATTGACTCTGAATTCCTGTAATTGTATGTATATCTATAATTGCAAAGCCTCATTGTCATACTCATGGTTTTCATGCTGAGTACTTGTTTATTTTTTTTCATATTGGTTTTCCACCCTAGTACTATCCATGCACTAAACTGCTAACCAATTTTTAAGCTTTGTATATTCTTGATTTGCTGCATTTAGAGTAACTATCCATTTTACCCCCAACCCTAACAATTCTGTGGCTCTGTGTTCCGTAGTCTCATCCTTGTGTCTGATTTTCTGTTTCATTCTTTGAAACCAAGGCCTCCACCTCCCTTCTCTCACACCTCTCCATTAGCCCAGTCTTTCTCTCCCTTTCTTTGCCCTCTTTTCTCTTCCTCTCTCCTCTATCTTCCCCACGAAACCAAAGGGGACTTCTAAAAGCTTGTGTAAAAATAGAATTAATTAAAAAATAATGGAATTTTTCCATGAACTTTTTGAAGCTCTCCACATTTTATGTACAAAGTTGAATTAACAAGGTTCCCATGACACTAACCAGCGTTCTCTTTTCTACCAGTTATGCTGAGCAGAAGCAAGGGCCTAGTAATGGGAGAATTTAATGGCAAGATTTGCCTAACTTATTTACTGTTATTTCTTCTTTAGGGTCTTTTCCCCCCAGGTCAAGGAGCCACAATTGGAGTTGATTTTATGATTAAGACAGTAGAGATTAATGGTGAAAAAGTAAAGGTAAGAAGACATTCAATGTTTAATAAGGTTTGCTTTGTGCTACGTGAAAGTTTAGGGGAAGTAGTGTTTTTTTAACATTTATTAAATCTCCTAACTAAACTCCACATGGAAAATCAGTTGCCTTGACTGAGTATATAATTTTCAGAGTTCTCATACTCCCCTTATGTGGGCAGAAAGGGCGGTGGATGATATGTTTATAGACTGGAGAGAGGCTAAGACAAATTTACCCAGTTTCCTCTCATGTCTGCGGTGGTATTAAGGATTAAATTTCCTTTTGGATCTCTTGAGCTAGGCCGGTAAACAGTGCGGCTTTCTCTGAACAGCAACCCCATACAGGTTACATTTCATTATTGGGTCATTCAGTCTTATTAGGTCATTTACTAGAATCTCTCACAATCCCCCATCTCTAAAAAGGAAGCGATACTAAGTGAGCAGTCAGGGAAAGGATCAATGATCTCCCCGCCTGTGTCCTCTGAATGGTTGGCACCTGGAAAAGTATGATATCTCCATAACAGGAGGAAAGAGATGTTTTTATTGAGTCTCTATAAGTGTTAGCCCCTCTGTTACTGTATTTAACTTAATCCTTACTGTGATTCCTGTATTGTTGTTGTTCAGTGCCATCAAGGTGGTTACGACCCATAGCAAACCTGTATACAGTTTCTGAGGAGCAGCTGGTAAACTTGAACCACCAACCTTGTGGTTCCAGCTGACTTTGCAGTCATTTTACAGATTTGAGAGGTTGAGTAACTTACTTATGCATAGTTACACAGTGTGTTGTTGTTTGGTGCCAATGAGTTGATTCTGACTCATAGCGACCCTATGCACAATAGAATGAAACACTGCCTGGTCTTGCTCCATCCTCACAACTGTTATGTTGGAGCCCATATACAGTCTGTAAGTGATGCAGCCAGAAAGCCAGGATTTGAGCCAGTTTTGCCAGTCAGCACACCACACTGCTCCTCTGAGTTCTCCCCTGCCATGAGAAAAGATGGGAATGAAAGTTTAATGGACTTGGCACCTTGAAAGAAGGAAAGGAGGAAGGTGATAGCACAAGGAGAAGAGAAATGTCTAGAGAGACTAAATCACATGTAAGGAAGGTAAAGCTAGTGATCTGTGGCACCATGCTCTACCTGCCCGTCAGTTATTGAAATGCTACTGCCGAATCTTTCAGTGTTCTGAGTCCCACAGAAAGAGGTGATGACTCTGAAAGCAGCAGCACAGTGAAACCTGTGGCATCAGAATTCCAATTAGATCCCAACCGAAGCGTTCCTAGTTTGTGTCCATGCCCTTTGCTTCTTTTTCCCATGTGTACATGCTTGTCTACCTTCAAACGTCTTAGAAAAGGAAAAGAAGTTCCATGATGCTTTGCAACATTTAATAGACACTCTTTGTCACAGAGAAGCGTGTAGGATGAGGTTCCTGATTTCCAGCCGCAACTCCTCAACAGTTTCTGCTCTAGAGACATCTACACCAAATACAGTAGTGAGTGGAGCAGCTGGGAGTGTTGGGGGACAAATGCAAGTTGTGAAATCCAAACAGATGACAACCAGAAAGCACAGAAAAATAGTGCATTGCGGTAGGAAAAGAAAGAACTAGGGTGTGGGAGTAGGAAGGAGAAACGAGTGTCTACTGAAGAGGTATTGGCAGGAAGAGAGGGGTAGGGGTGAGGCATGGCTGCCAACTGATAGAGTTGAGTCAAGATAATGACATTTTTAGTAAAGCAGTTAAAGATAATGATTGGCATTGTACTTCCAGATGTTTGGGTTTCCCATTTATGTACATATATATGCATGAGTTCATTTGGCTGATCTCCCATATGCCCAGCATGAATTAAAGTGATTAAGAAAAGTTCTCCATTGTAAACACATAAACACAAAAATGGCACCAACAGTCTTTCCCACAGCACTTTCTACTCACCTGGGTTCAGTCATTTATTGCAGTGGCACACACAACTCAGACACTATATTAACAGTTATGGGGCTTATTAGGGAAGTCAACAGGTTAAATTCTTAGGGCACAGTTCTTCCAGCCAGGACAGCTTTTTCTCAGCCATACCTGCAGCCAAGCCTTTCTCTCAGCCACGCCCCTTGGCCTGGCCTTTAACCTTATTGTTGTTTTTGCTGTTAAGTGCTGTTGAGTTGGTTTTGACTCATAGAGACCCTGTTGAGGATTTCCAGGGAGCGGCTGGTGTGTTTGAACTGCAGACCTTGCAGTCCAATCTTACAGCACAACAATGTTAAAAAGCTCTGCTGATGAATGCTTACAGGATCCTCCACTCTGCTATAGGCCTCAGCCTGAAGGACTCATTTGGAGCAGCAAACCTAGCTTCTCAATAAAGTGCTTGGAGGCATCCCACTCACAAGCAAGTCTCCTGACTGAAAGCACATAGCTTTACTTGCTATGTGAGCTGGGGATCCCACTGCTCTATCTTGTGCTCTGGCTCTTATTTCTGCTGCTGCTGCTCCCGTGTCGAACCTTTAGTTCCTAGGTTGAGAAGGTTCAATGCACAGAGATCTCAGGGTCCAAAGGATGTACCCATCCCTAGCTCTTCCTTTATGATAGTGAGATACCCTTCTTATTTCTGAGATGGATTATTTTATACCCACATTAACCTGCCTCATTTTTACAATCACAGTTGGTCCTGTTAATCACTCAAAATTGGATCACATCATTCTGTTAGCATCATCTTCAACCTTCTCTTATCCAGACCCATCAGAAAAACGTTCTTTGGTGGGAGTTACAAACACTGTGGGTGCAGAGTCAGGTGAAGTATTTCACTGCACAGCACCCGTCTTAAAGCAATAGGCTTCTTTTTCTTTCATTGCTTCTGAGGCTTAATTATTCCATGTATTCCATTTTCTGCATGTGATAAACTCAATTTGCTTATTACACTCTGTTAAAATTTACCTTTTTATAACATCTGATTCTACCACCAGACTGCAGATTACCCAAGAGAACTGCATTCCATAGAGAAACTCTTGACCCTATCACCTCTTTGGTGAGCTATAAAAAGTAAGAGTTTGTTGGTCCCAAATCCAATCCAAATCAGTTTGTCCATGAATCTTTGTAGCCCAACATACAAAAATCGAGAAACAGAATGACCTTCTTCAACCACATTAATTCAAGGGACACATTAACATTTAGACAGATGAGAAATAGCATCTTCGTCTCTTAGTAGAAGAGGGCAGAGTTGCCCAGACTTAACTAAGATTTATTATTATCTTTGTTCTTTAACATTTACTGATCATCTCTTATTCGTGAAGTTTAAGTGACTTTTTCCTAGTAGTCACTAGCAACAGGCAGCCCCCTCTGAGAAAATAGCATACATTGTGGCAAGGTTGTAAAACCACTATTCTAGAAAATATCGCAGTGTTTTAACTCTGAAAGCTGTTGTCAAGATGTGCCAGTCATGAGGACATATTGATTTCTAATGACTGACACTCTTTAAATTCAATCACAAGTGTTTTCAGTGGTGGTGTTGTTAAGTGCCATTGAGTCAATTTTGACTTTTAGTTACACCATATAGAGTTTCCAATGAGCTGCTGGTGAGTTTGAGCCACTGACCTTGTAGTGCAAACTGATCTTGTAGTCCAGTGTTTTCTCCCACAGCGCTCCCACACTAGGGCTCCTTCAGTAGCTTTGTTGTTGTTGTTAAGTACTGTGGGGTCGGTTCTGACTCATAGTGACCCTGCACAGGGTTTCTGAGGCTGTAAATCTTTACGGGAGCAGAAAGCCTCTTCTTTCTCCCGCAGAACAACTGGTAATTTCGAACTGCCAACTTTGAGGTTAGCAGCCCGATGCCCGATTTGCAACCACTATGCTACCAGTGCTCCTTCAAGTGGCTTAGTGAAACTTAAAACAATGGTCTGTTGTTCTGAGACAAATCCTATCAAAAGGAAAAACCATGACCCTAGGTTTGAAGCAGAGAATAGAAATAGCTTTGTCACAGCAAAAACCATAACATTTGTATAGTAGTCTTCAGCATATACAAACTTTCATGTACACCATCAAAGAACAGCTGCAAGGTCAAATCAAAGGAGAGTCTGTATGCTGCCAGTCCGTGGCAGGGACCACTGATCACTCAGCAGTCTCTAGCTAAACAGCTTCATCCTCTTTCGCTACATATGCATATTTATATTAGTCTCTGGAAGCAAAAGCAGCATGATAGTAATAAATCCCCAAGAAGAGACACTTTGTGAGTGACCAGGTGGGGGACAGCATTTCCCATTCACGAAGGGTAATCATAAAGTTGCCTGACTCATTTGGCCGGTATAAGGATTAAATGAGACTATCTGCTCTGGTAGCGTAGTGGTAATGAATCGGGCTGCTATCTCACCATCAGCAGTTCAAAACTACCAGCTATTCTATGGGAGAAAGATGAGGCTTTCTGCTCCCGTAAAGATTTACAGCCTCGGAAACCCTGTACAGGGTCACTATGAATTGGAACTGACTCCACGGCACATAACAACAACAACATCAAAAAAGAGTTGAACATCTTCTGTTTGCTGGGCACTGTATGTAGCACAGGATAAACTGTTTATAAATATGAGGGGACTTCCAAAAGGTCATAGAAAAATTGAATCAAAAGATAATGGAATTTTCCCACGAACTTTTTGAAGCCCCCTAGTATATCCTGAATTTCCCTTTGTGAAGCTTTCAGTCTAGTAGGGAAGACAGCTATTAAGAAAATTACTAAAAGTAATAAATGATCAAATATGTCAGGCGCCATGAGGGAGAATTATAGGGTATGTGCCGGAGATGATATGTAGGAGTGGGGAGGGGATCCTGGTGTTCTGAAGGTTCTGTAAGGCCTTCCTTGAGGAACTGATGTTATCTCTGGAGTGAATATACTTTGTGATCTGTAAAATGTATGCAATTTGAAGGGAAGATTATTATTGTTGATGTTGATGCTATTCCTCAAGGTCTTCTAATTTAGTCTGCCCCGGCATTGTCTCTGGAGACTAGTTCACTTACAGTAGTCTTCTGCTCTATACAGGGAGTTTCAGGATGGAGAAGTAGAAAGTAGAAACCTTTTTCCTTGGTTTTAGAACTATCATGTATTTGGTCTAGTAAAAGACTTCAGGAAATATGAACTTTCAGCAGGTTGCATATTATTATTAACTCCATTTTATAAAGAAAGGATGGAAGCCCAAAGAGATGAAGTGATTTGCTGAAGGCTTAACAGTGGTGGAGAAAAATTACTTCCTTTGTCTGCCATGGTATTGTTCCTGATTCCATTAACGAAGACAGTACCTGGATATGGTCATTTGATGGTTGAACTGGAAAAGGTCATGAGTTTGGATTTTCCCTGATTCTAGTTATTGAGTGAAATGCCAACAGTGACAGAATGATAGCTCGTTATGTATTCTGACTTTGTAATGCAGCGTTGAGTTTAAGAGCATGGACTCTGGGACCAGAGTGCCTGGGTTCATTTGGCTCTGGGACATGTTGGTTGTGACACTCTGAGAAAATGATTTAATCTCTCTGTGCCTCAGTTTCTTCATGTGTGAAACTGACATACACCAAAACCAAACCACTTCCATCTAGTGGATTCCAACTTACAGCGACCTTGTCCAGAGTTTCTAAGACCATAATCTATAGGAGTAGACAGGGTCATCTTTCTTCTGAGGTTTGAACTGCAGTTATTAGATCTTGTGGATGGTGCAAACAGTTAATGTACTTGGCTGCTAATCAAGAGGTTGGAATTTCGAGTCCTCCAGAAGTACCTCAGAAGAAATGCCTGGTGGTCTACTGCAAGAAAAATCAGCCACTAAACCCCATTGGAACATAGTTCTGTTCTAACCATGAGTCAGAATGGACTTGATGGCAACCAGGTTGATTTTTATGTGAATATTGTATTATATAATATTATATATTAACATATATAAAGTGCTTGGAGTAGAGTTTGGCACATAATAAATGCTTGATAAGCTTTTCTTATTTGTCTATATTTTTTATATAAAGAGGTATCTTAGTTATCTAGTGCTGTGGTTAGAGAAATACTACAATGAATAGCTTTAATAAACAGAAATGTATTTTTTCTAAGTTTAGGAGAATTCAGGGTGCTGGCTCTAGGAAAAGACTTTTTCTTTCTGTTGGGTGTTGAGGAAGTCCCTTAACTCTTCAGAGCTGCTTCTCCTGGACAATCTTCACATGACCTGGCATCTGTTTTACTCCCTCTTGGCATCTCAGCTTGCTTGTTTTAATTTATGGTCTAGTACAAAGAGATGGGGGATAAGATTCTTATGATTCAGTAGTGAGTAACAGTTATCATGACTAATTGTGATGTTCACAAATGTAAAGGTAGAAGTTTTGTAACAAAAATGTGGGAGTACTTAATATTGCAGTCCAGAAGCAGAGGACCCTAGGACCATCAAGGGAGAAAAGCACAAGCAGAATGCGAGACCTTATCCAGAGAAGCAGCAACACCAGAGATGGAAGCAGAGATGGGGACATGGAGAGAGGGAGCAGCTGAGGACTCTAGATTCATGGGAAGAGAGGGACTGAGAGCTTGTGGCCAGAAGGCAGGCTTGCAGAATGTGCCCTTTGGTGGTGTAAATTATTATATATACCTGAGTGTTAAGAGAGAGAGAAAAAAAAAGACCTAATATGAATAGAGAGAAATACTGTTATCTGATGGTACATGGAAGGGATTATAATCATTGTAATGAAACAAGGTGTATGATTTGTAAAGATGTAAAATCATCATCTGCCCTGTAAACTTTCACTCAATTCACAATAAAAACTTAAAAAGAGAAAGAGAGAGATTGAAGCATTCACAGTACTAAATTAATAAAGACAACCCTTCTTCCCCCCACCCCTCCGCCTTGCCCCCAGTGAGATTGTAGCCACAGGCATAAACCCCAAACCCTTGATTTGACTGATTCATAAAGACCCTATAGAACAGGGCAGTACTACTCTGTAGGGTTTCCAGACTGTTATAAGTCGGGCTCCTAACCTCGAGGTCAACAGTTCGAAACTACCAACTGTTCCGCAGGAGAAAGATGAGACTTTCTGCTTCCATAAAGCTTTACAGCCTCAGAAACCCTATGCAGGGTTGCTATGAGTCAGAACTGACTCCACAGCACATTACCACCACCACCATCAAATATTTACAGAAGCACACCACCTCATCTTTCTCCTCTGCAGTGGCTGGTGGGTCCGAATTGCCAACCTTTTGATTTTCAGCCCAATGCTTAACTTGCTGTACCACCAGGGCATAGAGGTTAGGATTCATAACACATAGTCTTTGGGAGGACACAATTCAATCCAGAGTAAGTGGAAACTCTTAAATAACCTAAGTAAGAAAATAACAACAAAAATAAAACAAGCCCCATTCCTTACCCAGAAACATTCAACAAATTGAAAAAAAATTATGAGATTTTTTTTTCATGACAGAAAATAGCCATGCAATTATTTAGGTGAAGGTCTTCCTATTCACAGACTAAAGCAAGGAAATTCTTTCCTTTCTGTCTCCCTAACCTGATCCTTCTTTCATGCCTTTACAGCTACAGATCTGGGACACAGCAGGCCAAGAGAGATTTCGGTCCATTACCCAGAGTTATTACCGAAGCGCCAATGCCTTGATCCTCACCTATGACATAACCTGTGAGGAATCCTTCCGTTGCCTTCCTGAGTGGCTGCGAGAAATAGAACAATATGCCAGTAACAAGGTCATCACTGTGCTAGTGGGTAAGTAAGGATTAATGAGGCAGAAAATTGACTGTGGGCATCAGAGAATTTTTAATCACACCAAGATTATGCCTTGGTTCCTTCCAAGAATATAGTCTATAGATATATCATTCATGCAGCTAACTTTTAATTCTGCAATTGGAGAGAAAATGAAATCGCCTTTATTCCATGGTGAAAGTATTTGCTGACTGAGTTTTCTATATGATGCAGGCTCTAGGGAAGAATTTGGGCTGTCATGAAATTTATGTGAATGGCTAAACATTTAAAAAATCTTATTACAAGATGATGAAACTGTTGGTCTAGAAGTAAATTATATCTCTTAAATTGATGTAAAATTCATTATTGAAGCAATTGCTTATTGCCTGAAAAATAGACTTTGCCTAATTTTTTCCCTTTTTTACATATATGTTGATTTCAGAGAGAGGCCACTAAGGGAAATACTGCAACTTGTTTTATTGTGTAGAAGGAGAATTGTTGTTGTGATGTGTCATGGAGTCAGTTCTGACTCATAGCAACCCTGTACAGGGTTTCCCAGGCTGTACATTTTGGGGGGAGCAGAAAGTCTCATCTTTCTTCCGCAGAACAGTTGGTAGTTTCGAACTGCTGACCTTAAGGTTCACAGCCCGATTTGTAACCACTACACTACCAGAGCTCCTTAGACGGAGCATAGAAAAAGAAAGCAAAAAACAACTATGGCTTTCTTTGGTAACAAATATATCCATTAAAAATAGAATTGCTGTGAAATGGACCAGATCATTAAAAACTCCTCTTCTGGTGATGGAAATATTAACAAAAATGTTTCTTAGGCATTGTTATATATTCTGAGGTATCATTCTCAAAAAATAGGAAAAATGCTTGATTCTTTTTATTCACCAGATTTCAAGGTAATGAGTTGGTTCTCTAGTATATTTTTTAAAGTAATCATTGACTATTTTATATTTTGAATATCTCTATGAAGTTATAGATTTAAATTTATTTGTTGTGTTTTACTCCTTTTACTATTATTGATGCTCTACTTGTTCCAAGTTTGATAGTCAGAGCTTCTTTAATTTGACCCTTGAGTTCATCTGACACAACCCCAGGAAGTTTTGATAACTTTTTTTGCTTTCTGGTATGACAGATGTTCTTAGATACATCTTTTGCATTTCCAGCATAGACCTGGAATTAGCCATTTCTCCAAAAAGGATTGTTTTAAATGGGAAGTCGTTTTTAGAGGCCACAATCTTAAGTGCTGGCTGACTGGCTGGCTGTGTGCCATAGGGTCAGTTTCAACTCATAACAACCCTGTATAGGGTTTCCAAGGATGTAAAACTTGACAGGAGCAGAAAGCCTCCTCTTTCTCCTGTGGAGTGCCTGGTAGAGTTGAACTACTGGACTTGTGGTTAGCAACCCAATGCATAACCCACTAACTTGTCAGGGTTCCTTAGTTTGCATGCTAGGAATGCTCATTGCTATTGGTTGGTCATTGTTTTCGGCGGACAGAGTTAGTATGTATGTGTGTGTGTATTTGTACGTATGTATGGTAAATTATGGAGTCCTGGTGTGGTGCTGTAGAATAAGCATCATATTGCTAAATACAAGGTTGGCTGTTCAAACCCACCAACCACTCCTTACAAACCCTATACAGGGTTGCTATGAGGCAGAATCAATACACCAACTATAGTGAATTATGCAGCATTCAAGATGAGCTTATATTATTAGTCTCTACTAACCATTCTGACTCATAAGGCTCCCATATGCTTATACTTGGTATTACCTTCACTAAGAAGGATGTAAGACAGGAAGCACTGCTTGCTAGTAAGCCTACATTAGGCATTCTTCCTAGTGAAAGCATTCTCCGATAGCACCCACACAGCTTTGCTGGAGCAATCCACCTCTTTCCCTTTCTCCCCCATTGCTGACTGCTGGGATAAGAGGAGACAAGGCTCACTTCAGGCCAGTGAAGGATCTGCCTTCACCTAGACACCTCCATGTCCCACAGGAGCCAGTATCTCTTATAAACTGTTCTACAAGCTTCCAGGGTCTTTTCCAGTGAAAAGAGTCACCACATGCAGGAAAGCCCAGCATTACAGCTTCTTATTAGGTTCTTATAGTTTGTATGTTGAATTTCTAGATTAGATGTAATTTACCACTCAGGGATCATTTTTACCATAAACAGTGTTGTCAAGTAATGCAGTTCACAATCACCTTTGTCAGGTTTCCAGGGCAATAAAGGTAGAGAGAAAAAATTTAAGATAAAATATACCATGAATTATTCACAGATACTTCCATTTATAATTCAAGACTGCCGAGATTTTACTTAACCTCATTAATTTGACACCTGTATTTCCTTTTTCCCATAGCAAACATTCCGGTTCCCAATGAAACCATCATAATTTCTCACTTGCTGTATCCCACAATACACACATAAATATAGCAGTCTCAGAATAACAAATCCAATACTCCCACCAATAAAATGATTACTGAAACAATTCAAGATTTCTTCCTTCGATCCTTTTTGTTCTTAGAGTATATTCCTATTAGAGATGAATGGGGATTTGTTTACCCTATCTCAAACTCATTGGAAGTAGTATGATTATGCAAGGTCCCTGAGTGGTGCAAATGCCTTGCATTCAACTATTAACTGTTCTGGTGTGGCTCTGTAGAATAAGCACTGGACTGCTAACCACAAGGTTGGTGGTTCAAACCCACCAGCTGCTCCTTGGAAACCCTATATAAGGTCGCTATGAATTGGAACTGACTCAACAGTACTTAATAATAACAACAACACTAACCTTAAGGTTGATGGTTTGAAATTACCCGGTGGCACCACGGACAAAAGGTCTACTTCTGTAAAGATTATAGCTAAAGAAACCTTATTGAGCACATGGGGTCAAGAGTTGGAATTGACTTCATGGTAACAGGTTTGGTGTTTTGGTGTTGTGTGTTTATGCCGCTCAGTAGATACACAGGTTCACGTGTTTAATTTTGCTTTTCATTTTTAGGGTTTCAGTTTTAAATTGAATTTGGTATTGATTGTATAATTGTGACTATATATGATTATACTGTTATATGTCATAGTTAGGTGCTGTCAAGTTTGGTTCTGACTCACAACAGTCCTGTATAGCATTTTCAAGGCTGTACATCTTTGTGAGAGCAAGTCAAAAGAAGGCTCTCAAGTCAAATCTACAAAACAAAGCACATTCAGAGAGGGCTAATTTCTATTTGGAGTCCTGGTGTGGCACTGTGGGTTAATGTGTCAGACTGCAAAGCCGTTTGAACTGCAAGGTCAGTGTTCAAGCTCACCAGCTGCTCCTTGGAAACCCTATACAGGGTCACTATGGGTTAGAATCGACTCAACGACACTTAACAACAATTTCTGTTCCTGTAGAATAAGCATCATATTGCTAAATACAAGGTTGGATGTTCAAACCCACCAACCACTCCTTAGAAACCCTGTGCAACTCAGTCCACTTCTTTTCATAAGTAACCAGTGTCTTTTTTAATTAAGATTTTTGTTTATTCTCCCATTAAAATAATAATCACATAATACATAGATATTTATAGGCTATTTCAGACAGGCAGTTGGATTATTACATATACCTTTTCTACTTTGCTTTCTTAACTCAATATATCCTAGTTCTCCTTTCATGGCAGTGTACAGAGAGCTAGTCTTCATCACAAAATATAGTGGCAAAGAACTCCATTATATGGATTAATCAAGTTTATTCAGTCTCCAATTGCTGGACATTTGGACTGCTTCCAGTTCTTTGCTATTACAAATGATGTTGTTATTGTTGTTGTTAAGTGCCGTCGAGTCGGTTCCGACCCATAGCGACCCTGTACAAGGTTTCCGAGGGTGTAAATCTTTACGGGAATAGAAAGCCTCATCTTTCTTCTGCGGAGCTGCTGGTAGTTTCGAACTGCTGACCTTCAGGTTCGCAGCCCGATTCGTAGCCACTACGCTACCAGAGCTCCTATTACAAATGATACTGGTAGTTAAAAATAAACATTCCAGTAATCACAATCACATTTGCTTTGCTTTACTTGTCCCTCTGTCTGGTTTGACTTCAAATCTGGAATTGAATTTTGATGTTTCTGAGGCTTCAGAAAGCCAATGATGATTCCTTCTTTGCCTTTACTACTGTTACAGGCAACAAGATTGATCTGGCTGAGAGGAGAGAGGTCTCTCAACAGAGAGCTGAAGAATTCTCAGAAGCTCAAGACATGTATTATCTGGAGACCTCGGCCAAGGAATCAGATAATGTGGAGAAACTCTTCCTGGACTTAGCATGCCGACTCATCAGTGAAGCCAGGCAGAACACACTTGTGAACAGTGTATCCTCACCCTTACCTGGAGAAGGGAAAAGCATCAGCTATTTGACTTGTTGTAATTTCAACTAAAGATTGAGGCAAGGAGAAGGAAGAGGAATCAGCAGCTGCCCTGATGGGCCACCAGTTACTAGGGGATCTGGCAATGACTATGACTCCTGCTCTCAGACCTTCTGACTCCTGTGGGCTTCTGAGCTTACAAAGCATGGCAGGCCAAGGGCCTTGTCTGCAGGCCAGCATTAGCAGAACATAAAATGGTTTTACCCTTTTGCGGTCTGGAGTTGGAGCAAAGCAAAAATTGCACTAGGCGCTCCATGATCTGCAGAGCATGTTGCTTTTATTTTTTTAAAAAGCAAGTAAGCGCATTCCTGAACACAATCCAGGGGGAAATGTACTGTAGGAATCCCTCCTGTGCACCGGTGGGAGCATGTGGGGACTGTTCTTTGGGACTTCAGTGGTAATCTTCTGGGAGCCCTGGTTTTCTTATCTACCAGATACACCAAAACTGGGAAGGCCAAGTACTTTCTCTGTGGTGTGTGTTGATGACCCCATGGGGATTTTTTTTTTTAGAGTATTATTTCTTTTGTCCACAGGCACTTTCAAGAACTCTTGAGATGTAAAAATGAAACGAAACCTTTGCCCCATGACCAACAGTAACAATCATTGTTAATATATATAAGCTCCATGACTCCTTTTGGTGCTAATGGTTCCACTCTTGCACAGACCAAACATTTTAGTACATTGATGTCCTTAATGTATTATGTAGAGATAAAAGAAATGGGGGGAAGTCTATGGATCAGCACTCTCTTAAAGTCTCATTACTACCTTTTCTAGGGTGGATCTTGGAAAAGGGAATACTTTTTCTTTCATGTTCCCCTCCAAATATCTATCATTACCCCCCTGTGTTCTGTCATCTTTCCTGATTTAAGTAAATGAAAAAAGTTTAAAAAGTGGGAAAAAAAAAAAAGAGTGGCTGATGATATTCTAATACAAAAGATTAACTGCAAGACATTGAGTAGTATGAGAAAACACACCAGATCTGACCAAAATACTGTGGTTTAATGGACTTCAGTCAGGGTTGCAAGCAGAGCACAGTCCCTGACAGCAGGTTACACCTTTTACTTCCAGTACTCTCCATCTTGGATAGACCAAGGCTTAGGATTTTGTAGATGTTTTTAGTATGATGTTAAACGAATAGCAACAGATGAAAAGTCTCACAAACCATTTTGTATATTCAATGATCTCCTTCAAAAATTCTGCTTGTGAAAGCAGGTTGAACTGTCATTTGTCACCTCCTTCATGTAGTAATGATACTCTCAGATTCATGACTATACATTCTTTCTTGTTTTTCTTTTTCTCTCCCCATCTTCACTTTTCTTCCTTTTCTTTTCCTCTTTCCACCCCTCTCACCTCCCTTTCTTACATGCATGTGTTATTACAAATCTTCAATTCAAATGGAGGCACATATGCCTTCTCTTAGCCAATTTCCAAACAGGACTCAAAATGGAAGACATGTTGCTGAATATGTTACTATTTCTTCAGTGCCATATTTTGATACCTTCCAATTTGTTCACTGATTTAAATGCAAATTGGGGAAATAATTAAACTTGTATACTGTTGATGCTGTCAGATGTTTTTGTAGTTTTCTGCCTAGCATAACTAAGGGATGAATGATGGAATAAGAGTATGAGATGTAATTCCACTGTTGTAGATGGTAGCAATTTCAGTTCTGATGTATTGTTTGAAAGTAATTTAATTTTCAAGAGTCATAGGGAGACATGATATTGATAAAACACTTCTAGCATTTCTCTATAGGTTTCATAGTTACCAGTCTTTTGCTTATGGGTATTATATCGTTTAAGGGACTGATACTTTTGGTTGGTCTCACTGTGTTTATCTTTGGGTAAGAGAAAGGGATCACAGAATTTGAATTGTTGTATTTTAGAATCTGTCTCCACAGGAAAGAAAAATCATTTGTATAAAAAGCAACCCCAAATAGTTTATAATAATCATTGCCTTTCTCACTCCATCTTTTTCACTTTGTCAGCAACTAAAGGGATCAGAAAACAAGATGATCAAAGCAGATAGAAGAACTTCTTAAACTGTCTGGAAATGTCCCTATGCTTAGATTTGGTACATTTCATTTAGAGCAAATTTTCATTGTCCTCAATACAGCATAACCCAAGTGCTGAGAATGAAGTTGCTTGGTGGACATAGAGAAAATTTATTAGATTGGACAAATTTCATTGTAAAATAACAGCTTCTAGAAACACACTTATATTCTGAAATTATTATCTCTAAGGGCTTAGTCCCTTCTAGCTACCCTTGCTTGACTACTATCAGAAGGGGATTAGAAAACTCTTCTCTTGGCCCTTTCTTCCCTTGTTACTCCTTCCAGCCTTTCTTAGTTTACAACCACCTATCCATGGTCATCCAGCAGGGACACATGAGAACATGGGGCTTTGTTTCTCTTTTTGTTCCTTGTTTGTGTGAATTCCAGATTAGGCCTTATGAACACTTGTTCACTGATGTGTCTGTCACAAGCTCGAGAACAGTCCCTGGTAATATTGTACATACTCAGTAAATGCTCATAGAATAAATGACTTAGTGCTAAGAGGGGCTTTTTGGATTATATAGAAATTCCTTCAAGTAGAACTTGAGAAAGGACACTAATTAAATGTAGTCATCTTAGCTCAGGCTAGGATCTAAACACATTGGTTTGCCTAATAGTTCTTATTGCTATGGGGATATTTTCTAAGATAAGCCAACTTTAGATGAAATTAATTCCCATTTAATGGTAGGTGAAAAAAGAGAGCTGCTTTTTCATAAGTTAGTTTGGCTCGGTCTAACTCCTGGAGTCCATTTATTCCATTTTTAGTGCGATCTTTTCTTTTAAATATTGTTATTAAATATATGGCAAAACTTTTCAATTTCTAATAAAAACGTTATCATATTCATTCATGGAGTCAGATTTGAAAGCGTTTGTGAAATCATCTATATAGTTTCCTAATTTTAGTATTTTATTATGGTTTTGTATAGAATATCCTCAAAGGATCTTACACTTTTCCCCTTGCTTATGCAAGGCTTTTTACTTCTTTGTACGCCTTTATTAAATCTGTTGAATTGTATTAACTTTTAGTTTTAATTATGCAGGGCCATTATCCTTTCTGTGGATTACTTTGGTTAGGCAATTAGATTTTCCTGGACTTTCTTTTTCCTTGCTTTTAGACATGTTAGCATCATTCCCTGCGTAATGGCAAGAAAATAACCCAAAGTGAAAAATCAAATGAATTGATTTGACCACTTTGTCAAGTTCTGATTTAGATCTTGGTAAGAAAGGAGGTAGAAACCACCGACAAAAATAAAATTCTGAATTAGTATTATTTATTTTAGGCAATTTAGATGTATTGGAGGAAGGAAGGAAATGTAACAGAGAACAAGCTACTGCTTTCTTCCTCTCTTCAGGAATATATGCCTTTGGAGGACACTGGTGACTTCCAAAGTGCTAGATCAAGTATTTGCCTCCTTTACCCTTTAAACTGGAGTCCTGGTGTGGCACTGAGGGTTAATGAGCTGGACTGAAAGGATGGTTTGAACTGCTAGTTGGTAGTTCAAGCTCACCAGCTGCTTCTCAGGAATGCTATACAGGGTCACTGTGAGTCAGAACTCACTCAATGGCACTTAACAATACCAACAACAACAACCCTTTAAGCTATTCCTTCGTTCTTCAAGTCCAGCATCACATTTCTGTTAATGAATTGTTCTGAATAAATACAATTGCAAGTTCTTTTGACTTGGTCTCTGACTAAATTAAAAACATCATTATACATTCAGCTACATGAATTAAATATTTTATAGTAATCTAGAAAGTGGTTTCATTTTTCCACATATCAAATAAATGGTTTCAAAGATAGACATTTTCTATTTCTTAATCCTCTGTGTACTTCATAGTCATAAATATACAGGAATCCCTGCTCGATTAGCCTCTGGAAGAGCTCTTCACGGTTTTGCCATTTCTTTTAAGAGTTTTATAAAACAATATCGGATTACTTACTTTCCTTCAACCATGCTCCTAACTGATGTATTTTTTTTTCTTTTTTTTCTAACTGATGTATTTTTAATAGAACTATCATAATACTTTTGAGACTTACTTGAAAATTAAAAGTAGTGGAAAACATTTGCTGCTTATCCTTTAGACTAAATATATTCCATGAACACTAATTTTGGGATAAAGGAGGACAGGTTTTCTTTCTGGATTTTATTTTTCTTTTGTGAGCCTGTTTGTGTTTGGAAGAAAAGCTGCCTGCATGATAGGTCGACAGTATACTGATTTAAGAAATTAGCATCCCTTGAAATAGTATTAGTGATTTTAGAACAAGGAAGATGGTACTTCCTTTCCTGTTCCTGAATCCCATGATGATAAAATGTTATAGGCACTTGTGGGAACCATACTTTAATGTTAAAGACAAATGGAGGCGTAAGTAAAATGGTGAAGGAATTTAAAATTGAAAACATCCAAAGAATACCTGAGGGATTTGGGGAGGTAGAGTCTGGAAAAGAAGGGAACAGCAATTAGTGTTCAACTATTTTAAAAACTGTCATTTGTAAGACTTTCTGTTTCCAAAACCCCACTGGATACAGTATTTAGGAGTGCATATTTGGCCTCCATGTCTGGAAGAACTTTCTCAAAAAGCTGCCCTATAATGGAAGGAGTGCCTAAGATGGTAAGTTCTTTGTTATCAGTTTTCAAGCAGAAACCAGATCAGCACTTAGCAAAGATGACGTGGAAGAGGATCGCAGCATTAATATGGCAGAGCTACATGATCTATTAACTTAAAATTCTATGGTGCAGTACTTTGTGCCTTATAACATAACCACTTAAATATTTCTTGACCGATAACTAAAAAAAAAACTTTAAAATAAAGACCCAAACTGTATCTAAGGAGAAGGCTTTACATTTGTTACATCAAACACGCCATTATACCCTATGCTAGGATTGCCTTGTCAATACATTGATTGAAATCCTGTTAAAATAACAAATCAGCTCTTGGATTAAATATTACACATCATGAAAACTTTAGTAGAAGCTTATAGTCCTGAAACAGAGGACCCTAGGACCATCAAGGGAGAAGAGCACAAGTGGAATGCGGGACTCTATCCAGAGAAGCAGCTACACCAGAAATGGAGGCAGAGATGAGGACATGGAGAGAGGACTCTAGATTCATGGGAAGAGAGGGACTGAGAGCTGATGGCCAGGAGGCAGGCTTGCCGAATGTGCCCTTTGGTTGTTTAAATTACCATATATTTCAAAGTGTTTTTCTGTACGCCCCCCTGCCACCCTCCTCCCCATCCCCCCCCCAAAAGGGAATGGAAGCAAATACTGTTGACTGATGATGCATGCGGATTGTAATCATTGCAATGAAATGATGGTGTAAAGCCGATGTTCTCCCATGTAAACTGTCACTCAGGTCACACACACACACACACACACGTAGGTTATAATAAATAGAACAACAACAAACTTTAGTAGAAGCTATATAAAGCTACAGAAATTATTTATTTACCATTGCCAGATTTAGACTATGCTGTTTGGATAATGGGTATCTCTTTGGGATTTTAGGATAGGACTTTGTAGCAGAGCAGAACTTCTGTTAAAGATCCTGCAAAAATACCAGTATAATGTTTTGCAGCTCCCATGAAAAATGGGCTGATGGGTCACTGGCATAAAGCAGCCCCAAAGTCTTATTTTGGAAGACATTTTGTTAGTTGGTTTGATTCTCTTGAGAAAATGTTATCTGAAAATATTTTTTAAAGAACTTAAGTCAAATTGCTTCATGTAGAAAGTAATAAAACACAGGTCCTTGATTGGAAAATCAAAGGTAACTATAAACCAACTTTTGACAATAGGGCCTATGACCCAAATTACTCCACCTGCCAAATAGTTGTGCCCTTGCTAGGCTGATACATGACTTTGTATTGGTATTAAAATATATATATATCACTGGTCTTGCATTAATATGGCAACAGACGTTCTTTGAATTGTTGTATGGGAAGCCAGAGTACAAACACTAGCCACCAATTCTTGTTTAATTAACTTGACATGTACGCATATGAGTCAAATTTTTATTTTCCCACTAAATTAGAGCAAAAATTTTGGAGATGTGTTCTAATTCCTTCGATACTTTAAAGAATAATGTAGTGAAGTGTTACAGAATAGAAGGAAGAACACTAGGTTAGGTGTGAGGAGTCCCACTGCCACTGAGTAGCCGTAACTCTTAGACAAAGCACAGTCTCCTTGAGGACCAGTTTCCCCACCTATGAGCTAGAATCATTCTACCCACCTGTCAGGATTATCGTGAGAACCACATGCCATAAATTGAGTAAGTATACGAACTTGTCAAACAGTAAGCACTCAAATATTAGCTATTTTCTCCTTGATTAAAAGCAGACTTTTGATGCCCTATTACTATAGGCTGCAAAGAAAGGAGCTTCATTTCTGAAAGCATGCCTTAAAAGGAAGCCACGTACTTCATCAGCCATTCTGCCTCTGTGCACTACTGGACACCCAAGAGGGACTCTCCACTGTGTTACATAATTTAGGAAAGGTTTTCTCTTGATCCTGACAGGCACTTCCAGTGTTATAAACACCTCGTGACCAGGAAATGTAATCTTAGAAGTGAAATACCTCATAGTCTAAAGATAAAATACAATGCAAAATACAAAATTCTGCAGGTCATCTCAGTAGCTGGTTATAATATTTTAAGAAGCTGTTTTACGAAGACTTAGCGAATTCCTGATTCTCCCCAACCTCATTTTTTTCTCTTTTCATGAAAACATGGTTATTTAACATGTACAGTCTTACAAAGATGTTCATCATCAAGTTTTAGAAACTTATTCTTAATATTTCACTACTGGGTTTAAACAGAGGCTCTCAGTTTAATCTGAACACAACAGTATACAGAATCTAACCATCAGCTTTAACACAAACATGATACTTGATTTTAAATGTTAGTATGCAAATAGGAGTCCTGGTGTGGTGCTGTGGGTTAATGCGCCAGACTGCAAAGCCATTTGAATAGCAAGTTTGGCAGTTCAAGCTCGAGGCTCCTTATAGGGTCACCATGGGTCAGAATTGACTCGATGTCACTTAACAACAACAACAACAATGCAAATATTAATAGTACATTGTATTATGTTTTATGTGTTCGTTTGCTTGCTTTCTAACAAAAGTCTGTTAGAAATATAGCCAATAATGTCCTAAATGCAATTAGCTGAAAATTCTATATGAAGGTGATCTTAGGAAATTAAATCAATATTAAATAAAAGGGGGGGGATAGGAACCTTAACAAAATATATTTTAAAGAAGTTGCATTTCTCTTTTTGCACAATGAAGATATAATGCACATACCACACAATTGACCCTTTAAAATGTACAATTCGCTAGCTTTTGCAGCGTTCATAATAATGTATAATCATGACCACTATCTAATTTCAAAACATTTTCAGCCCCCAGAGGAGACCTTGTATCCATTGCAATCATGAAACTCACTGGAAACCATCAATCTACTTCTATCTATATAGACTTGCATACTCTGCACATTTCATCTAAATAGAATTATACCATATCTAGCCTTATGTATTTGGCTTCTTTTACTTAGCATAATGCCCAAGCTCATCCACGTTGTAGCATGAATCAAAATTTCCTATTATAGCTGGGTGATACTGCATTACATGAACATACCATACTTTATTTATTTGCCACCAAATGAACATTTGGGTGGTTCCCCCTTTGGGACTATAATGAATAATGCTGCTATGAACATTGCTATACAAGCTTTTGTGTGGACATAAGGTTTCCCATCTCTCTTAAAAACAATTCTGTAGCAAATCATACAATCTGTGTTCATTTGAGTAAAATTGTTTAAAATACTACACGGAGAATGTAAGTTATAATCTTAAATCAACTAATTAATTAGAAGACCTCTGAGGAATGACTGATTCCCCTTAAGAATTTTTTGGTGAGCCCATCTTTTAGATATGATTATTAATTTCATGAAAACTGCTTCAGTGCTTAGAATTGGGTTGCCATTGCATAGAAAATTTTGAAAGTTCTCTGCACTGCTTGACAAAACACTGTTATGAATCATGCTGAAGAGGAGCTCTTATTCAGTATTTTAGAATTCAAAAAAGGATCATTTTAAATGTACAGTTTCTTTAATATGTTGATTTATCAAGTTTGGATTTTCCTTCTTGAAAAAAAGATACTCAAATCACCAAACCACCTGATTGTCCACTGAAGCTTAAGTTTTTATTATTAAGAAACAATTCATACTGATGTTGTTAAGTGCTGTTAAGTTGGTTTTGACTCATAGCGACCCTGTATAGGGTTCCTGCCTTGGGGTTGGCAGTCTAGTGCTGATCCTACAGTGCCACACCAGTAAAAGTAAAAAAATGTATTTTACATGCAAAGGATGAATGTTACTAAATCTAAAAAAATTTGTGCCAATTTTTTAAAAAAGTTAAATGAAAGTTGCTTTCCCATATACTTGTATATTATTAAACATTTTATGTTGCCTATATTTGGAGGACCATTGCTATCAAAGTATGTAAAAAGCAAACCATTTTTAAGTACACTAATTGTCCTTTAACATGATGTGGCATGTACCTGGCTTTGGGGATTTGGAGACTTGAGTTTTAACATAGATTATCTAGCTGGCTAACCTTGGACAAGTCATTTAACATTTGTACCAGTTTTCTCCTCTTTAGAACAAGAGGCTAGATAATATAATTTTTTAAATGTCCTCCAGTTATAGAGGTGAAATGGCAAAGTGGCAGCATCAATGGACTCAAATGTAGCAATGATTGTGAGGTTGGGCCAGGACCAGGCAGTGTTTCATTCTGTTGTGCATAGAGCTGCTATGATTTAGTACTAACTTGAAGTCACCTAACAACAATAACAACAACAACAACAACTAACTATAACTATATTTGTTATTGTTGTTGAGTGCTGTCTAGTTGGTTCTGACTCATAGTGACCCTGTATAGGGTTTTCGAGGAGCAGCTGGTGAGCTTGAACCACCGACCTGGTGGTTCAAACCAATCTTGCAGTCCAGAGCATTAACCCACAGCACCACATCAGGATGTGAAAATTATTTAATTATTTCTAATGGTAAGAAAGATGTTTTATCCTGAGAACACTATACTGAGACAAAACCAAAATCAAACCCACTGCCATCAGTTGACTCTACCTCAGAGTTTCCAAGACTCGAAAATCATCTTTCTCCAGGAGTGGCTGTTGGGTTTGGACTGCTGACTGGTCCAGTACTTATTCTTAAGTGCCGCCAAGGCTGTACTGAGACCAGGAGTTATACATTTTAGTACCAGCTCTGACATTGAGAAGTTGTGATTTTGACGTTTGATTCCAAGACTTTATTTTCCCAACTGGAAAATGTGAATACTAGATTAGATATGTTTACATTCTCTTCCACCTAAAAAAAATTCTATGATTCCATGTTTCTTAGATATATAACTTATTTTATTCTTCATAATTAGTATGAAACTACTTACTCATCACTGGTAAGTCATCCATTCATTAATTCACCATAGTATATTGAACATATACTATATGGCAGGTGGAGGATTCTACTTTTAAATGACCCTCACCCACAGTGTAGGCTTCATAGATTTGGATCTTTTCTTGAAATCCATGCCCACTCCAATTCTTGCCCTTTGTGATATAGTGGATTTTTTAATATGTCTCTTTTAACCTTAGTCTTTGTAACTCCCACCAAATGATCCTTTTCCTAATGGGTCTGGGTAAGAGAAGGTGGGAGAAGATATTTGTAGAATGGTGTGATTCAGCTGTGGATGTTAACATTGCTAATTATAATTGTAAAAACTTGAAACTCTAGCGTGAGTTTACAGTTAGCCATCTCAGAACCAGATCTCACAGGGAGCGGATCTCACTCACTACTATCAAAGAAGAAGAGTTAGGAGTCGAAAGTGTCCTTTGGACGCCAAGGTTCTTGCACATTGTGTTTCCTTGACTCAGGAACAGAAATTTGTGTAGAGGAGTGGCAGAGAAGCAGCAGCAAGAGAACCAAGATCCAGAGCACGAGACAGAAGAGTGGGCTTCCCAGCCCACGGAGCAAGTAATGCTGCACGACTTTGGGCAGGAGGCTTCCTTGTAGAGTGGGGTGCCTTAAGGCATTTAATTGGAGGAGTTTGGTTTGTTGAGCCATTTAGCTAGATTCCAGTGTCTTTAGGCTGAGGGTGATGGTAGAGTGGTGTTTCCTGCGGGCATTTATTAGCAGCTCTAGAAGAGCTTTGTGATATTGGCCAGGCAGAGTGAGGTCTGCCTGTGATTACGGATGAGGAGAGAGACTGTATTGACTGGAAGAAATGTGCCCTGAACATTTCTCACCCTGAATTGTAACCCATTAAAATTTCCTAATAAACCCTGTAACTGTGAGTAGGTATCTGAGTTCTGTGGCTGTTTCAATGAATTATTGAATCCAGATGAGAAGTAGAGAGTACTGTGGGTGCGGTAGTTGGTGCCACACTTTTTGCACCCTCTGTCTTGGGGCATGCATTTTATAGAGAAGTGTCTTCGATTAAGTATGAGTATGGAGGGGTCATGGAGCATGGTAGAGTTAATAGGATGACAAAGGGATCAAACCTATGACTTTGGAGTCATTGGAATAGTATTCTTTAGCTGAGTATAGACAATCTGTAACCTTATCTGTGATTAGCATTTACTATTTATAAAGTATTGGACTTTGCAAAATCATTTACTATAATATGTTATTGTCCAATGACAATTTCTCTACAGTTGGTTTGGAACTCAATTTTGCTATTTTAGCATCTTCATTAATAGGATATGCTTACAGAAATCTCTCCTGAATTTATACATGTTGTGGTTTTAATTGTTCTATTGTTACTAGTTTAAACCATATGAAATTACTGGTTTTGTAGGTCCAAAACAGTTAAATATTGGCAATTTCATATGGTCCTAATATAACCTAGTAAGTTGCAAGCAGTAAAGCCTAGGGGAACGGAAATGCCACTCACTGGAAGAAAAATCTTCATTCTGTTTTGCTTTTCCCAGTAAGAGATTTTAGACAAGTTATTTAAACTTGCACACTGGCTAAATGGGCTGGGTTAAATTTGGTTAGATGGAACAAATCACAAACTTGAATAGCATTTTAAGAAGCAAATTCATATATATATATCATTGCATATTACCAGAAGAAAGGTATTAAATGTGGTTTATTCTTTAAATACCTAAATTGTTAGATCTCTGTATTCATTTGGACAAGGTGATGCTGTAGGTACACAATTCTTTGGACTACTAGGAGTCAGTGATGTGAAAAATCTTGAGATGACTGTTGTTAGCTGGCTTCATTATTCCATGTCTGCTAGCTGGTGGTCTATACTTGACAGATGTCAACTCCATATCCTTAAACACATTTGCAGCCAAGATATGAAGCCTGGAGTTGTATTTAAACCACAATCATGTGGTTGTGCTTTTGGCCAGGTGTTCACATCTGAACATTTCAGGAACTTAAATACCTTATTTTCATTACTTGCAGGAAAATGACATGTTAGTAATACAAGATCTGTTACCTAAAATTTCATACTTGAAATTTATTCAATCCTCCCAGAAATATAATTGTATTTTCACATCTAGATCAAGATAAGATTGGAGAAATTGTCTTTGTGTTTTTGACCTTAGAAGTGAAACCACAAATACAAAAACTGTGTGAAGCTAACAGTTTACAAAACTAATTAATGTTCGTATTCATACTTAATTCTCATGATAACCCTGTGAAGTGATGAATTTTTAAAAGCTCCCCAACCCTCATACTTGTAGCAACTGGAGTGGAAAGTGGAACAGGTTTTAAGAAAAGACATAGATGATACTTAAAACGTGGAAAGCATTCTAGACAAAGGGATTAGAGTACAAAGGTTTTAAGTCTAAATATCTGTATTATTTTGGGAATATTACTGTGGTGTAGTGAATTATCTAATGTCTTTTCTAGCCATAGCCTGTATCTTCCACCAGAGATAAATACTTTTTAAACCTACGTATTTTATTCCACATTCTTTTACCTGCCCTGTTGGGTCTAGATAAAAGAAGGTGGGATAAAATATATAGGTTTAAAATGAGCCATCTCAGACGCAGAAAGGGGGATCTCACTACCATCAAAGAAGAGCCAGGAGTAGAATGCATCTTTGGATCCCAAGATCCCTGAGCATGAACCTCCTTGACCAAGGGACAGAGAAGCTGTGACATCAGAAGAGGAGCAGAGGAGCAGCTGTAGAACCAAGAGCCTGAGCATGAGCCAGAGCAGTGGACTTTCCAGCCTACGGAGCAAGTAAAGCTGAGTGACTCTGGGCAGGAAGTTTGTAGAGTGGGGTGCCTCCAGGTACTTAAATGGGGAGCTAGGTTTGTTGACTCATGGAGTGAGAGCTGAGTGTCTTCTGACTGAGGTTTATGATAGAATGTGTCCTAATTGTATTTATCAGCAGCTGACTAGAACAACTGTGTGTGTGTCCTGAGCATTTCTGAGCCCAGAGTGTAGCCTGTTCACTTCCTTACTAAATCCCATAGCTCTGAGTATGATGTCTGAGTCCTTTGTGGCCATTGCAGTGGATTATCGAACCCAGTGGAGAAGCAGAGAGGGATGGTTTGGTGCTTCCTATTTCTGAAGTTTATAACCTCCTTTTACCTTAGTTTCCACATTCATAAAATGAGGATCTTAATGCCTGGTTCCATCTATTTATCGAGCACCTACTATGTGCCAAGTGTTCTAGGCACTAGAAACAGCAGTGATTGAGACAGAAAAGTTAACTTTCAGGAATTTACATCATAGCATTGGAGGGGTAGAAAATAAATAGATAATATGTCAGGTGGTGATAATGGAGAAACTAAAGAAGGGCAAGGGAGAGGGGCAGTGATGGTGCTGCTAATTTACATGGGGTTGTCAAAGATTGGGCTGTGGATTAGATGTTGAGCCACTAACCACAACTTTGGTAGTTCATATCCACTGGTCACTCCATAAGAGAAGGATGAGGCTGTCTAAGTAAAGATTTACAGCCTTGGAAACGATATATAGGGTCACTATGAGTTGAAATAAACTCAATGGAAGTGGGTTTGGTTTTTTAGTTTGGTCAAAGGAAGGTTTCATTGTTAATGTGTCATTTGAAAACAAACCTGAAAAAAGCGAGAAAGGGGATTGTGTACCTATTTTGGTGGAAAGTGTTCTAGCAGATGAAACAGAATGTACAAAGTCCTAAATTAAAGTGAAAGTTCTTTCTGGTCTTGGGAGAGCAGTAAGGATTCTAGTATGGCTAAAATAAATTGAGTGAATGAAGGGCAAAGTGTAGGAGATGAAGTTTGATAGGGGTGGTGGCACAGATCATTGGGTTTAGAAGTCATGGCAAGGAAATCACAGCCCTGTGTTTTGACTTAGAGTGAGATGCCTGGTAAGAAGCCCTTGGAAGGTTATGAGTAGGCGAATGAGCTGACGTATTTAAACAGGATCACTTTGCTGTTGTGTTGAGCATAGATTATAAAGGGACAAAGGTAGAAGCAGGGAGACAATTTAAGGAGCCCTGGTGTGGCACTGTGGAATACAGCACTGGACTGCAAGGTTGGTTTGAACCCTAAGGCTGGCAGTTCAAACTCACCACTTGCTCCTTGGAAACCCTATACAGAGTTGCTATGAGTCAGAACAGACTTGATGATACTTAACAACAACAATGCTATAATTCAGTTGACAGAGGGTATCTTGGACCATAGTGGTAGGTGTGGAGATTGTAAGAAGAGTTTATATTGTAGCTATATTTTATGTAACTTATTGAAGAAATTTTCAAACATAGATAAAAGTAGATAAAAAATGATCATGAACCTCTATCTACTCATCACTAAATTTCAACAGTTATCAACTCATGGACAATCTTGTTTCATCCTTACACCTATCCAATTTCTCCATCCTGTATTATTTAAAGTAAGGCTCACACAAGAGATTAATTTCATTCACAATTATTTCATATGTATGATCAAAATGTAAGTAATCAAAAATATAACCACAAAATTATTACATTGAAAAATTTTTAAGTAAATCTTTAATATGTCAATTATATATAGATTATGGGTACATCTTGAAGGGTAGAGCCTACATGTTTTGCTTATGGTTTAGAAGTGGCTATAAAGAGTCAAGGATGACTGTGAGGTGTTTGGCTTAAGAAACTGATAGGTTATATTGACATTTACTTTCTTCGAACACATTTTGAGAAGAGCATATTTGAAGGGAGGAGCAATCATAAGTTTGGTGCAGGACACATTGAATTTAAGATATCTACTGCTCAGCATTTTTCAAGCTGGGGAAACTGAAGAAAAAATTCAAACCTTGACTATCGTTATTGAAGGATTCTCTGGGTAAATTATTAAGTGATGCAGGAAGCATCAAAAGAAGATGGAAGGAATACAGAGTCACTGTATCAAAAGGAAATGGTTGATGTTCAACTGTTTCAAGAGGTAGCATATGATCAAGAGCCAATGATACTGAAGGAAGAAGTCCAAGGTTCATTGAAGGAACTGGCAAAGAACAAGGCACCAGGAATTGATGGAATACAAATTGAAATCTTTCAAGAAAGTGAGGCAGCACTAGAGACACTTACTCATCTATCCAAGAAATTTGGAAGACAACTGTCTGGCCAACTGATTGGAAGAGATCTGTATTTGTGCCCATTCCAAAGAGAGGTGGCCCAATGGAATGCAGAAATCATCGGACAATCTCTTTGATATCCCATGCAAGTAAAGTTTTACTAAAGGTAATACAGAAATGGCTGCAAGGACACATTGACAGAGAACTTCTAGAGGTTCAAGCCAGATTCAGAAGAGGATGTGGAACGAGGGATATCATTGCTGATGTTCGATGGATCTTGGCTGAAAGCAGAGAATATCAGAAAGATGTTTACCTGTGCTTTATTGACTACGCAAAGGCTTTCGATTGTGTGGATCATGACAAGCTATGGACAACATTGCAACATATGAGTATTCCGGAACTCTTAATTGTGCTCATGAGGAATCTGTACATAGACCAAGAAGCAGTTGTTTGAACAGAACATGGGAACACTGAATAGTTTAAAATTAAGCAAGGTGTGTGACAGGGTTGTATTCTTTCACTATACTTATTCAACCTGTATGCTGAGCAAATAATCAGAGAAGTTGGGTTATATGAAGAAAAATGTGGCATCAGGATTGGAGGAAGACTCATTAACAACCTCGATATGCAGATGATACTACCTTGCTTGCTCAAAGTGAAGAGGGCTTAAAACATTTACTGATGAAGATCAAAGAGCACAGCCTTCATTATGGATTGCATTTCAATGTAAAGAAAACAAAAATCCTCACCACTGGACCAATAAACATTCTTATCAACGGAGAAAAGATTGAAGTCGTCAAGGACTTCATTCTTCTTGGATCAACTATCTACACCCATGGAAGTAGCAGTCAAGAAATTAGACAATGTATTGCATTAGGCAAATCTGCTGCACAAGACCTTTTTAAAGTGTTGAAGAGCAAAGATGTCAGCTTGAGGACTAAGGCGCGCCTGACCCAAGCCATGGTGTTTTCAATAACCTCATATGCATGCAAACACTGGACAGTAAGTAAGGAAGAACATATGCTTTTGAGTTATGGTGTTGGAGAATATTCAAAGTGCCATGGGCAGCCAAAAGAACCAACATATCTGTGTTGGAAGAAGTGCAGCCAGAGTGCTCCTTGGAGGCCAGTCACTGGAAAAGGATGTCATGTTTGGTAAGGTGGAGGGTCAGAGAAAAAGAGGAATACCCCCGCAAGATGGATTGGCAAAGTGGCAGCATCAATAGGCTCAAGTGTGGCAATAGTAGTGAGGTTGGCCCAGGATCAGGCAGTGTTTCGTTCTGTTGTATATAGGGTTGCTATGAGTCGGTACTGACTCAATGGCTCCTAACAACAATAACAACAACAGGATATCCAAAGGAGTCCTGGGGGCACAATGGTTTAAGTGCTCAGCTACTAATCCAAAGGTCGGCAGTTTGACCACACCAGCTTCCCTGAGGGAGAAAGATGTGGCAATCTGCTTTGGTAAGTATTTCAGCTTGGAAAACCCATGGGGGAGTTCTACTTGTCTTAGTTGCTGAGTCAGAATTCACTTTATGGCAATGGGTTTAGTATTGGATATCCAAATAAAGGTGTTGGGGTAGTTGTTAGATACACAAGGGAGCGTCACAAAGTTTGTGGAAAGAAGACTTCCAGTAAGATGGCAGACGAGACAGATGACTACAATAACTCTCTACAACGAAGATACAAGAAACAAAATAAAACAGAAACAGATGAAAATTCTGAGACCTCAAACTTCAGAAGAAGGGGTAGAGAAATGGATTGAGTGCTTAATGTGAGAAGCTAAGTGGGGACAGCAAGAGAGGGAGACTGACTGATAAATAGTAGGCAAGACACAGTGCAGACATCTTGAAATTTTGTGACCAGTTTTGACAACAGAAAGTGGCCTGGCAGAGCAGAGTCACACAGGTGACTGGAAAAATGCAATTCCTTTTTATTCCCCAAGCTCCCCGGTGAGCAGAGGCGTGGACTGCTCCCACCCTCACCTATCCCAGGCACAGTCTCTACTCTTTGGGAGTTTGGAGCCAAGTTGGGAGCAATGCCAGTGTGAGGCGGGGGCTGGCTGTGCTGCTTTGGTGCCTGGATTCAGGTCAAGTGCCGTGGTCTCTGGTATAACTAGGTACACAATTATTGTGGTGGTGGTTGTTAAGTACTGTCGAGATGGTTCTGACCCATAGCGACCCTGTATTAGGTTTCTAAGGAGCAGCTGGTGGGCTTGAACCACCAACCTCGCAGTTCAAACAGCTTGGCAGTCTCGCGCATTTACCCACAGCACCACACCAGGTACACAATACGTGGTGCTATTACGTGCTATATGAGATAAAAAAAAAAAAACCCGAGTCATTTAATTATGAATTTTCAAACCCAAAGGATTGTACAACACAAATTATGAACTCTAAAGTAAATCAGGGACTATAGTTAATAATACTGCATCTGTATTGGTTAGTCAATTTTATCACATGTACCACAGGAATGCAAGATGTCAATAATGACAGAAACAGTATGCGGGGTGGTGGTGGTGGTGGTGGGTACGGATATAGGGGAACTCTGTACTTTCGGTATAATTTTTCTGTATATCTAAAACTGCTCTAAAAAGTATTAAGAAAAAGTGAATCTTGTAACAGGTCACTGGGAGATAATGTCTACTTACTGTATTCTTACACAAATAACTTGTGCGATACACTTTTTTTTTTTTTTTTTTTGCCAATCATGCTTTCCCGCCTCAAGGTATTTTCATGTTATTGTGAAGCGCCATTGAGTCGGTTCCGACTCACAGCAACCCTGTATAGTGTTTCAGAGGAGAAACTGGTGAGCTTGAACCGCCGACCTTGCAGTTCAAATAGCTTTGCAGTCTGGTGCATTAACCCACAGCGCCACACCAGTACTCCATGGTATTTTCATAACTGAACTAATTTTTCTTTTTTTAACTGAAGCCTGTAAATGTATTATTTTTTTTACAAAAGTACCTCAAGAGGGGATAGTGTGTGTTATTTACATAAAAATATGGTAATCAGGCTGATTGGCTAACCAGAGTTAAAGGTTTAATATCCGAATGACCATATCCATTTCCCCTCTATTTATAATACCCTGAAGGAGCTCTGGTAGCATAGTGGTTACGAATTGGGCTGCTCACCTCAAGGTCAGCAGTTCGAAACTACCAGCTGTTCTGTGGGAGAAAGATGAGGTTTTCTGCTCCCATAAAGATTTACAGCCTTGGAAACCCTGTGCAGGGTCGCTATGAGTCAGAACTGACTCCATGGTACTTAACAACTATATAATACCCTGACGTCAAAGAAGAATTGTGGTATTTATTGACTCCAACTAATTTAATCATGCCCAATCAGCTTGTACAAATTCACACTTGTTCAAATACTTTCAAATAATCACTTTAGCTGGCCCCAGCTCAACTACAAGGTTTAAGAAGTCATTTGAGTAAAGTTTGCTGAAATACAGCTCCTTTGCCAAACACATAGACCTCAATTTTAGATTTTCAGAGTGGGAGACTGCTTCTTCAACCACTGCTGATTTTTCAGCCTGTTTTTACTTGAATCATATAATAACCATTACTGGAGTCATAATCAATAGCTGGTATATACAGGGCTGGATCTGATGGCAGGTGCAGTTACCCACCAACCCAGGCCCTGTACCCCTGTAGTTACTGTTTATGAAATGACTAGCGTCTGCCAGTCAACACCGGGTTACGCAATGTCACGAGCTACCATTTCCCACTCAAGGCAGGCAGGGATGGACAAACACTTGGTTCTTGGCAGAGCAGGTACCTTTAGATAGTTAAGTAGAAAATGTTTCAGCCTGTGAAAGAGCTGTGAGGAAGAGAGATGGGTCAAGTGGTCATGAGTTTGTTTGGCACCTAAACAGAACCACATGAAAGAGACTGAATTTAGGAGAAAGGCAAGATTTTAACAGGTCAGTTTTCTCTAATCATATCACCAATTTTTTAGGCTGAAAAACAAGGAATGGGCCTACAGAAATACTGCAGAATACTTAACCTGTTTGACCTTATTCAAGTAGTTGCAGCCATTGGTCAAGAAGGGAGAGGTGTTTCACAGAGAAATGTCTAGTTTCAAAGATGGGTACTTGTGTCGCATTGCTCTTTAGCCTCATGAGGTTAAGTGCAGTATACTGGAAAAGCTGAACTTTCGTTCTACCATTAACAATGTAGCTTTGACCTTGAGTGATTTACTTGATTGCTGCAGTCACTTTACAAAGTTGACAGGGATAATCTGTCCTTCAATTTTCATAGGGTATTGGTGGGGATAAATGATATGGTGTGCAAAATACCCAAGAGGGATGGCCTAATGGAGGTACCTAACATTTAGTGTATTTTTTGCTTTCATTCTGCAATTCACTTTTAAAATTTCTAAACCCTTCAATAAAAGCTAAAAGATGAATATTGTTGTTGTTGTTGTTAAGTGCCGTCGAGTCGGTTCCGACCCATAGCGACCCTGAACAGGGTTTCCGAGGCTGTAAATCTTTAAGGGAGCAGAACGCCTCATCTTTCTCCCGCGGAGCCGCTGGTAGTTTTGAACTGCTGGCCTTGAGGTTCGCAGCCCGATTCGTAACCACTACGCTACCAAAGATGAATATAGAAAACATTAATTTCCATATAGAAATATAGAATATACAAATGTTATCACTTAATGAACTCTTAATAAGGTAAGTACCCTTGTATTTGGGTCAAGCAATAGAACTTTTATCAACCATCCCCAAATCCTTCTTCCTCCACAAAGTAACTGTATCTGAGAGTGCTTATCAAGGTCTTAGAAGGAAGCTTTGTCCAGTTTTTATAAAATTTCATGTCTTTTAACGTAGTTTCCTCCTCCATCCCTTTCTTTTTATAAATCATCTGTTAAGCAGCCACTGATATTCAGAGTACACCCATTACTCATTTGGGGTCATAAAATGGTAGTATTCCATTAACATTATTAGAGAATTAAAACATTATATAGAGGATCCCCCTAATCTCTGTGGTTACCCAATAATACAGTTCACATTACAGGAACAATACCAATTCTTTTCCTAGAAACTTTTCAAAATGAGTTGGTTCTCCAATATCCTGAAGGTAATTAATTAAAAATTGTCATTATAAATTCATGAATCATGAGGGCTGCAAAAAGTTTGTAGAAAAATTCCATTATCTTTTAACGTCATCTCTCCACGTATTTTCTGAAGCTCCCTTGTATATGTATGTATGGCTTGTTAGCGGTCAATTCTGACTCATGGCAACTGCATGTAGAGTCTACTTGCTCCACAGTTCCAATTTTCAAGGCTGTGATCTTTCCTAAAATCACCAGAGCTATCTGCTGAAGTGCCTCTGGGTGGATTTAAGTCAGCAACTTGCCAGTTAGTAGTTGAGTGCTGGGTGTGTGCAATTAGATAAGCAATGGACTGCTAATAGCAAGGTCAGCGGTTCAAATCCTCCAGGCACTCCTTTGTGAAACAGGGTTGCTAAGAGTTGTAACAGACTGCACAGCACTTGAATGCTTAACGTTTTACAACACCTAGGGATTCCTACGTTTGTGCAGGTAGGTATTCTTAATAGAAATACCACACACCTGGATCAGTACTTTAGGTTTTTTCTTCTGTATCCATGAATATGATGTATATAAAAGCTTTCTGTGTATGTTGATGGAGATTAATTTTTTGCTATTGCAAACAAAGCTGTGGAGATTATCTTTCTTATATATTCCTTATATATGTTATTTGTAGGATAAATTCCTAGAAGTTGTGTTGCAGCTAAAAGGGAATATACCAATTACATTCTTATGAAATGTACGAGTGATGAGACATCCTTTTAAAAAAATACTTTGTGCTTGAGTATACAATGGGTCAGAGTCAGGCTTGAATTTTAATAGCCATAGATAGATGGGGGCAAGTTATGGTGAGGGAAGCAATTGGAGTTACGAATATATTGCAGCTTTACTCACTACCCACCTATTGCCACAGAGTTGATTCCAAATCAGAGTGACCTTATGTAGGATTTCTGAGGATGTCAATCTTTCTGGGAGCACAAAGCTTCCTCTTTCTCCTACGGAGTGGCTGGTGGATCTGAACTGCTGACTTTGTGGCTAGCAGCCCGAAGTGTAATCCACTGTGCCACAGGGCTCCTTTGCAACCCTATATAGTAAGCACTAATTCAAAGGGGTATTCAACAAAGAAAGGCGTAGATGAAAGAAAACAAAATTCTGGCACTGGCAGTTGTGGTAATATGGAAAGAACACTGATTTTGATGGCACGTTATCAGGTTCACAGACATTATCTTACTCAAATTTCACAGTAGCCAGGGGAATTAATTCTTTTTTTACAGATAAGGCAGTAGAGGATATGGGGATAGAATATCTGTTTGGTAGGATTATGAAACATTGTACCATAGTTAAAAATGATATAACGTGACATCGTCTATTTAGAGTGTGAGCTTCTTGAGGGCATAGCTATGTGAAACCTAGCACAGTGCTAGGTAAACACCCTGGAACTCAATAACCGATTTGCAGAATATTTTAAATTAAAGACAGAATCTTAACACAGAGTTTGCCACATAATCTGTGCTCAATAAATACATTTATTCTTCAAGGACCAGCAGGTGGAAACCAAGTCTGATTGGCCAAAATACCACAGAGGATTCAGGAACTTTTGGAATAGTCAGTCAGTCACAGAGATGGCCTCAGTAATTGGACTCAGGTGGTATTTTATGAAAACAATTCCGGTGACCAAGCACTATTAGTTTCAGGTGATGAAGATGGCCAATTTTTTGAAAATGGAAGGCAACATTCTGAACATGAACCATGTTCAAAAACTGACTCTCTGGAAATCCAGCCTGAATGTTCACAATTATATTCAGAAGTTTTCTGTTTTTTAACTACTGTTAAAAGCTTATTATTTAAATTTAACTCCTTAATTAGGCATTTATCCATTCTCTGTTTAACATGTTTCAGTTTCTTTCTTGGTAACTCTTTTAGATCAGGGGAATTACAGGCAGCAGGGCACTTTCTTAGACCCATGGTTCGTAATTGACGGTTCTTTGAAAGAAATTCTTTTTTTGTGGTAGGAGGAACCCATTCATCAATATCAGTCTCAAGGCACTCAGTAAAAGGCCAGCGGGTGAGAATCACTGGCTGTGTACCGCTAGATATAACAGAGCTTCTGCATGTCTGGACTTTTGCTGTTTTAGTTTTTGGACCATTTGGGGTAGCTTGCTGTGTGTGACTTTCAGAAGGAATCCTTGTCTTTCTAGAATTAATATCAAGATCTGAATAAAAGGCAGGCAATTTTTCGAAAGCTGTTTTTATCCCATGAATTCTTGCTTGGTAGAATCTTGAAACTGGAGTTGATTGTGAATATGGAACAAAGTCTTCGCTATCTTCAAATTCATATTCTGAATCTGACTGAAAGTGAAGCGAAGAACATGTTTTTGGACACACAGGGGCAGATACATTTTGCAAGGCTAATTTTTGTGAAATCTGGCTTGAGTTTTCAGAAAGTAATCTCAGTGAAAAATCAGATTCTGCATGATGGCTTTCTACCAAAGACTTTTCCCACTGCAAGAGAACATCCTGTGATTTTTTGGTAATTTCTGTTGTAATGTCCATTTCTTTACCACTAACATCAAAGAGATCAGCAGAAGCATTATAGCTACATTCATGGCAAGGAGAATAACTCTGTTTTACGTTATTATTGATAGGTCCATGAGGCATTTCTTTCAATGTGCTTGTACTTGTATTTGTACTATTGCAAAAAGATTCTAAAGGATAGGTAAGTTGCCTGCAAATTGTAAAACTGTCATCTGGGTACTCTGGCCACCTATCATACTGCTTCTTTTCCAAGCTGCAAACATCTAAAGCATCACTACACTTTGTAGAGCACAAAGTTGTCAAGTTTTTACTCATTTCTAAAAGTGATTTTTCTCTATTAGTATATTTGATATTAAAAAAAGAAATGTCATTCTCTGAAGTATTGGACCAGGGTAAAATTTCGGCCCTTTTTGGTTGGATTCTGGTTGTCTTCTTATGAGTAGTAACTGTTGTTTCTAAATCTTTTGTAGATCGAATTAGAGCTGACAGGTAAGTATTTGGTAAAACATAATCAGAACTCTGTCTCCTATTAGCACTTACAGAGGTAGTCTCTGCTATGTGATCTGGTTGTGATTCCTTTTGAGGATTTGGACTTGGATTAGCTTCAAACTTGGAAAGGAAGTTATCTTTGTTAGCCTTTGCTTTGACTGTTGCTTGTGATGATCTCAAAGCTATAGGTGGTTTATGCAGGGCTCCAGTAGTTTTTTGGGGAGTCACAGATAACCTGATGTGGTCTGTATGTAATTTATCAATGTCAGTGTCTAGATAATGTTTCCTGCTACGGGCATCTGTTGGGGTTTTAGCAACATCACTTTCAATAGCTGCCAGAAACTTGTTCAGGCTTTCAGAGAATGGCAGATCATCCCATATCTCAGGGCCACAATCCTGGGAACCACCAGCTATCTCTTCAAGTTTGAGTGATGAAGGTGAACAACACGCGGCTCTCTCTTGGAGACTAGAAGGGGTATCTGGATCATGATGCTGGTGACCTGTTAGCTCAGGTTGGGAATACTCATTTTTCAATTCTATTGCACCGTGGAAGGACTTTGCATTATGTGGCTCAAGGGGCTCTTGCACTTTCAAAGGGAATAAATTAGAGTCAGCAACACCAGTTTCATGATGATTGCTGCAAACTGCACTCAGGTGAGTCGCTTGTAAGTCAAGTTCTTCACCCAACTTTTCTGCTTTACTCTTTTTATCCATATATGAAAGAAGACTCCATGAATTCTGGATGGGATCATGGTAGCTACTGGAACCAGTGATCTCTGCAAAGGACATACGCTTTCTGTTCTGGTGAAGAGCACCAATGGCTCTTTGTTCTGAAGCTGGAAAATCATCATCATCATCTGTTAGTTGAGAAACAATGGAAGTCAGTTCAAGTGATGACTTCCAGAATCTTGAAAAATGAACTCCACCACGTGACTCAAAAAAACAAGAACTGCTATCAGAACCATATAGGTTGCTGAGCTCGCTAGTTGAGAGACCTAAAGCAAGTATGTCGCTATCTGCCTGGGTGCCATGGTGAAACTCCTTTAAGTTGGATGGCTTCAAAAGCTGATGGAAGTAGTCAATGACAGTGAAGCCTGCAACACTTGGATCTGGCAGAACAATCTGGGAAGCTACCAGCGCTTTAACTTCTCTCTTGCGGTCAGGACACTGCTGGAAGAACTTCCTGGAATCTGAACCTGGGTTTTCAAAATTCTGTGCAAGAAAGAAATACATTTAAATGAGAACAAAAACATGACTAACATGTGTAACAGGAATGGTAAGATTAAAGAACAACTATTAATGTCTATTACCACCACCACCCTCCCTAATTTCAATTCCTTAGTATTAGAGGCAAGGAGTCTTGGTGGCACAATAGTTAAGCACTCAGCTGCGAACTGAAATGTTGGCAGTAACTATGTATAGGGTTTCCGAAGCTTTAAATCTTTGTGGGAGCAGAAAGCTTCATCTTTTTCCAGTGGAGCAGCTGACATGCTGAAACCGTGGACCTTGTCTTTCTCAGTCCATGGCTTACTGTATGGAGCCACTGTGCGCCCATTGTTATGTGCCGTGGAGTCGGTTCTGACCCATAGTGACCCGTACAGGGTTTCCGAGGCTGTAAATCTTTATGGGAGCAGAAAGCCTCATCTTTCTCCTGTGGAACAGCTGGTAGTTTCAAACTGCTGACCTTGTGGTTCACAGTCTGATTCGTAACCACTTCGCTACCAGAGCTTTAGAAAAACCTATGTGGCAATTCTAGTCTGCCCTATGGGTTAAAATTGACTTGAGGACACATAGCAACAACAGTGTAAGAAGCAGAGTAGTATGTATGAGTAAGAGAATACAAACCTTAGAATAAAGTGACTATATTCAAATCCCGGTTTTAGAATTTACTAGTCTTTAAAGAAGTTATTTAACTTCTCTGAGCCTTAGTTTTCCCATTTGTAAACTGAAGATGAAAATGCAGACTTCTAGTCTGGGTAATAGCATATGCAAACCTGCACAGTGTCTTGTTTCTGTAGAGATTTATAGACTGGAACCCTATGGAACTGTTCTGTACGGTCTCCATAAGATGTAGTCAGCATCATGGTAATGAGTTATTTTGAGGCTTATTATATTTTTTGATAGCTTCCAGAAACTTTTAGAGTTTTAAGGGAATGTCCATCCGTATTTATTTTTAAATAATCTTCTAAGTTTTAAAAAAACAAAGCCCTGAAGCTCTCAGCTTTATCTTCCTTTTGGTCTTTTCTCACTGTTCCGTTGTGGAGTCCTCTAGTTCCCTTTTAAAAACCTGTGTGGTCAAACATGTCATTTGTTCCTTTTAGGATAAATGACACACAAAATGATTATAGAAATATAAATAGCATAAATATATTCAGAATTCTAGATACCAGGTTTCTGATACCAAGATAATAAACCATACCCACCTCAAAGGGCTGATATAGCTTTGTAGTGTCTTTTATGGATAACTTTTATGCCTGCTCCCATAGATCTACACTAATTTATTTCTCCCACTGAGGCTTTGGCACCAGAGAACAGAATATAACATTTTCTATACCTTTTCAAGCAATAATGCCCCAAGACATCTATTGTAAATAATGAAGCAATTTTTTTCTGGTACATCTATGAGAGTATTACCTAAGTCCCATTCCTTGACAGAATTGAGAACAGTTCCTATAATCATTTTCTGTGTGAATTTTCTTTCAGAACCCTAGGTAAGAAAGGCTGATTTGATTTCATCTCTCTAGTTTGGCTTCAGTTGACTTCTGGGCAGGGGCAATTCTGCCATCTCAAGAGACATTAGCCACTAGAACCTTAAAGTGGCTCTATTAAAGGTCCACATTTGAACTTTTGGTTTTTTAATTACAGGATGTAATTTTTTCTAATATATAGATCTAAAATCACTTTCATGTGTTAAAGCATGTACACATTGTTCACTAGAGAGCTAGTGTTAAGGGTTTTAAATAATTTTTAACCAGGTATCAACTAGAAGCCCTGATTTTTCACCTTGGCTTTTGGCATTTACTAGCTATGTAACACATTAAAAAGAAAGCTAGTCTCACCGTCACTCCAAAAATAAAATTTTGTCCGACAAAGCAAGTTTCAACTGCTTTAGTTAATAGGTTCTGAGTTGTATCTCTGTCCAATGTTTTTGGAATTTCATTAGGATCTTCAATGTACCTTGATTGGAAACAAAATGAAGTAAAATAAATGAAAACATAAACTTTGAAAATTTAACCTGTCTTATTAGGACAATTCATTTAAAAATGTAGCATGAAGTTTTTGTATTGCATAGAGAAAAAAGTGATTTAAAAAGAGAAGTATTTTGTTCCCTCTAATTCCACAGAGCTCTGGTAGCATAGTGGTTACGAATCGGGCTGCTAACTTCAACGTCGGCAGTTCAAAACTACCAGTAGTTCCACGGGAGAAAGATGAGGCGGTCTGCTCCCATAAAGATTTACAACCTTGGAAAACCTCAATAGGGTCACTATGAGTTGGATCCGACTCCACAGTACTTAACAACAACAACAACAATTCCCCAGAGCCCACAAAAACAAAATTAATTGATCAAGACATCTGCCTAAAAATTAGACCCAGCAATTTAAATAGTCTACAGAAAAATAATAGTGGCATTGGTAATAGGGTAGGAGCTGTAGCCCTTCCCCTTAAAACTGAGGAAAGTTTCCCCTCTTCCCAGGCAATCCAGGCTGTGGTTCCTTGCATGTAATCTGTTTGTTCTGAAACAGAAGGACTTAGACATTGATTTTTGTCTCCCAAGTGATTATAGGATAAGGTAGATGACTAAAGGGGAGAAAAAGGTTCAATTTCTTATATATACACATATTCTCAGGTCATTTTAATAAGTCAAACTATACAAAAAAACTAAGGGAAAGAAATGACAAAATTTCAACTTCAGGTATGCAAACATTTTCTCAAATAACTTCTTCTGTCTCAAGACACTATAGCCACTTGAAAGCTAACCTCAATTTGGATAAACCTTTAGCCTGAAATGATTTTACTTTCTTTTTCCAACTTGGATTACAATTTTATAATTTAAGTCTTAATTACAGCTTATTTGTCCTGAATAAAAAGAATGTGTTTTCACATTATTATAATATATATTCAGGAAATAAAAATCTATCTCTCACTTCATTATAAGGAGCTCTGGTAGCGTAATGGTTACGAATCGGGCTGCTAACCTCAAGGGAGGCAATTTGAAACTACCAGCCATTCCATGGGAGAAAGATGAGGCTTTCTGCTCCCGTAAAGATTTTCAGCCTCTGAAAATGAGCCTGTGCAGGGTCACTATGTGTCGGAACCGACTTTATGGTACTTAACAACAACAACAACATTTCATTATCCTTAAAAGAACAATACATACCACCAAGTAACTGGTGATCTCAGGTCAATCGAGCATCTTTTAATGAAATGTCCATTATCTTAAAATCACACATCTTCATATTCTACGGACATACGAAAGGAAAGGTGGTGGTGGTTATGTGCCGTGGAGTTGGTTCCAACTCATAGTGACCCTGCAGAAAGTTTCGGAGGATGTAGATCTTTACGGGAACAGAAAGCCTCATCTTCCTCCTATGGAACGGCTGGAAGTTTCTAACTGCTGACCTTGAGGTTAGCAGCCTGACTCGGAATCACTACGCTACTGAGTCCCTTTGCTAAAAGAGTAGCTAGGATGAAAAAAGATGTTTTAAAATTCATACCTGTGTAAAGCAGTAGCAGTAAGACCAAAAAATGTATCTAAACAGCTCCCAAATACAGTAATACCAAATAATTTGTTTGATTCTGCAACTTTTAAGGAAAGTTTATATCTGTAACTGGCATTTTCAGCTTCACTAGTACAGCCACATTTTGGACAAGTAAACCTGGAAAAGTGAGCAAAAGAAAACAAAACAGAACAGAGATGCAGTCAAAATTTTTTCATATGATGAAAAACAACAACAAAACATTAAAATATATTATGTATGTTTGTACCTATGCAATTTACCTTTTTTTTTAAACAAATTTGGAATAGTATCTTTTGAATTCCTCTTTGTAACTACTGGCTCTACTGATTTAACTAAGTTGTTGTTAACTGCCACTGAGTTGGTTCCCACTCATAGAGACTCAGTAAAGGGTTTCTGAGGCCTTAAATTTTCGCAGGAGAGGAGAGGCTGGCAGGCTCAAACCGTGGACTTTGTGGTTCACAGTCCAGTGCTTATCCTATGGAGCCATAGCGCTATCCAATTTAAGTAGCACAGACCAGACTGCTTTAAATAACTGAAGGAAAACTGTGTAAGTGTGTGAAAGAAAGAACCATTATTGATGAATTGAGTTGTAATATGGTCTGGGATCAGAGGGCAAATTAAATGTACAAAGTGAGTACTACACGAAAACAGGTCTGTGCATCTTCTATTAAAAGTACATTAGTAATTGTAATCATGGCAATGAAACGATATATGATGGGATGAATGTAAAACTAATGTTCTCCCATGTAAACTATCACATAATTCACAATAAAACATTAAAAAAAAAAAAGTACATTAGTAGTGTAACAGGACTCCTGGCATGGCGCTGTTTGTTAATGCAGTGGACTACAAAGTCAGTTTCAACTACAAGGTTGGTGGTTCAAGCTCACCAGCCTCTCCTTGGAAACCCTATGCTGGGTGGCTATGAATCAGAACCAACTCGACAGCACTTAACAAGAACAAGTAGTGTAACCGTTGGAATCCGGGTGTGGTGCTGTGGGTTAACGCACTGGGTCAGTTTGAACCACAAGGTCAGCAGTTCAACCTCACCAGCTGCTCCTCGGAAACTCTATACAAGGTTGCTGTGGGTTGCTATTAGTCGGAATCCACTCAACAGCACTTAAGAACAACAGTGTAACAGTTAAGAACTCCATAGCTAATAACCAAGAGGTTGGTGATTTGATCCCACTAGCTGCTCTACTGGAGAAAGATGTGATAGTCAGCTTCCGTAAATATTAAGGCCTTGGAAAACCTATGGGGCAGTTCTATTCTGTTCTATAAGGTTGTTATGAGTCAGAATCAGCTCAGGATAATAGTTAACTTGTGATAATAGGATAATGAATAGTCTTGAAATATTTAATATTTATACTCAAAGTGCCTAACTGTACTTTTCTCACCATTATAAAACTCTACTCTCCATTTGTTTAACTCAGTGGAATGAATATGCTGAGAATTAGTCAGATTATAAAATATTGATACATAAACCAAGCAAATTTAACTTATTTTTAAGGCAATAAGTAATTATGGTCAAAATCTTTCTAATAAAAAAATACATGCCAACTCTATCTCAACTGTCATGCATTAGCTGTTTAATTTCTTAAGAACTGATTTCCTCATCTGTAAAATCCAGGGTTGATGAAAGATAAAAATGCGATAAAATAAAGATCTAGTCAAGATCTTATCAAATTAATAAGTGTTAGTCTACTTCCCACTCATAATTTTATTGATAGTGTGATGATTACTGCCACTTCTATTTTTTCTGTTTGCAATGTCTTATCAGTCTGATATCCATTTTTCATGTTCTTAGTTTAGCAAACTGATGTCACATGACATCTTTTTGTAGTAGGTAATATAATACAAGACTTTCTATTCTTCAACCTGTTACTAATGACCTAGTTTTAAAAAAGAATGGCAAAATACAAATGGAAAATAATATTTGAAACAGTTATATCTTATAAATTTGATTGCTGCTATTCAGTCACTAGAGGGAGCCTAAAGGCCCACAGTATCTAAGATGACTAGCTATTTTAAACAAAGGTTGGTCTGGTTTTTCATTTGAGATGCTACTGAATCAGCATAATTACATTTCTGCTAATTATTCATTTTTTTCCACATTGCAGGTAGATTAGTACTAATCCATTCATGTTTTAACTCACACTGGAAGAAGTATATGTTGGAGTCTGGCCTAGAATAAAGTGAGACACTTGACTCACTTAAGAATAAAAGCCTCATTAGTATTGGCTCTTGGGAAATTTAATAAACTAAGTGTTTAAATAAATACCAGAATGTCCTTAAAGGTTATGTAGTAAGGTCTAATATAAAATTTCTAGCAAATCTTAGTACTCAGTGTTTTGCAGTTTATAAATGTATTCTTTCACTTACATGATTTCATTCCTCCACCCCACCCCATAACACTACTGAACAGGTAAAAAAGACAGCTATCACAATTATTACAAAATTGGATAAAGTTTTTGTCCAAGATGACAAACCTAGTGATTTTATGACCCCAATCTAAGGCTTTGGACTCCTGCTGTTACTGTGTACTATGGAGTCATTTCTGACTCTCAGTGATCCTGTGTAATAGGGCTTTTGAGAGTGGCTGGGTGGCTTTGAATTGATGATCTTGTATTTACCAGTCCAATGCGTATAGTCTGCTATTCCAGGGTTCCTAGTCTGGAATTATTTCCTATGTAACTTTCATGATACCTACAAGAATTAAAAGGGAGCTCTGGTAGCATGTTGTTGTTGTTGCTATGTGTCGTGGAGTCGGTTCCGACTCATAGCGACCCTGTACAGGGTTTCCAAGGCTGTAAATCTTTACGGGAGCAGAAAGCCTTATCTTTCTCCCGCGGAACAGCTAGTAGTTTCGAACTGCTGTCCCTGAGATTTGCAGCCCGATTCGTAACCACTACGCTACTGGTTACAAATTGGGCTGCTAACCTTAAGGTCAGCAGTTCGAAACTGCCAGCAGTACCGCGAGAGAAAAATGAGGCTTTCTGCTCCCATAAAGATTTACAGCCTCAGAAACCCTATACAGGGCCACTAAGGGCCGGAACCCACTCAATGGCACTTAACAACAACAACAACAACAACATAGTGATTATGACTATCTATAGCAATCCGATTGCTTAGGTTCGAATGTCTCTGCTACTCACTGTGTGATTACTTTTCTATGCTCAGTTACCGTCTTTGAAGGCTGGTCTAACTAGAGTATTCATCTCATGAGAGTGATTATATTAAAAGATCTAACACCATCTGCTGACATCAAATGGGTCTTGGCTGCAAGCAGAGAATACCAGAAAGATGTTTATCTGTGCTTTATTGACTATGCAAAGGCTTTTGACTGTGCAGCTCAATGATGAACTATGGACAACATTGCAGACTATAGGTATTCTAGAACACTTGACTGTGGCTCATGAGGAGCCTGTACACAGACCAAGAGGCAGTAGTTAGAACATAACAAGGGGGCACTGAGTGTTTTAAAATCAGGAAAGGTTGTATTCTTTCACTGCCAGAAAACCAAACCAATCTGTGTTAGAAGAAGTACAACCAAGATACTCCTTAGAAATCAAAGACAGATGGCAAAACTCTGTCTCTCATACTCTGGACTTACTACCAGGATGGATCATTCCCTGGAGAACGACATCATGCTTGGTAAAGTGGAGGGTCAGCAAAAAGGAAGAAGACCCCCAACCAGATGGACTGGCACAGTGGCAGCAGCAATGGGATCAAGCTTAATGATTTTGAGGATGGCGCAGGGCTAGGCAGTGTTTCATTCTGTTGTACATACGTTGTTATGAGTCAGGAGTGATTTGATGACTCCAAACAATAAGAATAATACTTACAAGCCTCTAGCACAATGCCTACCACATAATAAATACTCATTAGTGATACTTAATACCAGTCCAGAGGTACTGACATTGTTCAACCTACATTTTTGTTGTACATAATCCTTAAAAGAAATAACTTGGGGGGAAAATTAAAAAAAAAAAAAAAAAATTCCTGTGTATTACTGGAGTCCAGGTGTGACATTGTAGGATAAGCACTGGATTGATAACTGCAAGTTCGACAGTTCAAGCCCACCAGCCTCTACTTGGAAACCTTATACAGAATCTCTAAGAGTCAGAATTGACTCAACAGCACTTAACAGCACAACAACATATATTGCTAATAATGTATCAGACAATACTAAGCACATTATATATATTAACTTGTTTAATCCTTATAGTGCTTTCCTATGAGGCAGGTATTGCTACTTTCCCCATTTTACCCAGGATGAGATAATTTTAGGGGCTTGCCTTAGATCAGACAGCTATAAGTAGCAGGGTTGGGATTTGAACCCTGGTAGTCTGGCTCCAAGGAGCTCTGGTAGCGTAGTAGTTACAAGTCGGGCTGATAATCTCAAGGTCAGCAGTTCAAAACTACCAGTTGTTCTGTGGGAGAAAGATGAGGCTTTCTGCTCCCATAAAGATTTACATCCTTGGAAATCCTATATAGAGTGGCTATGAGTTGGAACCGACTCCGCAGTACATAACCACCACCACCAGTCTGGTTCCAGGAGGAGTCTTGGTGGTGTAGTGGGTTATACACTGTGTTGTTAAATACAAGTTTGGCAGTTCAAATCCACCACCCATTAGCGTGAGAAAGATGAAGCTTTCTGCATCAGTCAATACTCACACCCTTGAAAACTCTATACAGGGTTGTTATGAGTTGGAACTGACTTGACAGCACACACCAACACAAAAACAGCTTGGCTCAAGAGAATTATGCTTCTAACTAACATGATATATTATAGTCGGTATACTACCCCTACAAAGGACTCCTGGCATAGTGCCAAATGATAAGCACTCTACCTCAAGGTTGGCTTGAACCACAAGGTCGGCAGTTCACATAGGAAACCCTACATAGGATCGTTATGAGTCAGAACAGACTCGACGACACTTAACAACAACACTTACAATGGATACGTAGGAATAATAGTTTCTTCTTGTTCTTAATTGTTGTCAAGTTGATTGTGACTCATGGTGACCCATGTGTCTAGAGTAGAACTCTTCCGTAGGGTTTTAAGGCTGTGGCCTTTGGAAGTAGACTGAGGCTTGGCTTCTGAGCCATCTCTGGGTGGATCTGACTGCTAACTTTTTAGCCAGTAGTCAAGCATTTAAAACCATTTGTATCACCCACAGATTCCAGTATAAGTCGTGTATTATATGGAAATTTCTGTGCATTATCTTTAAGAATTCTTCCTGTTATCCCAGAAAATACATCAGTAAGCGAAAGCTGGACAGTGAATAAGGAAGACCGTAGAAGAATTGATGCTTTTGAGTTATGGTATTGGAGGATAATATTGAAAGTGCCATAGGCTGCAGAAAGAACCAAAAGATCTGTGTTGGAAGAAGTGCAGCTTGAGTGCTCCTTGGAGGCCAAGATGGCCAAACTTTGTTTCTCATAATTCAGACATATTGTCAGGAGGGACCAGTCGCTGGAGAAGGATATTATGTTTGATAAGGTGGAGGGTCGGAGATGAAGAGGAAGACCCCCAGCGAGATGGACTGGTATGGTGGCAGCATCAACAGGCTCAAGCATGGCAACAATTGTGAGGTTGGCCCAGGACTGGGGCAGTGTTTCATTCTGTTGTGCATAGGGTTGCTATGAGTCAGTGCCGATTCAATGGCACGTCGCAACAACAATATACATCAGTATTTAGACTCACAGAGTGTCTGGGTGGTACAAACAGTAAATGCATTTGGCTGCTAACCAAAAAGTTGACAGTTGAGTCAACCTAGAGATGCCTTGGAAGAAAGACCTGGAGATGTACATCTAAAAAACTAACAATTACAAACCCTATGGAGCACAGGTCTACTCTGACACACATGGGGTCGTCTTGAGTTACAACTGACTCAAAAACAGTTGGTAATTAGATGCATATTAGTTAAACATCTTATCTAAGGCCATGTGTTGTTGTTGTTAAGTACCATGGAGTCAGTTCCGACTCATAGTGACCCTGCACAGGGTTTCCGAGGCTATAAATCTTTACAGGAGCAGAATGCCTCATCTTTCTCGCACGGAACAGCTGGTAGTTTCAAACTGCTGATCTTGCGGTTCACAGCCCGATTCATAACCACTACACTACCAGAGCTCCTTGTCTAAGGCCATACAACTAATAAATAAAAGTACTTGAGCTTATATGTAACACGAGTATATTTTCTGAAGCTTGAAATCTTTCCCCTACATCATAAGAGCAGATTCTGATCAAAGACAAATTGGTTTTATTTTTTTTCCAGTGATAAATAGGAACCTTACAATGGACCTCAGTCCAGCCATAGACAACACAGACTCTATCATACTGTCATTTATTCATCCAGTCAACAAACCTTAACGGAGCATTTTCTATGAATTAGACTGAAGGCTAGATATTGAGGATTTAGTGATAAACACAAACAATGTCTTAATCTGAGTTCACCTGAGAAGATGGCTTAAAAAAGGCACAGTGATAACTTCTGGAAGGATGATTTACAGTTTGCAAGTGGTTTAGAACTGACAACCTCATGGGGATTCAATAGTAACTAAACAAAAGCCCTATCTAAGATTATTTGCTGGCATACTATTCTGAGGTACTTATTAGGTATCCATGTGTAGCTATAAGAACCTATACGACTTAACTCTTCTTCAGGCGGAGAGACAGTGGTTTTGAGGAATTCTAATCTTAATGTGTCTTCTACTCTATGAAGATGAGAGAAGGAACCTAGGCTCCCCAGGTATCTTAGGCTTGCATCTGAGCACAATAACAAAAGAATATGTGACAATAACTTCCTGATACAGAGATGACTAAAAACAGTTTCTGCTCTTGAGCTGATCTAATTTTTTAAGAATCTTGGGATCATGCATAAACAAAATTTCCCTAATCTTACTTCCAGGGATATCCCAGAAATGTTTATGTATTGTCAAAGTGAGCATGATATCCCAGAAATGGATTAAATTTTTGTACCAAGGATGGAACTTATTTTCTGAGAAGTACTTTTTCTTTACCAAAGCAGATAGTTAGCCAAGTGGAAACTCGAATCATTTTTCAAGTAACAGAGGATTGTCAGCTAAATCTATTCGGGTACAACAGAAAAACCGAACCCAAAGAGAATTTTATGTCCTGGTATAGTGAATTTGATCTTGACTTGCCCGTGACTCATATGAACTCTACAGTGTACATTCATATTTCCTCTCCAGTGCTCACAAGTTTTACTTTTACCTTTTGGAGACTAGGATTATTCGAGAGAAACACTTCTGACATGATGGATATATAAAACTTGAATTCTGGAGAGCAAGTACAGAGGCAAGAAGAAATTTTCTTCTACTCATGTGTTCACACTGTGGCCTATAAAACAAAATAGGCATTAGGATGAATGAAAATTCCTTAATTGTATGTACATATTCATTTTTTAGGAATATCAATTAATCTCCACTGTAAAGCCAAGAGATTTCTTTTGCTTTACTTTCAAAATGAAGGTAGGAAGTGTCAGCATATTAGAAGATTAATTTTCTTTTTTACTTAATTAAAAGTGCTAATAATAATATTTAAAACAAAGTAGCTCAAGAAAATATTCTGTTTCTACAGAACATGCTTTTAGCATTAGTAGGAAGGAAATCATATAAACTTATATTAATCTTTTAGACATCTTAAATTGTTGAAAAGTGCTAATAATAATATTTAAAACAAAGTAGCTCAAGAAAATATTCTGTTTCTACAGAACATGTTTTTAGCATTAGTAGGAAGGAAATCATATAAACTTATATTAATCTTTTAGACATCTTAAATTGTTGGAAAAGTTTCTTTTTAGTTGACAACATTTTTATTAAGGTTTTAGAGTGCACATTTCTACACAACTTGAGGAGAAACATAAAAGACAATTCAGATTTTGTAAACAGAAAAAACATAATGTGAAAAGGTCAAAGGAGAGCTTATAGTGTCTGAAACACATCAGAAAAGTAAATCAATAAAGGAGTAATATCTTTTTAAAGTTTTCTTTTTTGAAATTCAAATATTGCTTTGTTTATCCCCCAAACTGAAATGGATTAGGTTATGTACAGTATAAGATAAATGTTCTGAAGTAAAGATCTCTGCATATGTTCAACATGAAAATATATCATAAACATTCCTTTGCAAACACATGGTAAAGGTGACCAATTTCTGCCAAAGTGAAAATCATCAGTTTAAAACATGATAATATAATCTTTTAAGTATAGCTTTTCATAAGGACAACCATAACATAAGGATTATCATACAGAAATGTGTTGACTATCAAAAGGAAGATCTCAATGTTATACTAACCTATCTATCAATCAAAATAATATTTCTTTAAAAATAAAATACGGTCACCTTAGGCAATAGAAGGGAACTTGCAAAGATGAAAGATAAATAATTTATATGTGTGGATATCTTTTTGTGGAGTCCTGGTGTGGTGCTGTGGGTTAATGCACCAGACTGCAAAGCCGTTTGAACTGCAGGGTCGGCAGTTCAAGTTCACCAGCTGCTTCTCGGAAACCCTATACAGGATCACAATGGGTCAGAACCGACTCGATGGCAGTTCACAACAACATATCTTTATGTATGTATGTATTTATATATCACTGATTTATGCGCAGAAAAGACTAAACCTAATTTTGTCTTGCTAGTTAGTTGTATGAGTTGGAATTAATTCGATGGCAGTCGATTTAAAGTGTGGTGCTGTAGGATCAGCATTAGACAGCAAACCACAAGGCAGTTATTTCAAAGCCACCAGCTGCTTCTTGGAAACCCTATACAGGGTCACTATGACTGGGAGTCAACTCGACGGCACTAAACAACACTGTATTCCTAAATTTGGTTGTCACCTTATGCTACAGAGTGGTTTTCAAGGACAAGGTAGAATAGGTGATTTGGCTACAAGGGGAAGGCGGAAAAAGAGTCACATAAAACAGCCATCATCAGTGCTATTAATTTCAACTTTTAGCAAATGCAACTAATGATAGAAGGGATGTCAACAAAGGCATTTTCCTTCTAAAGTCTTCTCTAAACTCCAGCGTGGGGTGGGGTAGAACATGGAGGATATACCCACTTATGAGCTAATCACAAGCTCTCTCTTAAAAGTGCTCAATCTCCCTCTTGAAAATGTTATGTCTCATCTGCTTTAAAATCCTTCAATTTAGAATGAAACCTCAACTCCCTACAAAAACTTGCGAAGCCCTATGTGTTCCGGTCCTGGTCCACCTCTCGGACCTCACCACCTTGTACCACTCTCCTTGTTTAGTAACTACACTTCAGCCATGATGGCTGCCTTCTGCTCTCCTTAAGTACACCAAAGGATTTCTCTCCTCAGGACTTTTGTGCTTACTGTTCTCTCTTAGTTCTGTGAATCACTGGTTCTTTTGTCACTCTTTAGTCTTTAACTCATATGTGACCCCGTCAAGAGCTCCACTTTATCTCAAGCAAACACCTCATCCTCTTAGATTTCAGAACTTCATTTATTTTATTCCTTCACAGTATCTAGGATGGTAATCATTTATTTATCTGCCTATTGGCTTGTACATGGGGGCTTTATTTCACTATTTTTTAAACTTGTCATTATCACATTATATTAAATATATCTTTAATATGTCTTTTTCCAGAGCCAGAGTAAAGATCTCAGAAGAACCATCTTTTTATATTCCCAAATTTAGCACCTGTCAATCTGAACTTCAGTTCTTAACTTTCTTCTACATTTGCAGTACCCTTCTTCTTTAGTGATAGTTTTGTCATAGACGAGGACGTTTCAAAAAGTTTGTGAAAAACTGAAATAAAAAGATAATGGAATTTTTCCATTAACTTTTTAAAGCCCCCTTATAGTATTAAATATAAAACACCATTTTACTGAATCCTAAAATAATTTTGATTGCATATACATAAGAGTGCACAGAGTGTTTTCATTTATAGTACAGCCCTATGTATTGTATCTACTGCCATTTTTTCTCTTAACTCTGGTGCTGTAGGACAAGAACTGGACTGGTCATCAAAAACTTGGCAGTTCAAATCCACCAAGCAGTCCTCGGAAACTCTATGTACGGTTATGAGTTGGAACTGACTCGATGGTACACAAGTGATCATACTGTAAAGTTCTAACATAGAAATTTACATTTTGCCATTCATATACAGATAGTCAACAAAGTATATTCTTTACACAATTGTTACAAATTCAAACTTTAGGACTTGGATTAAACAGGCACCATCGCTAGTATGCTATGCTAGTTTTGTGGGAGAAACAATAACAAATAAAAGACATTTTGTCTAATCTATCATATAAGTCACCAATATATGAAAAAGTAAATATTCAGAAAAACTGATTAATTTCTAAATTAACTGTAAATATTAAATGTTAGCGTAGTAGTTACGAACCGGGCTGCGAACCACAAGATCAGCAGTTCAAAACTACCAGCTTCCGCGGGAGAAAAGATGAGGCTTTCTGCTCTCGTAAAGATTTCCAGCCTCGGAAGCCCTGTACAGGGTCGCTATGGGTCGGAACCGACTCCACGGCACATAACCACCACTTAACAACAACAAGAACCATAGTTTTAAAGGAGCTCTGGTAGCGTGGTGGTTACGAATCGGGCTGCTAACCTCAAGGTTGGCAGTTCGAAATTACCAGCCGTTTGGCAGGAGAAAGATGAGACTTTCTGCTCCCGTAAAGATTTATAGCCTTGGAAACCATGTACAGGGTCGCTAAGAGTAGGAACCGACTCCATGGCAGATAACCACCACCACCATAGTTTTAAAGAAAGGGTGGTTAAATTGTTGTTATATAAGGTTTTATTGCCCTCTAGTGGTACTTATCAGTATGTCTAAAACACTGTTTGATTTACTGGCAATTCAGAACTAAAATGAAAAAGGTCAATAAGCAATTTTTACAATGTGTGTTTTGGTGGATAAAAGCACAACAGGGCTTTCCTGGGCAGTCACTGTTAGTTATGCCCTTTGCTGTTTTCACAGCACTTCCTTCAGGATGCTTGTCTTGTCTCTTTTTTTCTACCATTTATTTGATTCATAGTGTGGTGAATTCATGTTTGATGAGTAACTAAATGAAGAGCCAAGAATAAGTAAACATTAGGTTAGGAAACATGACCTGGAAACAATTTCAGATGTGGCATCTTTTGGAATCTTTTCACTTTAATTGGGAAGGATGGTGATATTAAATCTTTCAGCTCAAATTAAAGGCAACACAGAAGTGCAAATATATTTTCTTATTCATTAGTTATTATTGTGCATTTGGTAAATGCTAGCGGATGGGCAAAATAGAAATGTTTCTTTCTAGTCACCTGATCTTTTTTTTTTTGAGACAGATAAATGGTGATATTAAAAGTGACTATTTTATATCTAAAAGTATTTTTCAAATGTTATTACTTAAATAATTATAAAAATCAATAAAGGGTACTCTTTGGATGAGAACCACTAACAGCACACAACCTGAGACTAATACACATGACAACACCACCCACAACTCAATCCAGATATATGAGCAGCCAAGGTAAAATGAACTTTAGATCATTATCCAAAAATCAGTTGTATTTCTTTAAACTGATACAGAGACCTCTGAAAAGGAAACTAGGAAAACAATTCCATTTACAATAACCACCCAAAAGATGAAAAATACTTAGGAAAAAAATCTAACCTGAGAAAATAAAGGAGCTGTGGCGCTGCAGGTTAAAGCGCTGGACAGCATAGAGTCGTTTGAACCACAGTGTCGGCAGTTCAAGCTCACCAGTTGCTCCTCAGAAATCCTGTACAGGGTTGCTATGGGCTAGAACCAACTTGATGGCACTTAACAACAACAACTTTATACAGTTGTATCATCTGCATATTGCAGGTTTTCCTCCAATCTTGACGCCACACTCTTTTTCATATAATCCAGCATCTCGGATTATTTGCTCAGCAGACAGACTGAATAGCATGATGAAAGAAACAGCCCTGGCACACACCTTTCCTGATTTTAAACCATTCAGTATCTCTTAGTTCTGTTTAACCACTGCCTCTTGGTCTATGTACATGTTCCTTATGAGCACAATCAAGTGTTCTGGAATACCCATTCTTTGCAATGTTATCCATACCTTGTCATGATACACACAGCTGAAAGCCTTTGCATAGTCAATAAAGAACAAACAAACATCTTTCCGGTATTATCTGCTTTCAGCCAAGATCTACCAGACATCAGCAATGATATCCCTAGTTCCATATCTTCTTCTGAATTAGGCTTGAGTTTCTGGCAGTTACCTGTTGATGTACTGTTGCAGCCATTTCTAAATTATCTTCAACAAAAATGTATTTACATGTGATAATAATGAAATTGTTTGATGATTTCTACATTCTGTGGATCACGTCTCTGTGGATTGGGCACAGGTCTTGTAAATTTCTTGGCATAGATGAGTGAGCACCTCCAGTACTGCATCAGTTTGTTGAAAGATTTCAATTTGTATTCTGACAATTCTTGGAGCCTTGTTTTTTGCCAATGACTTCAGTACATCTTGGACTTCTTCCTTCAGTAAGTATCATTGGTTCTTGATCATATGCCACTTCTTGAAACGGCTGGACATTGACCATTTCTTTTTGGTACAGAAACTCTGTGTACACCTTTCATCTTCTTTTGATGTTTCTGCATCATTTGATATTTTGCCTGTTGTTATTATTAAGTGCCAATGAGTCGTTTTCGACTCATAGTGACTCTGTTTAGGGTTTCCGAGGAGCAGCTGGTGGGTCTGAACTGCCAGCCTTGTGGTTTAAGGTCTAGTGCTGATCCTACAGTGTCACACCAGGAATCTAATTTTGTCCATGGCATCTTTCAATAATGCAAGTCAAGGCTTGAACTGTTTTCTTCTTGAGAAATTCTGAAAGAACTGAAGGAAAATTTTGGTTTTCTAATTCTATGTCTTTGTACATTTCAGATGATACAACCTTACTTGGTGAAAGCAAAGAAGATTTCAAGTAATTACTGATGAAGATCAAAGACCAAAGCCTTCAGTATGGATTGCAGCTCAATGTAAAGAAAACAAAAGTCATCACAACTGGACCAATAATAACATTATGATAAATGGAGAAAAGATTGAAGTTGTCAAAGGCTTTATTTTAGTTGAATACACAATCGACACTCATGAAAGCAGCAGTCAAGAAATCAAATGACGTACTACTGCATTAACAATCAAGAGCAAAATATCAAATTGAGGACTAAGATATGCTTGACCCAAGCCATGCTATTTTCAATAGCCTCATATGCATGTGAAAGTTGGACAACGACTAAGGAAGACACAGAAGAACTGATGCATTTGAGTTATGGTGTTAGAGAAGAATAGTGAAGGTATCATGGATGGCCAGTAGAACAAAAAATCTGTGTTGGAAGAAATACGGTGAGAATGTTCCTTAGATGTCAGAATGTAAGACTTCGCTTCTCATACGTTGAATGCATTTTCAAGAGAGACCAGTCCTTGGAGAAGGACATCATGCTTGGTAGAGTGGAGGGTCAGTGAAAAAGAGGAAGACCCCCAATGAGATGGATTGGCACAGTGGTAGCAGCAATAGGCTCAAGTGTAACAACTCTTATGAGAATGGTGCAGGACCAGGCAGTGTTTCGTTCTGTTACATACAGCGTTGCTAAGAGCCTGAACTGATTTGACGGCACCTAATGACAACCACTTTATATGAAAAGGAAAGGCACTTTGGATAAGCAAAGTACTGAAGGATGAAGTAGGAGGTCTCTCACTTCCTGATCTTAAAACCTACTAACACCCATATTAGCCAAAAAGAGGCTGGCAATGGAACAATGACATGCACAGAGATCAGTGGGACAGAATTAAGAATCCAGAAATAAATACATCCACCCAAGGTCAGTTGATCTACACTTACTATATACAAACGGGCAAAACACATTAAATATGGAAGAAATAACACAAATAAACAAAACACATTAAATGGAAAGAGACAGTCTCTTCAACAATTGGTGCTGGCAAAACTAGAAATCCATTTGCAGAAGAATAAAACAAGACCCCTATCTCACACCACATACAAATGCAAACTCAATTTGGATTAAAGACATAATTTTAAAACCTAGAACTATAAAGATCATCAATGGAAAAATAGGAACAAATTTAAGAGCTCTGATACATGGCCATTAGAGAGATGCAAATGAAAACAACAATATGATACTCTTAGCTTGGTATTTATAACAAAGTTAACAAAACAAAACAAAAAACAATGCTGCTAAATGTACAGAGAGACTGGGACCCTAATACACTGCTGGTGGGAATGTAAAATGGTGCAACTGTTAAAAAAGTTGTTAATAGAAATGGCATATGACCCAGCAATCTCTCTACCTGGTATGCATCCTTAAGAAATGAGACCTATGACCTGGTTAGAGAGCTAAGACATGCAAGGAGGTAAATATTGTAACTGATGGTACTTGGAAGGGATTGCAGTCATTGTAATGACACTAAGTGTATGATTTTTTGCATGTGGGACTAATAATCTGTTCTGTAAAACACTCAATTCACAATAAAAAGTCTAATAAAAACAAAACAACATAACCCAGGAAGCTCTTAGTGAGTACAACCTACAGTTTGCTCATTTACTCGATTATCTATAAGCACTGATGACATTTAAAGTACTATGCTAGGGGTGCGGAAGGAAACAGGGTTACAGAGAAAGAAAAAATGCACAACTAATAATAAAGGTACAGACAGTGTATTACAGGAGAAGTACCAAGGTGTCAAGAAGTTTTGTGTGTTCTGTCTTCAAAGCATGTCTTACTATTCTTATCTTAAGTCTTGATTCTACCTCCAGAAATATCTCTGAGATATAAAAGAAAGGACATCCTTTGTTTTTCAAAGTCTTTACTTACTAACTTATCAATTCTCACCAGCACTATTCCAGGTGCTGCAGTATAAGCACCGGGCCACAAGGTCAGTTTGAACCTCAAAGTCACAGTTCAAAAAGCTCCTCAGAAACCCTATGCAGGTCGCTGTGAGTCAAACAACTCCACAGCACTTAACAACAATATCTCAACAGTTCAGAAAGAAATATTTTTGGTCAAGTACTAGAGCTAAAACAGGGAATAAAACAGTCTCTACTACCCCAAAGGGCTAACAGCTTTGTGAAAAATACTACTAAAGAAAGCCCTAGCAATAATTGAAGAAACACTCTTCTCCTGTCTCACTGTTTGCTCTTTCTCAGGTTCATTGGTTTTGTCTCAACTTCTTTTTCACAGTCTCTCCCTAATAAATTCCAATCATTAAAATACCATGCCTTTAAATGTCCTTTTAGACTGGTGATATCCATATTTATCTCTTGGGCCCTGCCTGGTATCTACTCTCAGCTCCAGATTTGAGTATCTCAACTGCCTATTTCATGTTGTTGTTTTTAAATGCTGTGGAGTTGGTTCCAACTAACAGAGTCCCTTGTATAGGGTTTCCAAAGATCAGCTAGTGGGTTTGAACCACCAACACAAAGACATGCCAAGTTTCAATAGGCAAAAAAACCTATTAAATAAAAGTTCTTAATTTTCCCCCAAAACTCTTTCCCTTCAGTTTTCTCTATCTCAATAAATGGTACCATTGTCCAACCAGTGGCTCAGGCCAGATATTGAAGAATCAGCTTTCATTCCTTCCTTTTCCTCTCATCTCACATCGTAATCACTCTTAAGTCTATTTCCAGGAGTCCTGGTGTGGCGCTGTAGGATAAGCGTAGCACTGCCGATCAGTGGTTCAAATTCACCACTCATTTCTCAGAAACCCTATACTGGGTCCCCATGGGTTGAAACTGACTTGATGGAACATACCAACAAATCTGTTTCCATATCTAGCAACCATCATTCACTTATGCACCCACAACACCTACCCCATATATTTTGCTATCCCTCTATCAGATTAAGTTCTGTCAAGACAGTGTGGCTCATAGCCACTCTCTATAGGGCGCATAAGGAGCTGCTCGCAGATTTGAACATTTGAACTGCCACCTTGTCAGTACTTATTCTTACAGGGCCACACCAGGACTTCCTTTATCAGATTGTTGTTGTTATGTGCCGTGGAGTCCGTTCCGACTCATAGCGACCCTGTACAGGGTTTCCAAGGCTGTAAATCTTTACGGGGAGCAGAAAGCCTTATCTTTCTCCCTCGGAACAGCTGGTAGTTTGGAACTGCTGATGGTGAGATCAGCAGCCTGATTCTATTTAAGCCACACCAGGACCCCTTTATCAGATTACCATCATCTATTTATAGCTGTTGGATCATCAGGAAGAGCATCTTAGCCTAAAAGGCTATGTAAATAGACCTGAGGAATAAGAATTGGTTAGGTTGGGAGGTGAGAGGAAGAATGGGGCATTTGAAGGTCTGAAAACACATTATGTCTGGCTACAGCCCAGAGCCAAAGTAGTGGAAAACAAAGCTGGTAAAGCAAGTCAAAGACAGACAAGAAGGGCCTGTATGTCTGGTTAAGGAGTTTTGATTTAAACCTGTGAGCAAACAGGAATGACTGAAAGGTTTTAATTGGGGAGTGTACTGGTCAAATTTACAAGAAATGTTTGGATTTGAGATATTCAAGAGGTCGATATGACTGGCTGAATGTGGGACGAAGAAAAAAGCTCTAGAAAACTTTAAAGTTTCTGGTTTTAGCTAACTCTCGGTTAACCACTTTTCCCGCAGAGCCAACAAAGTCGCCTGTAAAGGACCCCTTTCCAACAATAGTAATGCACATAGTAGCTGAATGTGCATCAGAAGCGGAAGTCGCGCCTATTCTGTTTACGGTTTTGTATATTCATCCTGTGTAAGTGGTCGGTAAACGTTTCAACAGCAATGTTGTTGTTGTTAAGTGGCGTCGAGTCGGTTCCGACCCATAGTGACCCTATATAGGGTTTCCGAGGAGCAGCTGGTGAGCTTGAACTGCCGACCTTGAAGTTCAAACGCTTTGTCATCTGACGCATTAACCCACAGCGCCACCCTTTTATTGTTACGCCCTCATTAACTCAAACTTTCAACTCAAACACATATTAGGTCTGTATAGGGTTTGGTGGGTTTGAACTGCAGTTTTTGCGGTTAACAGTTCAGTGTTTATCGTACTCAGGGCTGATTCATAGTTGTCCTTTTACAGATGAAGCCCTGAAAATTAACAACATATAGATCAAGGCCCTGAGTCTCATCCACACCGACGTTAATGACCTTCTTAGGGGTTTCCAAACCTCTAGCTCCCCGAAAACCTCTTCTACCAGCTCCTCACCTGGGGCACTGGAATGGGACCCAGCCCTGGCGACACTCTAATCCGCTCCGATGTAAACAAGCAGGATTTAGCAGCTCGCCATACTAGTCTAATCGAATCTCCCGCCGCTTCTTCCGCCGGCAGTGACGTTTAGCAGTCTTTCTTCAAAACCAATCAGAAGCCGTCCCTGCGGGGAAGGGGTTTAACAACGGAATCCTGTAAGCACTTGGGAGAGACCATTTTTTTAAAAACTGAGGGTAGCGACAATGGATAGAGGAATGCTCTCTGGCTGGTGAAGCAGTGGTGCAGTCTGTAAAGTTGATGTTAGCGTATCGCTGCGCCAGCTGGTTATGGGGAACCCCAAGAAGGGATGAGAGCAGACTAGAGTCCGGTGGGGAAATTGGAAAGGGTAGCGGAAACTGAATGAAGAGTGTTGGAATCATGGAGAAGGAAGGGGGCGCTGTCTGAGGGGAATAGCTTTGTCCAGGGGCAGCTGGAGGAGGGAATGAGGCGAGACCTGGAACCTGCTACCCGGAGCTGGGAGAAGAAAAGGGGCGTTACCTGGATGAAGGGACTGGGACCCCGGGGAGAGGTGGGCTGGGAGTGACCTCCTGAAGGGATGGACGATTTGGAGGTCAGGGGTGAGTCAAGGACCGGGCACCGTAAGGGGATGGTTAGGATGGCATGGAGATGGGGTGGGAGAAGTCCAGTCTAGGGAGGTGGACCTAGCGGTCTGCGAAGCCAGGCTCGACTTCTTGCTAGCAGAGTGACCCAGAACAAGTCACAACACCTCTCCAAACCTCGACTTCCTCAAGGGAGTAACACTGGGAATAACCATGGTACATGACACACAAGATTCCGTGATGGCTGAGTTCTGTGTGTGTGTGCCATGACGTCTAGCGATACATTGGCACGTAGTGAACGATCGGTGAATTGTCATGGCAGCTATTAGATTGAGATATGCGGAGGGCAGGGAGTGAGGCAACAGGTTTGAGGTTGCTGGGGCAGAGTTTGGCGGTTTGGGGGATGTGGGTTGACCAGGCTGAGATGTAGTTTGGTGGGAGATCTAGGTAAGGATAGGGTATGGAGGTGAGGTAGGAGGTGGCTTTCGGGTTATAGGAGCAGCAAACTTGCTAGATGGCCACAATGAAGGTGGAAGTAAAGAGTGGAGGCGGCTCCTTGGGGGCTGAGGCTGAGTGAGTAGGGCGATCTGGTTTAAGTGGGCAGAGGCGCTAAGGGGCGGAGAGGCTATGGGTTTCCTCAGGGGCGGAGCCGGTCTGCAGCGGGGCGGAGCATCGGTGAGGGCTGGGCTCAGGCAGCGTGAGTCCGCTCCCCCCTCCCCCCCCCCCCCACACACACTTCGGCTCTTCCACCGGCATTGCTGCGGTCCTCCTGAGCCATGGGGCACTTCTCCCTCCTGCTCCTGCTACTGCTCTTACCCCTCCTGGTGCCCGGAGCCACCATCCCCCGATCGCCAGCCCTGAGGTCCCTCGGCAGCCTGCACTTGCCAAGCAGACCCACATCCCGCCCTACGGTAGCCAGGGACTACTCGATTCTCTACTTCCAACAGAAGGTAAGCAGGCAGGGTGGGCTGAGAGGGCAGGCAGCAGGAGTTTCGCTGCTCTGGGTCCAACCGCCCGGCACTGCCCGACTACTCCTGCGCCGCCTTGGCTTCGCTGTCCAGCTGTGGACTTCCTAAACCCTAACTCCTAACCCCCGCCTTAGCCTGCACCCTGAAATTCAGACCCCCTAATTCTAGGATATGGAGCTGTGGCAACGTAGTGGTTATGAATCGGGCTGCTAACCTCAAGGTCTGCAGGTAGAAACTATCAGCGGTTCCGCGGGAGAAAGATGAGGCGTTCTGCGCCCTTAAAGATTTACAGCCTCGGAAACCCTGGGCAGGGTCACTGTCAGTCGGAACCGACTCCATGGTACTTAACAACAACAACAATGTCTAGAATATGACGGGCCTTTAGCATACACTTGCCCCAAGTACTAGTTCTGTTGTAAATCACTCCTTCCATTACTAATAATTTAATACCAGTGACTGGCTCCACATTCATAATTCAGGAAGGTTCTTTTGTATTTGATTACAGCAGTCATGTCAGCTCTCCTTGTTCTCAAAACATGCCCCAATCCGAACTCCCTTGACACCTCTCCTTTAAAACTATTTAATACCAACAAAGGCCCATACGCCAAGATGACAGTAATCTTTTGTCTCAATGCAGCCCCTAAGTACAAATTCTAATAAACTTTATCTTTTAGATAATATCTAATATCTGTCCAACCTAAAATGCCAGTCTGTCATCTCATGTTCATCTCAAAGTTAATTTTGTAGCCTTTTTATTAAGAGTATTTGAACATCCCTATTTTCAAAACGGCACTTAATAACAACAACGTTCTCAAAACAACTGAAAATATGAAACCCATGCTTGTAAAGGATGTTACAGTGCATGTAAAGATTTGGTGGTGGAAGTGGCGGTCCTGGGAATTAGTGTCTTGATGGTTCTGTACATTGAATTTAGAGGTTTATGGCAGCTTGAAGCTGTTGTGCTTGGCAGCAAGATAGGGGTTTCCCACTAAGCTTTACTGTGAAAGATGATCCTGTGTGAAATGGCAGGATTCCTGACATATCTGCATTTCTGGGAGCATCTATAGACCTAGGAAACTTAGGCAGAACTCTGGGAAAGACTAGGACTAGAAAGAGTGGGAGTCTAAGACTTGTACTTAGGAGTCAGCCAGATGGGCGTCCCACTCTGATAGCAGTGTGACTAAGGAGCCCTGGTGGCTCAGTGGTTAAGCACTTGATTGCTGTAGTGATGTGCAGTCTTCGCAGTGGGCTTCCATAAAAATGATAGCCTTGGAAACCCTAGAGGGCAGTTCTATTCTGTCCCACAGGGACACTGGGAATTGGAATCACCTCTACGGCTATGGACTGAGCTGTGTGATTTTGGGCAGGTCTTAGTACCTCTCTGAGCCCAGTTTCTTGATCTGGATTGTGGTGATGGTTAAATAAGATCAAATAGCATATCCCTAACAGAATGTCTGAGTCCTGGTGTGATGCTATAGGATAAACACTGGATTGGTCATTCAAAATGTCTGCAGTTCAAACCCACCAGCCTCTCTTGGAAACTCTATACAGGATCTCTATGAGTTAGAATGTACGCAACAGCATACAATAATAACAACAGAGTATATGGCCTTGGGAGCTCTGGTAGCGTAGTGGTTATGAATCGGGCTGCGAACCACAAGGTCAGCAGTTCGAAACTACCAGCTGTTCCGAGGGAGAAAGATGAGGATTTCTGCTCCCATAAAGATTTACAGCTTTGGAAACCCTGTACAGGGTCGCTATGAGTCGGAACCGACTCCACAGCACATAACAACAACAACAACATATGTCCTTGAGTAGGCACTTATGAAGTGCTTGGTTAATACTCTATGTGAATTTTGATGGGAGTACAGCTCTGGTAGTGTAGTGGTTACGAATCGGGCTGCGAACCTCAGGGTCAACAGTTCGAAACTACCAGCTGTTTCGCGGGAGAAAGATGAGGTGTTCTGCTCCCGCAAAGATTTACAGCCTCGGAAACCCTGTACAGGGTCGCTATGAGTCGGAACCGACTCCACGGCACATAACAACAACAAATAGAGTAATGACATGAACTTTTGAATAATTTGGAAGGAACCACTTTTCTCCCTAAATTTTATTTTTTGTTTGTTGTTGAGAATATATACAAATTATATACCAATTCAACAGTTTTTACATGTACAACTTTTTACTGTACATGCACAACACTGATTACATTTTTAAAGTTGTGCAATCATTCTCAACCTCTTTTTCTAAGTTGTTCCTCCTTCATTAATAGAAATTCACTTCCCCTTAGGCTTACAGAACAATTTCTTTCATTGTCGGACTTTTCTTGTAGTTTGGGTGGGAGTTCACAGAGCAGATTAGTTTTCCATCTAACAATTGAAATACATTTTGTTTGTGATAGTGGTTGCAATCCCCTCAGGGTAACAGCATTCTTTCCCCTCTTTACATTTATTCATGAGCTTTGTTTTTGAGCAAATAGTTCCATTCTATTCTCATATGGTTGATTGTACTGAGGAGTAGGAGTCTTGATGTGGTGCTGCCAGACAATGCCTGGACCACAAAATTGGCTAGAATTGCAAGGTCAGCTGTTCAAACTCACCAGCCGCTCATCGAAAACCCTATACAGGGTTGTTGAGAGTGGGACTTGTCTCTAGTCCCTTACCAACAATAATAACTGAGGAATAAATACATTCCTTCCTTGTGTTATTTATTACCCACTTTATAGGCCTGCCTATTGTTTGGCTGAAATGTTTATCCCTAGGGTAGGTTTTATTCCAGGCTTGAAGGCTATGGTCTCAGGGGTTCCATCAGTCAGTCAGACCAGTAAGTCTGCTCTTTTCATGATTTTGAATTTTATTCTACCTTTTTTCCCCTCTCCTCTGTCGAGTATCTTCTATTGTGGTCCTGATCCGAGCCGCTCATGAAGTTCTGTGGTCTCAAGGTTGTGGAGTCTGTGGTTCATGGGGTCCATTAGTTCTTTAAAGAACGTGTTTTAACACAGAAATTTGAGTTAAGAGTTTATGAGGAAGAGAAACCATTTTAGTTTTAGTAGAGGTACTGGGACATTGGGGTGGTTTCCTTACTTAGTTCTCCTGTCTACAATTTATTTACAATTAGAAGGGTTTGGACAAGCAGCAGTACGTTTCAGAAAACCAAGGGCTCTTTGGGGAGCTGTCTTAGAGAGATGATGGGTGAACCCCAAAGTAGAGGCCAAGTTAGGGTGCTCCAGTGCTACCACTCTCTGCATTTTATCTGTTATGTTTATAAATGAAGCCCTATTTTCAGGGTTTACATAGCTACAGTAGGAGTCCTGGTGTGGTGCTGTAGGATCAGCACTGGACTGAGAACCACAGGTTCGGCAGTTCAAACCCACCAGCTGCTCCTTGGAAACCCTATGCAGGTTTGCTATAAGTCAGAATTAACTTGATGGCACTTAACAGCAACAACAATGCTGAAGTAAAATTGAAAAACTATCTGACTAAATCCGAACCCCCCTGTCATTGAGTCCATTCTGACTCATAGCCACCCTGTGTAGGATAGAGAACTGCTTCTCAGGAGTCCAAATAGCCTAACTGCAAAGTCAGCATTTCAAGTTCGCCAGACCCAGTGCAGGAGAAAGATGAAGCTTTCTGCTCCCGTCAAGATTTATAGTCTCTGAAACCCTATACAGAGCCGCTGTGAGTCACAGGATCGGACAGCCTCCTCCTTATTCTGCAAAGTTGCTGGTAGTTTTATATTGCAGACATTATGGTTAGAACTGGGGTTGCTATGAGTCACAGAATATCAGGCAGCCTCAACTCCGCGGGAGAAAGATGAGGCTTTCTACTCCCGTAAAGATTTACACCCTCGGAAACCCTGTACAGGGTCGCTATGGGTCGGACCCGACTCGATGGCACTTAACAACAACAACAACTGTCTGCAAAGTTGCTGGTAGGTTTGAATCGCAGACCTTGCAGTTAGTAGACCCATGCTTAGCTCACAGTGCCATCAGGGCCCCTTCACTTAATTGCTATATATGTATAAATAATAGAGTGTTTTCAGGGTGTCATTGCTAAAGTAAACTTGATAAACCATTTGACTATAAGAATGTGTTAAATTTCTTTGGGAATGTTCAGAAAGATCAGCAGGAAAAGGAGGAATGGAGTGGCAGAAGAGGGTAAATGATCTGTTGTCGTTAAGTGCCGTGGAGTCGGTTCCGACTCATAGCGACCCTGCACAGGGTTTCTGAGGCTGTAAATCTTTACGGGAGCAGAAAGCCTCATCTTTCTCCCGCGGAACAGCTGGTAGTTTCGAACTGCTGACCTTGCGGCTCGCAGCCCGATTCGTAACCACTACGGTTAGTTCCTAATTTATATCCTTCCACTGTAGATTGGTTCTTAAGCCACTTCACTTGTTAGAAATGTAGCTCAAGACTAGTTCTTTCTCTATTTTTGGAGATTTGCAAAATATGTGTGCCTTTATTTAACCATCTTTTTTTTTGTCCTCTTGTTTGTATTTAGAACAAAGATAGTTTTGTTGTATTTTAGGAGACAGAGTCCACATATGTAGTTTATATTACTATCATAATAATTTCCCTTTTATCTTCAAACTGTTTCCTTTATTTATTTATTTTTTTAAAAAATTTTTATTGTGAGTTGAGTAAAGGTTTATAGTCCCACATCCAACATATCATACTCTTTGTGACAGTGATTGTAATCCCTTCCCTGTACCATCAGTTATCAGCATTCACCTCTATTCACTGGCGGGGTGCAGCAGGCTAATGCGCTGGACCTCATGAATGGTTTGAACCACAGGGTTGGCGTTTCAAACTTACCAGCTGCTCTTCGGAAACCCTATATAGGGTCGCTCTGAGTTAGAACAGGCTTAATGGCACATGACAACAACAACCTCTATTCACTTTTACATTTGTACTCCTCTGTGTCTTCTGCTTCCATGTTTTCTGTGCTAGTCTCCCGCTTGTTGAAAGTATGTTGCCTTCCCCATCACCAGTTCTGGTGTGGTGCTGTGGGTTAATGCGTCAGACTGCAAAGCCGTTTGAACTGCAAGGTCGGCGGTTCAAGCTCACCAGCTGATCTTCGGAAACCCTATACAGGATCGCTATGGGTCGGAACTGACTCGATGGCACTTAACAACAACAACCCTCTACTCCATGAATACTTTTCTCTTCCTTTCCACCCTTGGTGTAACCATCGGAGAATGTTTCTTTTAGCAAGAAAACCTTTTCTTAACATTTTACAACAGTGTTCTCATACAACATTTGTCCTTTTGTGATTGACTAATTCACTCAGCATAATGTCCTCCAGGTTCATCCAGGTTATGAGGTGTTTCACAGATTCATCATTATTCTTCAGCATTGTGTAGTATTCCATAGTGTGTATGTACCAAAGTTTGCTTAACCATTCTTTTGTTGATGGAAATTTAAGCTGTCTCCATCTTTTTGCTCCACCACTCTTCTGTTTGTTGTACTGTGGTGGCTTGTGTGTTGCTGTGATACTAGAATCGATGCCACCGGTGTTTTAAATACCAGCAGGGTCACCCGTGGTAGACAGGTTACAGCTGAGCTTCCAGACTAAGACAGACTAGGAAGAAGGAGAGGTGGATTGCTTCTTAATGTTTAACCAATGAAAACCTAGTGAATAGCAGTGGAACACTGTCAGCACCAGAATATTGAACATTGAAACATCATAAATAGTGCTGCACTGTACATACACGTATTCATGCCATGGTTCTCATTTCTTAAAGATATACATACCAAGTAGAGGGATTACTGGGCCATACAGTATTACTATGTACAGCTTTTTGAGAAAGGGTCCTAGCCATTTTCCATAGTGGTTGCATTATTTTCATGATGCAGTGTTCTACTTTGTGTCTCCTATACAGGTTTTTGCCTTAAAGTCTTTTTTATCAGAGAGTATTGTTGCTACTCCCGCTTGTTTTTGTTTGCAGTTAGCTTGATGTATTTTTTCCATCTTTTGATTTTTCATCTATTTTTGTCTTTGTGTGTAAGGTGTGTGTCTTAAAGACAGCATATTGAAGGATCCTGTTTTCTTTTCCATTCTGCTACTCTCTGTCTCTTGACTGGTACATCTAATCCATTGACATTCAGTGCAACTATCGATAGGTTAGGACTAATTTCTGTCATTTTGCTTTGTGTGTATTGCTAGTTTCTTTGTTCCACATAAATTATAAATTACACTGAGTTCATTTTGTTTGTGGGGTTTTTTTCATTATCTTCATTGCTGTTGTTTTCATGTTTACTAAATCTTTATGATTTTCCTTTTTCTTGTTTTGATGTAAAAGTTTTACTTTTCTTTGAGTTTACCCTGCTTTGTGGTGTCACATAGTATTTGTATTTATTTGATGATTGTGTGTTAGTGTGTTCTTAGGCTCTCACCAACTGTCTTCTTGTGAGTAAGATTAGACAGTGGAAAAGTGTGCCTTGTTTCCCATTCATTGTTTGTGCAGCTCAGATTAGTGTAGTTTTGGCCTGTATTGGCTGATTCTGTTGTTTATAAGGTGGCATGGTGGTGGTAGTGTGCTGTGGACTCGGTTCTAACTCATAGTGACCTTGCATAGGGTCCCCAAGGTTGTAATCTTTACAGGAGCAGAAAGCCCATCTTTCTTCCGTGGAATGTCTGGTATTTTCTAACTGCTGACCCTGAGGTTCGCAGCTGGACTTTTAACCACTAACGAGCTGGGATTTGCTCTTTTCCAGTTGGTGGAGCTGTATGAACGCAGTTACTGTCTTCCATTGAGTAGGACAAGAGGTAAAAACACACACAGGAAAACACAACAGAACAACTGAACAACAGCAAAACAGAATACAATAAAGGAGAAATGGGCAGCAACAAGAAAAAAAATAATATGATAACTAAAAAGAGAAAAGAGGGCAGGAAAATAGAGCTCTGTAAAAGAAAAAGAAGAACAAAAGGAAGAGAAAGGAACACTAAAAAAAACAGAGGGAAGATGAAAAGAGACTAGAGAGTAGTAAAGCAAAATTAAGTGGAAAGAAAGAAGAGGGTGGAAATGAGAAACAGAAGAAAAAAACAAAAGTGAAAATAGAAAGAATAAAAATCAAGAGAAGGAAAAGAGGAAGAAGGAGAGGAAAGAATAAACAAAAACAATGAAACAATGAAAGAAAATATGAACTAAAAATGAGTGCAGTTGTTAGACCCAGAAAAGAGAGAACTCTCAGGGACCCCTGCCAGCCAAGGAACTCCGGAGGTGGGTGGAGGAGGGATGTAACAGCAAAGTTCCCAGCCCTAGGTGGAGTTCCTATAGGCTTAGGTGTTGTCTGTGTTCAGGGTACGGAATTAGAAGTATTTTGTGGAGGCCCTTCCTGTTGCTAGTTTTAGTGTCTGCCGGAGCCTGAGGGCAACTAGGGGCACAGTAGCTCATTATGAAGTTTCCTGCTACATAGTTCTGGCCTGTAGGCTCTGTAGGTTCTATAGATTTATAGCAGAGGTTGCCTGAATACAGGCACCGAGGTGAGGCCACTTCACTGGCTCAAAACTTGAGGCTCTGAACTTCTGGCGAGCAGGGTCTGTGCTGGGGTAGATGAAGGTGGGCCAGACTTAACTCTGTCATCCAAAGGAGTATGGGGAACAAGAAGGAATCACATCTCTCCTGTTGCCTGTGTGAATCTGCGCCTTCAGAGTCTAAGAATCTGCCTGTCTGTCTCTCTAAAGCTGTTCCCCAAAATTCAAGATGGCTGCACTGTATCTGGCTAGCAATCCACTCACCAGTCAGCCTCCACTTTTCCCTGCCCCTGCTCAACTTCTCCTCTCAGTAGGTATTCAACCTTTCCTCTACAGTGTAGGGGTTCCAGGACTATCCAGTGTGGCTGTTTTATTTGTTGTTGTTGTTGTTGTTGTTAGGTGCCATCAAGTTGGTACCAACTCATAGTGATCCTACCTATGTACAACAGAACGAAACACTGCCCGTTCTTGGGCCAACCTCACAATTGTTGCCACATTTGAGCCCATTGATGGTGCCACTTTGCCAATCCAACTCACTGAGGGTCTTCCTCTTTTTCTCTGACCCTCCTCCACCTTACCAAACATGATATCCTTTTCCAGCAACTGGTCCCTCCTGACAATATGTCCAAAGTATGAGAGATGAAGTTTGGCCATCGTGCCTCCAAGGAGCACTTCTTCCAACACAGATCTGTTGGTTCTTTTGGCAGCCCATGGCACTTTCAATATTCTTCTCCAACACCATAACTCAAAAGTATCAATTCTTAGGTCTCCTGTATCTTTGTTGTGGAGAGTCTCTGTAGCATGTCTGCCTAATCTGCCAATTTATCAGAAGTTATTTAATGGTTTGAGAAAAATTTCCACATATGTATTTACTGTCTAATATCTGGTAGCGTAGTGGTTACGAATCAGGCTGCGAATCTTAAGGTCAGTGGTTCAAAACTACCAGCCGCTCCGCAGGAGAAAGATGAGGCTTTCTACTCCCGTAAGGATTTACACCCTTGGAAACCCTGTACAGGGTCGCTATGGGTCGGAACCGACTCGACGGCACTTAACAGCAACAACAACAATAGTTATGTGAGGGAACTTCAGAAAGTAAATGGAAACATGGAATGAAAAGATCTTGGAACTTTTTTCATGAGCTTTGAAGTCCTCTTGTATAGTTGCCATTTTCTGGACCACAGATTTTTAGTTGGGACTGACTGTAAACTCAAGTTAAAATTTGTTATGTTACAGTACATGACTTTTAAAGCAAACTTGGTAAGATTCCGTTTTTGCTTGAAGTTTAAGTTTTGTCAAGCATTGTAATGACCTCCTTTATCTGCAGGTGTGTCTGTCCAGGTGACTGAGCTAATTAATCCTAGCAGTCCTCATATGCCATGGGCTCCCTGGGTGGTCTTGGTAGAAAGGCTTGGCAAATGGCCCTTTCCTTCTCCTGCTTAGAAATACTTCATAACTTTGATTGCTTGTAGAATAAAGGCCAAATTCCTTGGCATGGAATCCATTGTTCCTCACCTCATGACCCCAACTGGCCTTTTCATCTTCATATCTTGACACAAATGGAGGCTCCACCTCCACGAATATATACTTTTAGCAACATAGAGCACAGACCCAAGTAAATTTTACTGTGTAAGAAATTCTGCCTGGAGTGTGATTCCTTTTCTTTACTTTTTAAACTCATATTTCTACCCCTACTCAAACGACACTTCTTCTGTGACACCTTCTTGAGTTTTTTAGGAACTTCAAAAAAAAAAACAAAAACCCACAAAACTCACTGCCATCAAGTCTATTCCGACCCATAGTGACTCCTTATAGGGTTTCTGAGGCTGTAAATCTTTATGAAAGCAGAAAGTCTCATCTTTCTCCCAAGGAGCAGCTGGTGAATTTGAACTACCGGCCTTACGGTTAGCATTCCAGTGCTTATCCTACATCACCCTCAGGGATCCTTCCAGTATCGACCAGAATCCATAAAAACTGTAAAATTTGTTGAGAGTAAATTACTATCCAAAGTAAATTACTAAATTTACTTAGAGACCCTATCTATGTGCAACAGAACAAAACACTGTGGGGTCCTGTACCATTGTTGCAATTGATTGCTATGTTTAAGTCCGTTGTTGCTATTCCCATTAATTATTGATTAATGTTTATGGTAGAACTCTGCATGTTGGTCGGTTATTGCAAATTCAGCTCATGGCCACTGACTCCTGCCAGGACCTCCCTGCAGCTACTTCCTAGTCTGCTGTGAGGCCCTTATGTGCGTGGGCTAAGGCATTTCTACATCTTTTACAGTTCTGCTTTCAATTCCTATTTTAGTTTTCCCTTTTCTACTTTTGTCACACTGACCCTGATGCTTGATAAAGTGTACTTGTGTTTAGGTCCCTTGGAAGGGACCTGTGTTTATTCGTTTGCTCCATCTTGATGAGTAGTACATCTGTTAATATCTTTCCCTTAGGGTATGCTTTTACCAATTTATTTGAATTCTGAACTAAGCTCTGTTTCTGGAAACATGGAATCATTGTTAGAAGGGGTTTTACTCCTTACATGTGATGAATTGACATAGGTTTCCATTCTGGCGGATCAGTAACTTGGTTTGATCGTAGAGCTTGAATACCATAGCAGTGAAGAGCACAGCTTTAGAGGCAAAGAGCTTTGAGAGCATCCTGTTTCTGCCTTTACCTGGGAAACTCCAGGCAAGTTACTTAATCTCTCTGAGCCTCTATTTCATCATCAGTAAAATGGGGATAATTATACTACCCACCTCACAGATTTGTTGAGAAATGAGGTGGTTATGTGTAAAGAGCTTACTTAGCATAGTGTTTATCACTTAATAAACACTCAGTACAAGTCCTGGTGTGGCACTGTGGGTTAATGCGCCAGACTGCAAAGCCGTTAAAACTGCATTGTCTGTGGTTCAGGCTTACCAATCACTCCTCAGAAACGCTATACGGGGTCATTGTGGGTCAGAACCGACTTGACGGCACTTAACAACAACAACAACAACATAATAACTATTAATTTTATTTTTTCTTGACATTTCTTAATATATATGATTTACTCCCCTTTTCACTCAGAAAATTTTTTTTAATCATTTCTAATTAGGCCTAAAATAATTACCCTATTGTTGTTGTTAAATGCTGTTGACCCATAGCGACCCTGTATAAGGTTTCTGAGGAGCAGCCGGTGAGCTAGAAGCACCAGCCTTGCAGTTCACATGGCTTTGCAGTCTGGTGCATTAACCCACAGCGCCACACCAGAACTCAAAAATAATTACCCTAGAAAACATAAAGATCTATGTGAAATTTTTTTCCTGTTGCATAAATACTACATACGTGTGTGTTTTTTATGTGCACTGTAGGGTTATCACTGGCCTGCTAACTGTGTGGTGGGAGGTTCAAACCAGCCAGCAACTCCTGGGAACTGACTCAATGGCACTTAATAACAACAACCAGTAGGATATAATTTCATAAGTTTGTGGCAAAGCAGCTCTCTATTTATTTATTGTTCCTTACGTGAAGTCATTTTCTTTCTTGGATCCCTAATAGAGGCCTATGATGCTGCTGCTTTTCTTGCTATGATACAGATGGTCTCTTTTAGATTTTGCAGGTACCTTCTCTTTCTGATAAGCATGTTAAATCTAACACTGCCTTTCTGATAGCCAAGTTTTCAAAGCTTTACCAGCCTTGGATTCCATTATTAATGCTAAAATATAATTCCAGTCAAACTTAATTTTAGGTTTTGTACTGTCTTGTGCTTATATCCTTCTGTCAGCATATTGTGTGGACTTTGTGCTTTAAAGGGTTTAAGTACTCAAAACATTTTGGAAGTGTGGATTCTACAATCAGTTCTGCCTCTAACTTACTTAGTGACCTTGGGCAAGTTGCTTCACCTCTAGAGCTCAGTCTACCCATTTATAAGGTAAAGGGACTGGGTCTGTTGATCTCTGATACATCTGTAATGATTTTTCCTGGGTGTTTCTATCTATGTTGTAGTTGTTTTTAAGTGCCGTTGAGTTGGTTCTGATTCATAGCGACCCTGTACAGAGTTTCTGAGGAGCAGCTAGTGGGTTTGAATTGCCCATCCTATGGTTCGTAGTCCAGTGCTGATCCTACAGCACCACACCAGCTTCTATCTATAGGGTAATGCATTTGGGGTAAAAGGGACACAGGCTCTATCTTTAGCTTTATTATTAATTGCCTCTAGTAAATAGGATCTAGCTGATTTTTTCATCTTGATTTTGAATAAGGCCCAGAAACATAAAGTGTTTTTAAAATAAAAAATTAGCTCTACTACTCACACAGTATTAATAGCATGCTGTTGTTGATAAGTGCTGTTGAGCCAGTTCTGACTCATAGCATCCCTATGTAGGGTTTCCAAGGAGGAGTGTCTGGTGAGCTTGAACTACTGACCTTGCAGTTCAAACCAACCTTGTAGTCCAGCGCATTAACCCTAACACCACACATTGCCAAAACTGGTTACATGACGGCACACAACCACAAGGAGGTGAGGAGTTGGGACTTTGAGTGCCTCGAAAGAGAAACAGCATTAATGACTACCATATTCAATCATCCACCCACCAATTTAGTGATAATTCGATGCTTAGCTTTTATATGTCAGACACTGGGTGAGGTCCTGGGGAGTCAGAGATGATTATATCTTGGAGAACTTCAGATAGTATTTGACCATTCCAATTGCACATGTCAAATTTATATCTGATAAACATGGAAAAGCACTGATGAAACAAGGTTGTAATGGCTTGGCATTCGTATGGCTACAACTCAAAAGACTGCATCTAAACATACTCTTAAGACAAAGCTGGTCTATTTCGTAGTGCCTTCCTCAGTTTGCCATTATCATAATAGTTTATTGACCTAATAATGAATATATAAACTGCAATGAATAATAAAACTTTATTTAGTCATACTTTCATTTGATGATTAAAATAATTGTTATGCCTGTCTTTTTAAAAATAAGCAGAATAAAATTGAAATAGAGATTTATATAAAGAAAAACTTAAAGTCTGGCTTGGTGAATGCTAGGTAAATGCTCATCAAAAAAGAAAATTCTGCATTGATATTTTTATGACTTATTTAGAGAATATATATGTGGCAGCAGGATTTATATGTATTTTTTCTTTCTGGTTCACAGCTTAAGAAAAATCCTAATTATTGTTTATGAATAGCAAATGAACATTTATTAGTTATATACTCTGACCCAGTCATTACATTCAATATGTAAAAGAACCCAGTGGGCTTCTTTTACATATTAAAAAAAATTGCAATGAATTAAAAAAATGATTGAGATGAAATTCACATAACATAAAATGTAACCATTTTAAAGTGACCAGTTCAGTGGCATTTACTATATTCACAGTGTTGTGCAACCACTACCTCTGTCTTATTTTGTTCATAAACATGTCCATCATTCCAAAACAAAACCATATATCCATTAAACAGTTTCTCCCCACTCCCTAGCTCCTGGCAACTACTAATCTGTTCCCAGTCTCTATGGATTTAACTGTTTTACATATTACATATAAACAGAATCGGATAATATGTGACCTTTTGTATGGCATGATATTTTCAAGGTTCGTTCACAACGTTGCTGTTGTTAGGTGCTATTGAGTTGGTACCCACTCATAGTGACCTTTTGCACAACAGAATGAAACACTGCTCAGCCCTGCGTCAACCTCACAGTCTTGCTATACTTGAGTCCACTGCTGCTTTCCAACCTGAGAGGCTTATTTTCTGACACTATATCAGACAATATTCTGGCTGATCTTCATCATGTTTTAATATTCAGTGTTGTGGTGCTATCTGATAGTGGTCTTCTATTCATAAGGTTTTCAGTGACTAAATATTCAGAAGTTGTCTGTCTGTCCTTCTTCCTAGTCTGTCTTAGTCTGGAAGCTCATCTGAAATTTGTCCACCATGGATGACCCTGCTGGTATTTAAAATACTGGAGGCATTGTGTCCAGAATCCCAGCAACATGCAAGCCACCACAGTATGACAAACTGACAGGCGAGTGGCGATTTCACATTGTAGCTTATATAAGTACATCATTCCTTTTTATGTCTAAGTAGTAATCCATTGTATAGGTATGCCACAATTTGTTAATCCATCTGTCGGTGGAATCTTTTTGAGTATCTGTTTTTAGTTCTTTAGTATATATATCTAGGAGTGGAATTTCTGGGTTATATGTTAATTCTCTGTTTGACCTTTTAAGGAACCACCAAACTGTTTTCTGCAATGGCTGGACCATTTTACATTCCTTCTAGCCATGGGTGAAGTTTCCACCTTTTTCACATCCTCACCAAAACTTGTCATTTTCCATGTTTTGATGATAGCTATCTTAGAGGGTGTGAGTGTGATTCCTGATTTGCATTTCCCTAGTTACTAATGGGAATGCCAGCACTCTATAGGATAAGCACTGAGCTGCTAACGTCAAGATGGGCTTTTTGAGCCCACCAGCTGCTCCTTATGAGAAAGATGAGACTTTCTGCTCCCCAAAAGATTTATAGCCTCAGAAACCCTATACAGGTTTGCTATGAGTTGAAACCGACTGGATTGCATTTAACAACAATGACTGACGATTTTGAACATTTTTTCATATGCTTATTGGCCATTTGTATATCTTCTTTGGAGAAACATGTCAAATTCTTTGCCCATTTTTTTGTCGGGTTGTTTGTCTGTTGTTTGATCATTTTTTGAAGGAGGTGATGTATTTGAATCACTGCTCTAATTTGACTCTCAATGTTTCTACTTGGAGGGTCTGTAATTCTGAAACCAAATTCATCAGCTTAGATGATGACTTCATCCATCTTTAACCTGGCTGGCACTATTATCATTAATAAAGATATTTAAGAGGGCCTACATATGTTCCAAGGCGTCCTGGTTGCATAGTGGATTACGAACTGGGCTGCTAACAGCAACATCAGCAATTAGAATGTACCAGTTGCTTCCTGAGAGAACGATGAGGCTTTCTACTCCTGTAAAGATTTACAACCTTGGAAACCCTATACTGGGTCACTATGAGTTGGAGCGGATTCCTCGGCACACCACCACTGCCTCTACATATGTACCAGACCTGATTTTAGAGAGAACAGATGGACTGCTCCTGTGGTGCTTAGTTTCTGTTTGGGAAAGAAATAACTAATAAGCAAATAAGCTTTAAATATGATTCTAATCATTACCATAAAAGAAGTAACCATTTTGGTATTGTGTGCATATAGGGTACAATGGATGGTTCAGGCTTTATGTCAAGAAGGTCTGTTTGACCCCCTTCCAAGACTAAGACTCAATGGGAATATGCACTCTGATTGGTGACCACGCTCGTCACCGATAAGGGGAAGTGAAGGAAAAACAGCAATGAAGCTGCAAGCTAAGCCCTACAATGTTCAATAGACTCCTGTGAACCTGGGTGGAGACCTGGTTGGCCAGCAGTGTGGCAAGACCTGGGGACTCTTGGGCCCAGAGTCAGTGACATAGCCACAGAGGACTAGAGTGGAGAGTGAAGTGTCCAGCTGATAAGAAGAGAGGGCATATGCATAAGAACACCCACACTTGCAGATAATACCCACTTGACCTGGCTTCAATGACTGGATGATCAGAGCTCAACCAAAAGAAGAAAGAAGAGGAAAAAAAGAGTAATCTGATATAGTTTGATGAACTTGACCTACACATATGGATGTGGTAGCTCAAAAGAGAGAACAAATCCTTACAGCAAGAATCATTCCCACTCCCTCCATACACAGAGTAGATAGGCATGGGTACCTTGGACATTGGCTACCCAAAATGGGGGGCTACAAAGGCAAGAAGTGACTGGCTTACAAGCTTTCAAGAGGGAACCTAGATCCAGAGGGAGTGAAGGAAGGTAGAATCTCCAGTGAGTAGTATCCAATCTGTCTAGGCGGGGCTGATGAAATGAAATGCGGATAGGTCTCTTGTGATACAATAGAGAATAATTGTTATCAGGACTGCTTGTGACGGTTGGAAATGTACAGGTAGATGTTTTGTAGCAAGGAGGGGAGTGATTAACTTTGCAGTCTAGGAGCGGCGGTCCCTGGGACCATCAAGGGAGAAGAGCTGAGAGCGGGACCCTACCCAGAGAAGCAGTGATGCCTGAGATGGAGGCAGAGACAATGACATGGAGAGATGGAGCAGTTGGGGACTTTAGAACACAGAGAGGGAGAGGGGCTGTGTGCTGATGACTGGGAGGCAGGCTTGTAGTGTATACCCTATGGTTGGTTGATGATGCATGGAGGGGATTGTAACCATGGCAATGAAATGATATACAATAGGATGAATGTAAAACTAATGTTCCGCCATATAACCTATCACATAATTTACAATAAAACATTAAAAAAAAAAAGAAGAAGAAGGTCTGTTTGAGAAAGGGACATTTAACCTGAATGGGAGCAGAAAGTTTCGAGTTCCTAAAGCTTAAAATAAAGAGCGCTTGGTAGCATATTGGTTATGAATCGCTAACCTCAAGGTCAGCAGTTCAAAACTACCAGCTATTACACAGAAGAAAGATGAGGTTTTCTGCTCCCATAAAGATTTACAGCCTCGGAAATCCTGTACAGGGTCGCTATGAGTTAGAACGGACTTAATGGCATATAACCACCAAAGCTTAGACTGTCAGTTATATTCCACTGTTTTTTCCCTACTTTTAATTACCATGCTGAGTTGATTTCATCTTAGAATAATCCTGTTATTTTCACTTGTATGACCCTTACCCATGTCGTGGACCCTATTACAGCCTTTCAGGACAGGAGGGAGGAGAGTCTCCTACGGGCTTCCTGCTGTCTTCCTCCTTCTGCTGCAGCCCTAGGGGTTGTCACCTTAATTATTCTCTTAGCCAGTTACAGGTTCTCTTATTTGAATCCTGCATTAACTCCCTATTGTGTGGTTTATTAAGAACAAAGTCCTGCAGTATTCAAGCCTTGTATTCTGAGGCCTCAACTCACTTTACCAGTTTGCTAATCTATTCTGTGCACATGCCTGCTCCTTTCCTGTCTGCGCTTTTGCTCACATTGTTCTCTTTGCCCGGAATGCCTCCCTCCCAATACCCTCCTTCCTTTATCAATCTCATCCGCTTTAAAGGCCCATCTCAAACAGTACCTCCTCCCTGAACCACGTTTTAATCCCCTAGAATGTGTGCAGAGCTTTCTTTGTCCTTCTCTCATGGCGTGCGCCTTATTCCAACCTTGTTAAGTTTCTTGTGCCTTTGTTTTATTACAGTATCAAAGCAGGAACTCTGTCTTTAAATGTCTGTACTCCTCCATAACACACACAGGTTGTTTAATGTAGAATATTTTATTGAATTATAATCTGTGTCTTTCTCTTCCCTTTTTCCTACCTCGTTATACATTGAGGTAAGGAAGACTGTATTTCTAAAATATATCTCATATCCTTTTGGGGAACAAGGTACAATGTCAGCCAAGTCAAAACAAAAAAAGGCCTACGTGTTCTTGCTTTCTTCATTTGGTGGTGTGGAAACTGCAGCTAGTCATCGATGCTGGCTCATGTACATCTCTGTGTGCTCCCAGCACATCTACAGAGAAAGGGTCATGGGAGGAATGCAACAGTTCCTGTTTTGTTTTCTTTGTTCTGTGTATGGGGGAGGATGAAGAATGAAGACATTAGAAAAAAAAATACCTCCTTCAAGGCGGCTTTTGTGGTATTTGTATGCCACCCATGTTAACTTGTTATTGCTGTTGTTAAGTGCTGTCGAGTTGGTCCTGACTCATAGTGAATCTATATAAGGTTTCTGAGGCTTTAAAATTTCGCAGGAGCAAGGAGCTCTGGTAGCGTAGTGGTTACGAATTGGGCTGTGAACCTTAAGGTCAGCGGTTCGAAACTACCAGTCGCTCCACGGGAGAAAGATGAGGCTTTCTACTCCCGTAAAGATTTACACCCTCGGAAACCCTGTACAGGGTCGCTATGGGTCGGACCCGACTCGATGGCACTTAACAACAACAACAACATCTCCCAGAGTGACTGGTGGGCTTGAACCGCAGACCTTGTGGTTCCCAGTCCAGTATTTATAATATGGAGCTACCACCCCTCCCCCCTGCCATACTTAGTAGAGAGCTAAAATGTAGGTAATAACTTTTTATGGATTTTATTTGTAAACATAAGCCTTGTGTATTTGTAAGTTTTCTTGAGTACATGTTGGTTACTTGCGAGCTCTTCTGTGGTTCTGCAACAGACCATTAAAAGGCAGCTATGACTCTGTCAAGCCCACGATGTAGTCAAGCCCACGATGTAGTCAAATCCATGACGCTAGTTTTCTTACCGTTCATGTTTTGAAGACTGCCCACATGGGTTAGAAAGTGGCAGGTTTGTTAAAGTCTTATTTTCTGAGGCACTTTTCTTAGAGCAGCCCTGCAATGTGACACAATGAAGTGTTCCATCTATTGTAGTAGATAGTCATGTAATCTAACATTTGCAAGTTAAAGCAGTATAGCCATATAATCCTTCAACAAATATTTATTAAATTCATCCTATATGCCATAAGGAGTCCTGGTGTGGCACTGAAGGACAATGCACTGGACTGCAAGGTTGGCAGTTCAAGCCCGCCAGCTGCTCCTCTGAAACCCTATACTGGGTTGCTATGACTTGGAACTGACCCAAGTGCACTTAACAACAACAACATGTGCCATAACCTGCTTTAATTGCTGTTGTTATTAACTGTTGTTGAGTTGGTTGTAATTCGTAGCAACAGTGCATAGGGTTTCCAAGGCTGTAAATCTTCACAGGATCAGAACGTTTCATCTTTCTCCCATGGAACTGTTAGTAGGCTCGAACCTCTGACTGCTTTTGAAAGTCCCAACCAACTTCTAGATTAGTGAATCAAGTCCTTAACTGTACCTAGGTGTTTTGTTTTCTTTCAAAGCCTGATATTGTTCTTATCTTCAAACATGATGCTTAGAGCAATTGTTCCATTCCTCTGTTTAATAATGTGTAATAATTTTAAAGGATGTTAGCTTGATATTTTAGTCTCCTTCATCACTTTTATGAGAAGCTTGGCTGTTTGGATTGGATTGTAATTATGTTATTCTGCTACTTAAGAGGAAATAAATAGTTCCTCTCGAGCTGGATTTACAATCTTAAACATATGAAGTGATGGTATTACAGATTATTTAAAGTATGCATACTCTCTAAGGGAAATAACCCAAACAATTGTGTTTTATTTGTACAATATATACCATCCCTTGTAGTTGTTTTTAAATGACATCGAGTTCATTCCAACTCATGGTGACCCTGTGTACTGTTTCTGAGGAACAGCAGGTGTATAAGAGACTCTTACTGCCACCAACTCACTATCATTGGTTCCACAATGGCAGTAAAAGATTATTTTTTAAAAGTTTACTTGGCAAGGCTGTATTCTTTTAAATAAATACTCATAATAAATTGCTAAAGTTTTATGTAATAATTTCTTCCTCCAAAAGGGCAATATTAAACATTGATAACATATTATTGTATGTGTATATATATATATATTTGGCAATGGCTATGGCCTTGCTAGATGCGTGCTAAAACATAAATAATATATATAAAGCCTCACCTCCTGCAGGCCTTTGTTGGGTACTTGCACTGAATGTATCATTCAGTTTAAATGAAAACCTCTGAGTGTATTGATGTTGTTAGGTGCCATCAAGTTGATTCCAACTCCTAGCAACCCCCATGTACAATAAACTAAAACACTGACCAGTCCTGCACCACTCTCACCATTGTTGCTGTGTTGGAACCCCTTGTTGTGACCCCTGTGTTAGTCCATCTCGTTGAGGGTCTTCCTCTTTTCTCTGACCCTATATGAAGCATGATGTCCTTCTCTAGGGACTGGTTTCTCCTGACAACTTGTTCACAGTGTATGAAACAAAGTCTCTCTAGTCTCACATCTAGGGAGTATCCCAGCTGTACTTCTTCTAAGACAGATTTGTTCATTCTTCTGGCAGTCCATGGCCTATTTAGTATTCTTTGCCAACATAAAAATTCAAAGGCATCATTTTATCTCTGGTCTTCCATATTCATTCATGTGCGTATCAGGTGATTGAAAATACCTTGACTTGTGTCACTCAAACCATAGTCTTCAAAGTGACATCTTGGCTTTCTTTTTTTTTTTTTTAAACTATTTTATTGTGAATCATGTGATCGTTTACATGGGAGAACATTAGCTTTACATTCATCCTAATATATATGTATATCATTACATTGCCATGGTTACAATCCCCTCCATGCATCTTCAACCAATTAAAGGGTATACCCTGCAAGCCTGCCCCCTGGTCATTAGCACACAGTCCCTCTCCCTCTCTGGGTCTAGAGTTTCCAGCTGCTCCATGTGCCCATGTCATTGTCTCTGCCTCCATCTCTGGTGTCACTGTTTCTCTGGATAGGGTCCCGCACTCTGCTCTTGTCCCTTGATGGTCCCAGGGGCCTCCGCTCCTGGCATCTTGGCCTTTTTTGCATGTGTATCATCTTTTCCTTTAGTTGATATTGGACTCATCATTTTTGTTTTTTAACACTTATTTTTTTTCCCCAGCAGATCTTCCCAATGATGTTGGATAAGTGTTATTTATTTGTTTCATTGTGCATATGAGACAGCAGGCTCAGAGACATGAAGTAGTAACTTGTTGAAGTTCAAACAGCTACTAGATGGCAGAGTTGGCACTCAAATATCTGAATTCAAATATTACTGTCTTTTGTCACAGGATAGTTATAATTTTTAGAAGGAGAAATAAAACACAGTTTTTATTTATTTTTTTTTAATGCCCTTGATATTGATTAGATTTTGTTAGTGCCAAAGTATGTGTGTGTGTATGTTTAAGCTTTGACATACAGTTGGTGTTTCTGATACATTTCCCTCGTGGCTTATGACTAGGATGCTTGGCCAGCATCACTGGGATTTAATAACCTAATTTAAACTAGGGACTACAACCCAAACAATGGCTTTGATTCAGCAGATAGGAAAGTGAGGAAGTAGTTGTTATCGTATGTCAGTGAAATTTTTATTTTTATGCATTTTGAGCCATGGGTCACACAGCAGACAGCATCGGAAAACCCTGTCGGAAGCCCCTGTCACTTCCTGAGCACTGATTGCCTTTTCCTTTGAGGGAGCAGTTCATACAACCATTTCAGAAAACAGAGATGATGACTTCCACTTCCTTGGCATTGAATGCTTCCTTTCTCTTGAACAATTGTCTTTAAGGGACAATGATCATTGCAGTAGTGCAGAACAAAACAAGCTCTTTGTCTTTGTATATAGTTTAATTTCTAAACTAACACTTGTTGTTAATTGCCATTGAGTCAGTTCTGACCCATAGCGACCCTGTATAGGGCTCCGATGAGCGACTGGTAAGCTTGAACTGCCGACTTGAGGTTCAAACCAACTTTGTAGTCCAGCACATTAACCCATAGCACCACACCAGAACTCCAAAAATAAAAAACAAAAAACCCCACTACTGCCCTTTAAATAAAAGAGAAGGAAATTAATATTTACTGAGCATTGCTCTACAAGTCCCTCAAGGGTAGCAACCATATGTCTTACTTATAAATGAATATAGGATGCCTGCCACAGCACCAAACTCTGTTCGTGTGTAACTGACCTGAAAGAATGACACTGTGTCATGCTCTGTGGTATCACAAACATTAAATGCAAATATCCTATAGTAGGCAAGCTAGAGAAGAGCCCATTACTGTACAAGTGTACAGCCAGTGTTTTGTTCCAACTCTGAAGGATGAGCATAACATGGTAAAATGGATGATAGCTATGATGCCATGGGGGGCTCCAAAAATATATGGATCATTTCAGAAGGATGTTTTTTGCAAGATTCTATAACCCTGGCAAATCTTCTTATTAATTTGAATGAGAGTCATTTATTTGTAATTTTTGTTCTCCAGATAAAGGAGTCCTAGTGGCTAAAGGATAATGCACTGGACTGCCAGGTCAGTTTGAACCAGAAGGTGGGCAGTTCAAACTTACCAGCTGCTCCTCGGAAACCCTGTACAGGGTTGCTGTCAATTGGAACTGACTCAACAGCACTTAGCAACAAGTGGCACTGTGGGATAAGCATTGCACTGCTAACTGCAAGGTTGATAGTTCAAACCCACCAACTGCTTCACAGGAGAAAGACGAGGCTATCTGCTTCTGTAAGATTTACAGTCTCAGAAATTCTGTGTAGGGTTGCTATGAGTCAGAACTGACTCAGTTTATTCCCCAGATAGCTTTTTTTTTATCCCTACTCCCCAACCCAACCATGTATGCACATACATTTACTCTTCTTCTAGTTCCTTCTGCAAAGATTTATTCTGTAAATTCTTTGATTTACAAGGTGAATAGCAATTTGTAACTTTCTCTAGGCCCTTGTTGGGTACTTGCCACGTGTATCAACCAACTTAAAACCCTCATAACTTAAACCTTCTGGAATAGGTCCCCTTCTGTTGTTTAAAAATATCCTTTTTTCAGGAAATTCTTCTCTGTTAATTGGAAAAGTAGCTTGGGTGTTTCTGGTTGTATTTTTTTCTAGAAAGATTATTGGTTCTTTTGGCATTCCATGGTACCTTCAGTATTCTTCACCAGTACCACAATTCAAACGTATCATTTCTTCTATGGTCTTCCTTATTCGTTGTCCAGATTTCACATACATATGAGGCAATTGAAAATATCAAGGCTTACAACAGGTGCACCTGAGTCCTCGAAGTGACATCTTTGCTCTTTAACACCTAAAAGAATTTTTTGCAACAGATTTTCCCAATGTAATATGTCATTTCATTTCTTGACTGCTGCTTCCATGAGCATTGATTATGGATCTAAGTAAAATGAAATCTATGACAACTTCCATCTTTTCTTTGTCTACCATGATGTTGTTTATTGGTCCAGTTTGAGGATTTTTGTTTTCTATACATTGAGAGAAGTAGTTTGTCCTTCTTTATTCCTAGTCTGTCTTTGTTTGGAAGCTCATCTGAAACCTGTCCACCATGGGTGACCCTGCTGGTTATTTAAAATACCGGTGGCATAGCCCTCAGAAGCACGGCAATTCAGACCACCACAGCACGACAGACAAGACAAGTGGTGGTTGTGTGGTTGCTTTTAAACACGAATCTCCTTGCGCTACGGCCCTTAAGTCCAGCACAAAGGTGGGATTTCAGTCCTGGTGGGATGTCGTGTCAGTCAAGAGGCAGAAGCCTCAAAGCCATGATCCAATGGCTAGGCCGGGACGGCGCCCTCTCATGGGGGTGGGGGTGGGGTAAGTGGGACAGCCTGGCCATCATTCAGCCGCCGCCCCCTCCATTAGCGCGACCAATGAGCCTGTTCCAAATCATAGCAACCAGTGATTTGGATAGGGTTTCCGAGGAGCAGCTGGTAGGTTTCAACCACTGTTCTTGTGGTTAGCAGTCCATTGCTTATCCTTCTGTGCCACAAGGAGTTTCAGGTTTGCTAGAGACCTCTGTGCATAGCCCTGGGGAAGATTCTCTCCATAAGTTAACTGAAGAGCAGAGATGTCAGCTTGAGGACTAAGGTGCGCCTTACCCAAGCCATGGTATTTTCAGTAACCTCATATGGATGCGAAAGCTGGACAGTGAATAAGGAAGATCGTAGAAGAATTGATGCCTTTGAGTTGTGGTGTTGGAGGAGAATACTGAAAGTGCCATGGACTGCCAAAAGAACCAATAGGTCTGTTTTGGAAGAAGTGCAACCAGAGTGCTCCTTGGAGGCCAAGATGGCTATAAGCTTCGTCTCTCCTACTTTGGATACATTGTCCGGAGAGAACAGTCACTGGAGAAGGATGTCATGCTGGGTAAGGTGGAGGGTCAGAGAAAAAGAGGAAGACCCCCAACGAGATGGATCAGCAAGGTGGCATCATTGATGGCGTCAAGCGTGGCAACGGTAGTGAGGTTGGCCCAGGATCGGACATTGTTTCGTTCTGCTGTGCATGGGGTCGCTGTGAGTCAGTTCTGACTCAATGGCACCTGACAACAACAACAACATACATTGAGAGACAAATCCATATGGAAGGGTATGATCTTCATCAACAAGTGCTTCAAGCTCTCTTTACTTCCAGCAAGCAAGGTTGCTTTATCCTAACCTTTATCCAATTCTGATGCCAATTTCTTCTTCATATACAGTCCAGCTTCTTGAATTACGTACAGCATGCAGATTGAATAAGTCTGGTAAAAGGATGCAATCCTGATGCACACCTTCCCTGATTATAAATCATATAATATCCCTTGTTCTGTTGGAGCTACTGTCTTTTGGTCTATAAGTTCTGCATGAACACAGTGAAATGTTTTGGAATTCCATTCTTTGCAATGATATCCATAGTTTGTTATGATCCACACAGTCAAATACCTTTGCATAGATAGTAAAGCACAAGTAAACATCTTTTTGGTGTTCTCTGCTTTCAATCAAGATCCATTTGACTTCAGCAGTGGTAGCCTTAGTTCCACGTCCTCTTCTGAATCCAGCTTGAATTTCTGGCAGCTCCCTTTTGATGTGTGCCACAACTGTTTTTAAGTGATTTTAATCAAAATTTTACTTATATGTGATATTAAATGTTATTACTTGATAATTTCTGCATTCTGTTGGGTCACCTTTCTTTGGAATAGGCAAGATATGGATCTTTTCCAATCAGTTGAACAAATTTTTTGGTATAGACTAGTCAGTGCTTCCAGTTTTGTTAACAATTTGTTGAAAGAGTTCAGTTTGGTGAGCCATCAGTTTCTGGAGCCTTATTTTTCACTAATGTCTTCTGTGCAGGTTGGACTTGTTCCTTCAATACCATTGATTATTGGTCATATGCTACCTCCTGAAATAGTTGAATGTTGACCATTTCTTTTTGGTGTAGTCCTTCCATCTTGTTTTGATGCTTTCTATATTGTTCAATATTTTGCCCATAGAATGTTTCGATATTTGAATTTTTTCTTCAAGTATTTCAGCTTGAGAAATGTTGGATGTGTTCTTCCCTTTGGTTTTCTAACTCCAGTTTTTTGCACATTTCATTATAAGACTTTGCTTTATCTTCTCTAGCTGCCCTTTGAAATCTTCAGTTTAACGCCTTTGTTTCACCATTTTTTTCCATTCACTTAGCTACTCTATGTTTAAGAGCAAATTTCAGAGTCTCTTTTGGCATATACTTTTATTTTTTCTTTCCTGTCTTTTTAATAATCTCTTGCTTTCTTCATTTAATATATTCTTTGGTCTTTGGCCGTTAGTGTTCAGTGTGTCAAATCTGTTTTTGAGATTGTAAATTCAGGTGGGATATTACTGAAGGTTATATTTTGCTTCTCGTGGACTTGTTTTAATTTTCTTCAGCTTCAGCCTGAACTTGCATATAAACAGTTGATAATCTGCTCCACAGTTAGCCCCTGGACTTGTTTTGACTAATGATTTTGAACTGCTTCATCATCCCTTTCCTCAGTTGTCTTAAGTCCTATGTATTCCACATGGTGAAATCCACACGTATATTTGTGAAAAAAGGTTTTGCTATGAAGAAGTCATTGGACTTGCAAAATGCTGTCATATGATCTCTGGTGTTATTTCTGTCACCTAGACCATATTTTCCAACCAGTGATTCCTCCACTTTGTTTCCAACTTTTGCATTCAAATCACCTGTAATTATCTGTGGTCTTGGTAGTATGCCTGATCAGTATCAGACTGCAGAAGTTGGTTGGTTGGCTGTGTGCCATCAACTCAGTTCTGACTCATAGTGACCCTGCATGGGATTTCCTAGGCTGCAAATCTCTATGGGAGCAGAAAGCCTCATCTTTCTCCTGTGGAGTGGCTACTGGGTTCAAACTACTGACTTTGCGGTTCACAACCCAATGTGTAGCCCACTACACAACCAGGACTCCCGAAGAAGTTTGTAGAACTCTTTAGTTTCTTCCTCATTGGCTTTGATGGTTGGTATGTAAATTTGAAAAATAGTTGCATTAAACTGGTCTTCCTTGTAGGCATATGATATTATCCTATCACAGATAGCATTGCATTTAAAGATAGATTCTTAAAATATTCTTTTTTACAATGAATGTGGTGCCATTCCTCTTAAATTTGTCATTCCTAGCAAAGTAAACCATCGCTTTTCAAGTGCCGTCGAGTTGGTTCTGACCCACAGTGACCCTGTAGAGGGTTTCTGCAGAGTGGCTGGTGAGCTTGAACTGCTGACCTTGCGGCTCAAACCAACTTTGCTTTCCAACCCATTAACCCACAGCACCACACAGCCGTATGAATATCCAATTCAAAACAGCTAATACCTGTCTATTTCAGGACACTGATGCCTAGGATTAAGGAGACTTGGTGACATAGTGGGTTATGAGTTGGGCTGCTGACTACAAGATCAGCAGTTCAAATTCACCAACCCCTCCTTGGGAGAATGATGAGACTTTCTGCTTCCATAAAGATTTGTTTTTTAAGTTTTTATTGTGAATTAAGTGAAAATTTACAGGGCAGATCATCAGTTTTACATTCAACAAATCTTATACTTTGTTTCATTACAATGGTGATAATCCCCTCCATGTAGTATTTCTCTCTATTCATATTAGCTTTTTTTTTTTTTAAACACTCAGGCATATATAATAATTTACACCACCAAAGGGCCCATTCTGCAAGTCTGCCTCCTGGTTGCTAGCTCTCCGTCCCTCTCTTTCCATGAATCTAGAGTCCTCAGCTGCTCCCTCTCTCTTCTCCATGTCCCCATTTCTGCCTCCATCTCTGGTGTTGCTGCTTCTCTGGATAAGGTCCCACATTCCTCTTGTACTCTTTTCCCTTGGTGGTCCTAGGGTCCTCTTCCCATAAACATTTGCAGTCTTGGAAACCCTCTACAGGTTGCTGTGAGTTGGAACCAACTCTATAGCTCACAACCACCCCCACCAATGCCTACGATGGGATTTTTATAATTTCTTTATAAAATGAACTTTAAAATAGGCTTCTTGTGGAGCCCTGGTAATGTATAGGATCTTAGGTGGAATCCTGAGCCCCGTTAGAACTTTCTGAGGTTGAGCATTCCCACTTGAAAGGACAGGCAGACCAACCAGAGCAGATAGAGGAACAGAAGATACTTCCTGAAAGAAAGACCAGCAAGAAAAAACAAAATAAAAAAACGTCAGTGTGCTTGGCTATTATAAGAACAAGCAAGCTGTTCACCAGAGATCCATCAAGGCAAGTACTCAAGTCCCTTCAGGACAAACCCCCCTTCAAGACTGAAACTCAAAGGGAACACGTGGTCAGGCATGTAAGCTCACTGGCAACCAGGTTGGTCTACATATGAGTGGAAGTGGGGAAAGTCAGTAATGAAGATATAGGCTGAGTTTGACCATGTTCCATAGATTCCTGTTGACCACCTCATGATGAGAGAAGAGGAAAGGTTGGTTGATGTGAAATTTGGGGATTTGGGAATTCCTGAGCCCACGGACATTAACCTAGCCATAGAAGGCTAAAGCTGAGAGTGAAGTGTCTAGCTGATATGAAGTGGGGAGAGACACACAAGCATGCCCAAACTTGCAGATAGTACCCATTTGACCTAGCTTCAATGGCTTGATGACCAGAGCTTGAGTAGAAGAATATAAAGAAATTTGTTAAAGGAAGTGTAAACTGCTACAATTTGATGAACTTGACCTATACTATGGATGTAGTAGTTCAAAATACCAACCGAAAGGGAAGAAGTCTTCACATCAAGTCTCAGTTCTATCCCCTCAGTATACAGGGTTGATAGGGACAGACTTTATAGGGGAACTATAAAGGCACGAAGTTGGCAGGGACTTGTAGACACACTGCCTTGAATCCTTATACCTTGTAAGGAAGGTATTATTAACCCCTTTTACAGAGGAGACTGCTCAGGTTCAGAGAAGTGGAAAAATTAGCTGTAAGGCACTGAACTGGTATGTGGTACAATCAGCATCTCATCTCAGGACTGGCAGGCTACAAAGTGGGCTCTCTCAAAACAATGACAGCACAGTGTGGTGGCAGCTGTGCCAAAGAGTGCTCTGAAATCAAGGGGAAGGAGTGTTCTCGGGGTCTAGGATTTTTCTATAAAGCTTGACAGGGAAGACAGTGCTTGAGTGAACAGTTAATGTATAGAGGAGGAGTTTTCTGTATCTATGTGAGCAAAGTGGGTATTCTAGGCAGGGAAATTTATACTAAAAGACGTGGAGACATAAAAAGGTGTATTATCTCTGTTGTTAAGTGCCATCGAGTCTGTTCCGACTCATAGTGACCCTGTGTAGGATTTCTCAGGAGCGGCTGGTGAGTTTGAACCACCGACCTTGTGGTTCAAACCAACCTTGTGGTCTAGCACATTACCCTACAGCGCCACACCAGGACACCATTATGTTGGTAGGATTTATGAACTATTAAGCGGGAGAGTGGCAAGTGGTAGGAAGTGAGATTGGAGATGGTTTGGGCAGGCCTCCATGAAGGGTATTATCAGCTCCTCTGAGTTTGCTTTCACTGCAACTCCCCATGTCACTTAGCGGGTTGGGTGTGCTTCTTCTCTGCCTTAGCAAATACCCTGCACATATCACTTAACAACAAAAATCAACATCCATAGCATACATTCTTTGCATAGAAATAGGGTTTTTTCTTCTTCTTTGTCCACTCCTTAGCTGTTTCCTCCTTGGAAACAGACTTCACCTTTCATCCTTGTGTCCAGTGTAGCCAGGGAATAAGGTGTGTGTGTGTGTGTGTGTGATAGAGAGAGAGAGAGAGAGAGAGAGAGAGAGAGAGAGAGAGAGGCAGGCTCTTGGGAAACCCTATACCGGGTTGCTATGGGTCGGAATCGACTTGACATCATTTAACAATAGCAACAACCCCTTTCAGGGCTGAGTTGGATTTTAACTTATGATCTCACGATGTGTTCACATTTGCTGAGGCTATCACACTTCTGATAGAACGACAAGAGTCTAGCTGCTGGCTCCAAGGCCCAGAGCGGAGTGGGGCAGTGTAGCTTCAGTACAGTCAGGTCATTTGATCTTCTGGTGTCACATCCATTTCTCACTCCTTCTACTCAGTTCAACTCAGCATTATGGGGCAAGCCCCATGAGCATTGTGCTTTGTGCTGGAGGGTATAGAGATGAACAAGAAATGGGGAAGCTGTATGGTGTGGTACAGACTAGTGCAGCTTCTCCACTTACCCACTTCGTCTTGTGAAGAACAAATGAAACAAAGTACATTAGTGTGGAGTTCTGGCGTGGCGCTGTGGGATAAAGCACTGGACTGCAAGCTTGATTTGAATCACACGGTCGTCAGTTCAAACTCACCAGCCGCACCTTGGAAACCCTATACAGGGTCTCTATGAGTTGGAACTGACTCGACAACACATAACAACAATAGCACATATATATGCTGTTCTTTGTGCTGCCTCTAGCTGCCGTCTCTGAAGCTTCTAGAAAGACCTCCTCCCAGATGCAGGACTAGCTCTCGGGTTCAGTGGCAAGCCACGGCCTGGAGCTGCACTGGCTAGACCAGCTGGGCCCAGCCTCTCCTCACCAAAGGCAGCTGGGGATCCACACACCTTGTGTTAGACCTGGCCAGGAAGCAGGGGCTGTGGATGTGGGAAAAAGAAGAAGCGTATGGATGGATGGGCTTTGGCCGCCGCAGTGCCAAGGAAGGGGACAAACGTCCCTAGGACCAGCTTCAGAGTCCACCTCCCTCCTACCCCAGCCCAGCCTTGTTCCATGAAAACCAAATGCAATTAAAATAAAGTCGCTTCCAAAGGAAAAAAACCACAAAAGTCCTGGTGTAGTGCTGTAGGATAAGCATTAGACTGCAAGGTCAGTTTGAACTGCAAGTTAGGCAGTTCAGATGTAGCTGCCTTCGAGTTGGTTCTGATTCACAGTGACCCTGTATAGGGTTTCCAAGGAACAACTTGTGGGTTTGAACCGCGGATCTTGCAGTTCTAACAGACGTTCTAACAGGCTAGAAGAATGTGGTGGTTAAAGACTTAATTATTAACTATCACATGCTCTAAGTCTCCTCTCACCAGCCTGTTGAGTGGTCTATTCTATTATTCTCTATCAGAGTAAAACCTGCAACATGACAGTTTCTGAGCATTTATTTATTTGTGTGTTGCTTGTTTGCTGGGGTTTTTTTTTCTTTTCTTTCCTTTCACTAGACTGACTATAAGCATTGTGAGAGCAGAGACCATGTTTCATTTATTCAATGTTAAATCCTTAATACTTAACCCATGGGAGGCCCAAGAAATAAATGCTTGTTAAATGAATGAATGAATGAATGAATGAACATAACAACCAATTATCATTTCTGTTGTTGTTGTTATGTGCTGTGGAATTAGTTCCGACTCATAGCGACCCTACACAGGCTTTCCGAGGCTGTAAATCTTTACGGGAGCAGAAAGCCTCATCTTTCTCCCATGGAACAGCTGGCAGTTTCAACATAACCACTGCTTACCAGAGCTCCTTATCATTTCTCGGTTGTTGTTGTTGTTCTGTGCCGTGGAGTCGGTTCCGACTCATAGCGACCCTACACAGGCTTTCCGAGGCTGTAAATCTTTACGGGAGCAGAACGCCTCATCTTTCTCCCGCGGAGCGGCTGGTAGTTTCGAACTGTTGACCTTGCGGCTTGCAGCCCGATTTGTAACCACTACGCTACCAGAGCTCAATATTTCTCTGTACACCCTGCTAACTCTGGGCAATTGTTATCCAAAATGGTGAAGCTGTGGCAAAAGCACCTGAAAGTAATCAAAGGAAGTAACTTGGTTGCGTTTGAACTTGCTGTCATTGTTCTGAGCTCTTTGGCTCCAGCTGAGGATATCCTCTTTCCCTTCCTTTATCTTTTTTACAGTGCTCTTATCATTCAGACCGGATGAATGCACACAACAGTGAATGGTCTCTAGAGTGTATTTTTAAGACGATAAAAAAGCTTGATTTTAGAATTCCCCAGGAGAAAAAAGTATATAAGCAGTTACTCTCTGTAGTTGCTTCTTTTTGTGAATGCTAATCCTCTGGTAATTTTAAAAAGTTTAAATTTTCAGAGTGCTAAAAGCTTTTAAAAATGCATGAATATGTTCAATTCATTCAGCGTACTAATAGAAACAATTCATTTTAAAGCAATTGCTAAAAAGAGAATGTTGTGGGGTTTTTGTTTTCTTGCTTCTCACACTGATTCACAGAAGACCCTCTCTGGAGAAGCAGTAACTGTTTTGTGAGCATTATGGTGTAGTGTTATGATCATAAGTCCTTTTTTTTTTTAAAGTGTAGTTTATTAATTCACAAGGCACAGAAAAATGTCTCCATAAAGTCGGGCAAGGCTATTTTTCTTATTGTTTCAGTAACAACCTGGTGAAGTTTGTGTGTCTCATTAGAGTGGAACAGGGAAAATCTCAAAATTTGGGAACCATTAGAGTGTCTTTCTTTGAGTAGTTTTGAAGGAAAAAGTGAAATAGAATCTACTTTGTCAACTCCTATGAAATGTTAGGGAGAGCTGATCACGGGAATAATCTCACGAATTTGTTGGGCTCTTATTAGTTTTATAATGAAATGTGCAAAAAGACCTAGAGTTGGGAAACCAAAAGGGAAGACCATGATTGATATTTCTCAATGAAAGAGCTGAAAAGAAAATTCTGAAAGAGCTGGAAAGAAAATTCTAGTCCTGAGTTGCAATATGAAGCATTCTGTGGTTGCCATGAGTTGGAATGGACTTGATGGTACTTATACAGCAACAATGGACAAAAATTTTAAGTGTTATTAAATTTAATACACAGAGTCACTATATCAAAGAGAATTGGCATCCGCCCATTTTGGGAGATAGCATATAAGCAAAAACTGAAAGTAATAAAGGAAGAAATTTAAGCCACACTGAAGGTATTCCAGTGAAATACCAATTGGGATTCTTAAACAAATAGATGCAATACTGGAAACAGCTTTACTTATCAAGGAATTTGGAAGACAGCTATCTAGTCAACCAGCTGGGAGAGATCTGCATTCATGCCCTTTCCAAAGAAAGATGATCAAACAGAATGTGAAACTATTGAACAATATCATTAATTATCACTTGATAGCAAAATTTTGCTCAAGATAATGAAAAGATGATTGCAGCCATACATTGACAGGGAACTGCCAAAGGGTCAAGCTGGATACAGAAAAGGTTGTGGAAGAGAGTTATGTTTGCTAATGTCTGATCAATCTTGGCTGAAAGCAGACAATACCAGAAAGATGTTGTTAACTAACCAAACCAATTCATTGCTATCAAGTTAGTTCTAACTCGAAGTGGCCCAACAGGAGAGAGTAGAACTGCCCTATATAGTTCCCAAGGGTGTAAATCTTTATGGGAGTAGACAGCTAGAGTGGCTGGTAGGTTCAAATACCGACCTTATGGTTGGCAACCAAGTGCCTTTTCCACTCTATATCACCAAGGCTCCTAGAAAGATATTTTCTTGACAAAGGCATTCAACTATATGAATCATTGCAAATGATGGATGCTATCACAAAGAATGGGAATTACAGAACAGTTGTGCTCATGCAGAAGTTATATTTGCATCAAGAAGCAGTTGTTCGAACAGAAGAATACTATGTAGTTTAAAATCAGGAAAGATGTGTGGGAAGGTTGTATCCATTCACCTTACTTATTCAATTTGTATGCTTAACACATATCCAAGAAGCTGACTATATGAAGAGGAATGAGACATCAGGATTGGAGGAAGATTTATCAGCAATCTGTGATATGGTTACACTTCGACAGAAAGAAAACAAAAACTTCACAGTTACAAACATGATAAATGGCTAAGAAATTGAAGCTGTCAAGGATTTCATTCTACTAGGAGCAACAATTAATGTCTGCCCACATAATCTGTTGTTATTAGGTGCTGTTGAGTCAGTTCTGACTCATAGAGAACCTGTGTAGGGTTTCAGAGGCTATAAATCTTTACAGATTTACAGCAGAAAGCCTTATCTTTCCCTCGAGGAGAAGCTGGTACTAGGGTTTGAATTGCCAACTTTCTGGTGCTTACCTACAGCTTTACCAGTGCTCCTGCCCATGGAAACAGCAGTTAGGAAATCAAATGACATATTACACTGATAAAATCTGCAAAAGACCTCTGTGAATGCAAATATGTCACTTTGACTACACCCACTCCTTACTAACTGACATGGTTAGGTTCCAAGAGTAGATTGTTATGTGCAATTGGCATTATGCCATAGCATCCTCTGTTTGCTCTGGCTTTACAGCCTCATGTGGTCCCTTTTACTCACCTCCCCTTTTCCTCCCACTTCTCCCTCCTGATACCTTCAGGTCCTCACCTGGCCTCTCTCTGCTTGCCTGCCCATGACCTCATATCATACCATTGTCCCTTGCCCTCTCTTTTCATGGATGAAAGAGAGATGATGTTCCACAGCCAATTGGCTGCCATCCCTCATGTGGCCTGGTCATTAACAGGGCCTCCAGTACATCGTTTTAGGTGACCTGTAGAGGGTGTCCTGGGCTGAGCTGCAGCTCTGCATGGGGTTTGATCCATTGGCGGTACTGCCTGAGATTGTTTTCAAGGTTGTCATAATTGCAAAGTGTCGGATAATTTGGTATTTCGATAAGTAAGGAGTAGGTACACTAAGGTATGACTGATCAAAGTCATGGTTTTTCAGTTGCCTCACATGTAGTGAAAGCTGTCTATTGAAAAAGGAAGATCAAAGAAGAATGATTGTGTTTGAATTGTGGTGTTGGCTAAGTATATTGAATACATCATGGACTGTCAGAAGAACAAACAAATCAGTTTTGGAGGAAGTGCAGCCAGACGTTTCCTTTGTCTTGCTTACTTTGGATATGCCATTAAGAAAGACCAATCATTAGAAAAGGACATTATGCTTGGCAAGCAGAGGGTTAGCAAAAACAAGGGACACCTGCCATGAGATGGATTGATATAACAACAACAACAGACTCAGCATACCAACAACTGTGAGCATGGCAGGTCACCATGAGTCAGAGACAAATTGATGGCAGCTAACAACAACTTCTGGTTTGGCGCTGCAGGATCAGCACTGGACGGCGAACCACAAGGCTGGCAGATCAAACCCACCAGCTGCTCCTTGGAAACTTTATACAGGATTGCTGTGAGTTGGAATTGATTAAATGACACTTAACAACAATAAACAACAACTTGGAGTCCTGCTGTAGCACTGTAGGATAAGCATTTGACTGCTAACTACAAAGTCAGAGGTTCAAACCCACCAGTCAGTATTGGTCGTACCTGGCTAAGTGGCACTTACCAGCAAGAGCAGCAGGAACAACAGTTTACTATTTAGAATGTTTACAATCAGAGGCATGCAGAAGCAGTTATTAAAGGGTGAGAGAGATAGTTACGATTGTTGGAAAGACTGCTTGCTTGTTGTTCATTGCTGTTACATGAATACTGCTGATGTCAGACAATAGGTCTTTCCCAGATGCATTAAAATTTTAGAAATGGAATGTTGTTAGTTTCTGGGTATATATGTAACAATTGAAGACAGACTGGGTCTGAAATCTGGCTTATTAGTCTTTACGTCTTCTCTCACCTGGACTATTCACTTGTTTTTTATTTATGCCTTATCCCCCGTTCTTTGTTTTTTCTCCTTTGGATCACTATCCACAGAACAGCCCGTGATCTCTTTGGAAGATAAATCATAACAAATCTCAAAACTCTTGAAGTCTTCCCATTTCTCTGAAAATTAAATGCAAACTCCCTACCATGGCCAAACTTCGTCTCTCATACTTCAGACATATTGTCAGGAGGGACCAGTCATTGGAGAAAGACATTGTGTTTGGTAACGTGGAGGTTGAGAGAAAAAGAGGAAGACCCCCAACGAGATGGATTGGCCAAGTGGCAGCATCGATGGACACAAGCGTGCCAACAGTAGTGCTGTTGGCCCAGGATCGGGCAGTGTTTCGTTTTGCTATGCATAAGGTCACTATGGGTCGGTACTGACTCGATGGCACCTAACAACAACAACAACAACTGTAACCTAACTGCCCCTTACCTTCTCTCAGCCTCATCTTACATATTCTCCTTATTCTCCATGCTTCATACACTCTGGTCTCCGTTCTGTTTCTACAACATGCCAAGCCTCTGGACTTTTGTATTTTCTAAACCTTCTTCCTAGAGTTCTTCTCCTGTCTACTCTACGGTGCCCCTCAGCTCTAGTGCCAGGTCCATGGCGAAGCCTTCTCTGCCCCTCATTTTTAAGTAGGATGCATGAGTGGAGCTGCATCTATAAACGGACTCACCAGTTACTCATTCCAGGCCACTAGTGAGTGAAGCACATTAGACCACACTTTACACATTGTGCTCTGGGCATAAGAGAGAACATAACTAAGATGCAAGCAGGATTATGAAGACTTGCAATAGTGTCAGATGGAAAACAGTAAGAACTGGGATTGTTCACTTAGAGGAGAGATTTGGGAAGAGAGAAATACTGTTACATGATAGTACATGGAGGGGATTATAATCATTGTAGTGAAACAAGGTATATGATTTGTTGAATGTAAAACTGATAATCTGCCCTGTAAACTTTCACTTAATTCACAATAAAAACCTTAAAGAAACCCCCAAAACAATGCACCCACTGCCGTCGAGTCAATTCTGGCTCAAAGTGACCCTGTATAGGCTTCTGAGTTTTTACAGGAGCAGAGAGCCTCATGTTTCTCCCTTGGAGCAGTTGGTTGGTTTGAACCATGTGCCTTCTCATTAGAGTCCAATGCCTAACCCACAGTGCCACCAGAGTGCTTCTAAAATATCATAAATACTATGATAGAGTTTAACATTTTCATGACCCACTTTGAATTTTTTGTTGATACTGTGTGCTTGATTAATGAAAGGCATGCCGAATCAGGGAGCATTTCTGAAATTTTGTTATGAAATGTGAGTTTTGATACATATTATGTGGGACACATATGTCTTTCTGGATTCAGGGGCTAGGATTATGTAGGGCACATGTCCCTCTGGACTCTGTCTGTACCACCTTCTAGACTCACTGACAGATGCATACAATTTAGAACCAAAACAGAAAACCAAGCCCACTGCTGATGAGTTAATTCCAATCCATAGTAACCCTATAGGACAGCATTCAGAAATGCTCCCGATTCAGCCCTCATTGCTCCATAGGGTTTCCAAAGCTGTAAATCTTTATGGAAGTAGAGAGACACATCTTTTTCCCAGGTAGTGATTGGTGCATTCAAACTATCATCAACTTTTTGTCTAGCAGTTGAGTGCTTAACTGCTGTGCTACTAGGGTGCCTTATACAGTTGAGGGCACCAGAAAATGCAGTATTTGAGCAAACATGGAATCATCGCTAGAAAGGCAACTACTAAATAATGCACCAAAAAATCCCCACACCAAACACACTGCCATTAGTCACTCCCAACTCTTAGTAACCCTTCTAGGATAGGATAGTTCTGCTTTTTAGGATTTCTGAGACTGTAAATCTTTAAGGGAGCAGACGGTCTCATCTTTCTCCTCTGTAGCAGCTGGTGAGTTTCAGTTTCTGATCTTACAGTTAGCAGCCCAGTGCTTAACCCGCAGTGCCACGAGAACGCCTTTAAATCATGTACCCAACCCCAAAACATGCATTGCTATTGTGTTAACTCCATCTCATAGCCACCCTACAAAGGTTTCACAAAGTTGTAAATCTTTATGGGAGCCTCATCTTTCTCCAGTGAATCCACTGGTGTGTTTGAACTTGTGGTTAGCAGTCTAGTGTTTATCCTACAGTGCCACACCAGGGATTTTAAATAATGGACAGGAACTCAGAAATATACTTACAAGGTATATTTACCAGTAAAAAAAAGTGAAAAGAGACAAAAGTTTTATAAAATCAAGCCTCCAGGATGCATCATCCCTTATGTTGTTGTCGAGTTGGTTCTGACTCATAAGCGACCCTGTCTAGGGTCTCTGAGGAGCATGTGGTGGATTTGAATTGCCAACCTTGTGATTAGCAATCCAGTGTGATCCTACAGCACCACAGACAGACTCCCATCACTTCATACAGTACCCTGCAAAAAATGTTGGCACATGCCCATTTCTTCCATGCCAAACAGATGAGAGGGCTTCAAAAAGTTTATGTAAAAAAGGCATGAAAAGATAATGGAATTTTCCCACAACTTTTTTGAAACTCCCAATCATTCAGGTCCCTTCCTGACAGCTGTATACACTCAGTGGTAAGGCAGCTGCCCAATAACCCCAATAAACCCTGTTGTTGTTGTTGTTGTGTGCCGTGGAGTCGGTTCCGACTCATCGTGACCCTGAACAGAGTTTCTGAGGCTGTAAATCTTTATGGGAGCAGAGAGCCTCATCTTTCTCCTGCTGAGCGGCTGGTAGTTTCGAACTGCCGACCCTGTGGTTCACAGCCCAATTTGTACCACTACGCTACCAGAGCTCCTTCCAATAAACCCTAGAGGAGGAAAATGTAGGTGGGTGCTATGTATGTCCCACGGGTGGGTCATCAGATGGTTAGATTGCTTTGCAAGTCAGTGAGCAGATTATGTCCTTGTTTATCTGTGATAAAGATAGAGTTCTGGTGGCACAATGGATTAAACATTGGGCTGCTAGCTCAGTGGTTCAAACCCAGCAGCTGCTGAGGGAGAATGATGAGGCTGTGTACTCCCATAAAGACTTTACGGCCTCAGAAACCTTAAGGAGCAGTTCTACTCTGCCCTGTGTTGTTGTTGTTGTTGTTAAGTGCCGTCGAGTCGGTTCCGACCCATAGCGGCCCTGTACAGGGTTTCCGAGGGTGTAAATCTTTATGGGAGTAGAAAGCCTCATCTTACTCCCGCGGAGCTGCTGGTAGTTTCGAACCACTGACCTTAAGGTTCGCAGCCCAATTTGTAACCACTACGGACTGTCCTGTAATTGGCTGGATGGCAGTGGGTGGGCTGAGAAGGACCTGATAGGCTCTGGGTACTGGTGGTTGCATGGAGATCAGGTCTGACCTTGACTCTCTTGTTCCTTGTTTTTCTGTCCCAGCCACTCTGTGAAAGTCCTGTTTTCAACCACCTAATAAACATCCTATTTTCATCCATGTATTCAACTTCTTTGCTTCTACCCCTGGACTATAACTGCTGAAGACAACGCACAGCTAAGTAGGTTGTTGTGCCTGCAAATTGAGTTTCCAATCTTATGGGATGCTGCAGAGTACGCATCAAGTCCTTCTTCTCTGCTACACTTTTACCTCTAGCTTCAAATTGTTGCCACATACTTTTTTTGCTGTCATTAACCGATACCTTTGCTCCCTGCTTCACTGATTAAGAAATGAAGACACTTTCCTCTTCACATAGAGTTGTAACTCCTTCTGCCCCCTGCTGTCTCCAATGGAGGAGGGGTTCCTCCTGTCCTCATTAGGCTTCCCATCTGTGCTATTGACTTCATTCCCTCCTCTGGGTCTTCTTTTATCTCAGGGTACCATCCTCCCCTGCAGTCTCAACTCTCCCCTCTACTACTTACCCTCAGCACACTGCCACTTCTAAGTCTCTTCCTTCTTTATAAAACTCTGTTGTTGAAAAATGTATTTTACACATTGGTCAGATTAACATTTACCAAATATCAGCATGCTGCTGAATCCAGGTTATGCATATTAAATCATTATATACTGGTTGAGAAATATTGCATTGAAATCACTCAAGATCTGATATCTTTTAGGTAAAAGATGTTGCCTAAATATCTATTAGGTCTTCTATCTGCATTGTTTTAGTTATTTATCTCCCTGTTTCTCCTCCTACAGATGATATGAGCGCCTACTTTCTTGGCAACTTTTGTAAACTGTTATGATTTGATCTTAGATTTGAGGCTTGGGTTTTCTCATAGGTATGTGATTCATCCCTGGGTAAAAAAAGGCACACACCCAACTATTATGCCCTGAAACCTTTCCAAAGCCAATAACAGACCCATGGGATAAGCAAACCTGCTCAAACTTGTTCTTCTTGGGAACTTTACTCTCCATTCGCATTGCTTTGAGTCACATTGCTCTGTGAAGCTGTGTTGGATCAATCTTCTTATCAATGGCAGAGCCAAGATACAGGCATGCATTTATTTAGTCACTCATTCTTTGTATATTCTTTTAGCATCCACTATGTTCCAGGCACTGTATTAAGCACTGGGGATTTAGCTGCAACAGAACACACGGAAGTCATCGGCTTCATGAAGTCTAGTTTTAATGGACCTATTTCACTCACGGGCGATTTAGAGTAGCAATCTTGGATTTCCTGTATCTAAATCTGGTGTCATCTGATGAATTTAACTTCATCTCTTTTGTATTTTCTCAAAAGTTCTATATTCCTTGTTATAAAAACATTTCCTGGATATACCTTGTTCGGCACAGTTCATAACTTTGCACGTGGTATTTATTCCTTTTGCTTAAGATGCTTTTCTATACCTCAGAAATTTCTAGTTGAGCTTCTCGATTCAGCTCACCAGTCGTCTCTTCTGTGATGTTTTCTACGATTCCATCAGTCAAGGATGGTGACTGACTTTTTGAGCTTCCACAGCACACTGCATATAGAATGTAACCACACAATACACAATAGCATGATTGTTGATTAGCATGTCTATCACTTCCAGCACTTCACAACAACAACAACAACAACAACAACATCACTTCGTGCACGCATGGTGGCCCCATAAGATAATCATAGGACTACAAACCACAAGGTCCACAGTTTGGAGCCTGCCAGCTGCTCCACAGGACAAAGATGAGTCTTTCTGCTCCTGCAAAGAAGATTTAAAGTTTCGGAAACCCTATTGATCTGGAACTGACTAGACAGCACTCAGCTTCCTGAGAGATGGAATTGTAGCCTAGTCAGTTCTCTTTTCCTAATGGCTGCCATTTATTTGTTTTGTTAAGGGCTATGGAGTCAGTCGGTGACCCTGTGCACAACAGGAGGAAACACTGGCTAGTCCTCAGCCAGCCTCACAGGTGTTACATTTAAGCACATTGCTACTGTCACGTGTCAGTTCATCTAATGAGGACTCAATAAATATCTTTTAATCAATGAGCAATTTAATATAGATGTTAAATTAGATTTCTATATAATATGCATATGGCTGGGAGTTGTGGTGTATTGCTGTAGTATTATAAGTATTGGACTGCAAAGTCAGGTTGAACCTCAAGGTTAGCAGTTCAAATCCACCAGCCACAGCTCGGAAACCATATACAGGGTTGCTATGAATCAGGACTTACTCAATGGCACTTAACAACAGTGAAATCAAAATGTAAGCATCGCATGTTTTATATCACATTATTTTATAAAATAATAAACCTATCTTAAAGGAAAATTTAAAGGCTTAAAAATCTTATAAATATAAAAAATACTTTATTCTAACTTCTGTAGTCTCTTACTCTCCTTTAGAAAAACTTCTCCCTTCACAGTAGAACCACTGCCCTGGCTTCAGCAGCATATATTTTGAACTCTGACTTTCACAATAAGAGTGACCGAAAAAAACAAAAACAAAAAAACACTGGGGGGATAGTGATGTTTAAATTACGTGAATATATATTTCACCTAAAATTAAAAAAAAGGAGGGGTTGTAATAGCAAAGGTGGGTACTCTCTTGGAGTTTTAATGCCTTAAGTTTTGAACTTTGATTTTTAAACAGAAGGGTGACAAAGAGGTGCGATGATAGTTACCATTATGAGTATTTAAATCCTTTTCAAGAGAAAAGTTTTTAATAATTGACTTTGAGTATCAGTTTCTTCATTTAAGAGATTAGACTTTACATCTAAGTACCCTTCCTGTCCTAACGTTTTATAAATCTAATATTTAAAACCCATAGAGTATGACAACGTGTAAGAAAACTCAAAACTATAAAAAAACAAACAAACAGGTTTACTGGTCAGAAAAAGACTGGAGGACTCCAAGACTATGGTGTCGGATGGAACTCACCCACCTGGCCCACTTTTCAGCGGAGCGTTAGACCAAGTATATGTGGTGACAACAACACTAGTAAAGGTACGCTCCTCATGGAATGGGCAACCATTCAATATCGAAAGGGCAACATTTACCTAAGGACAACGTTCAGAAGGGTTGGGAAGGAGGCTGGAATGGAAGTAAGACTCACAGCGAGGAAGTGGGATAACCGCTGTTATGTGGAGGGGCTTGCAGTCATTGAGTGTATGTTGACTGTAAAACTGATAATCTGCTTTGTAAACCTTCACTCAATTCACAGTAAAAAGTTTCAAAAATAAATAAATAGATAGACCTATAGTGCTGAGGGTTAGTGCACTGGACTGCAGTCAGTTTGAACTGCAGGGTCGGTGTTTTAAGCTCACCAGCTGCTCCTCAGAAACCCTATGCAGGGTCACTATGGGTCGGAACTGACTCGATGGCATTAACAACAACAGCAACATTAGAGCTCTTCAAGGAGCTCTGTTAGTGTTGTTGTTGTTGTGAAGTGCCGTCGAGTCAGTTCTGACCCATAGTGACCCTGTATAGGGTTTCCGAGGAGCAGCTGGTGAGCTTCAACCGCCAACCTTGAATCTCAAACGGCTTTGCAGTCTGGCTCATTAACCCACAGCGCCACACCAGGACTCCTCTATTAGTGTAGTGGACTACAAATTGGGCTGCTAACTGCAAGGTCAGCAGTTTGAATCTACCAGCCACCCCATGGAAGAAAAATGAAGCTCTGTGCTCCTTTTAAGGATTTACAACTCAGAAGCCTTATACAGGCTTGCTATGAGTCGCAACCAAATCCATACATAGCCAATACCACCACCTTTGGCTTCTTCAAGGATCCCTGGTAGTATAGTGGGTTTTGCTTTGGGCTGCTAACTGCAAGGTTAGCCGTTTGAATCCACCAGTAATTCTGCAGGAGAAAGATGAGGCTTTCTCCTCTTATAAAGATGTACAACCTAGGAAACCCTAGACAGGTCATTATGACCCACAGCTGTACCTGCACAGAAGTGCAGCAGCACAGGGCAATTCTACTCCACCACTTATACAACAGCGCCCTCTGATGGTGTAACATTTCCTAAAATTGATGTCGTTGGCATTTCTGAGGCACTTCATTTCCTAATTTGGGAGTTTAAACTATAATGTGGTAATTGTAGTTGCACAGAGCTTCCAGAAGCCATTACAAGTTCTCTGTCATGTGGTGCTTTCCTGGAGCGGTTTAGTCAGCAGATGATGAATCAGGGCTTTCCTCTGACAAAATCCTTAAATGATCTTTGACAATCCATATTTTTTGATATGCTGGATATTCAGCAGTGTAGTGCTTAGTGAATTGTTGTTAGTTGCTGTCACATTGGTCCCTGACTTACGGTGATCCCATGCACATCAGGGTTGGACCGTTGTGAGCCGTAGGGTTTCATTGCCTGATGTTTGGAAGTAGATCGGAGCCTTTCTTGTTTTGTTTGTCTGGAAGCTCTGCTGAAACCTCTTCAGCATCTTAGCCATCCACAAGCCTCTGACTTCATTTTGTTGATTTTGGAAAAGGATTCTCTAGTATCCCTTACCAAAGGTTGAAGTTTGTGGTTAGCCCTATCTGCTGTCTGTAACATGTTATAGTGAAAAGAGCAGAGAGAAGAGGGACTTTGTGGGAGCACCACTGGGTAGGGGTTAAGTTGCTTTCTAATTTTAAATATCTTAAGACTGTTGTAAAGAAAGTGACTGGCAGGATGATGAGGTGATCAGTGTAAAACACTAGCCCAGTGCCAAGCACACGGTAGGTGCTCTGTGTGACCCCCTACCCTGCCATGACATTAAAAAAATAATAATGCATCTAACAGATAAAAATGTTTTTACAGGATTTTCTGCATATGAACTTTATTCTTGAGCAGTTTTAAAGTCTAATTATATTTATTATTTTTTAACAAAGATCAGTTTTACATTCAGCAAAGCATACACTTTGTTTCATCTCAATGATTACAATCCCATCCAAGACAACAGCTCCCTTCATGTGGCTCCTATTTCCCTTCTACTCTCCTTTCGATCCCTTCTTAACTTTGTCCTTAGGTAAATGTTGCTTTTTTGACCTTGAATTCTATGGTGAGCATACCATACCTGTGTTGATGTCCTCAATATGTATCAATTTACTGCTTGGCTGAAAACAGGGCCATAAGGGTGAGTTCTAAAGTCTAGTTATTAGTTCTTTGTTCCTCTACAGAGTC
>NW_006408592.1:6261257-6280013 GCF_000296735.1 Chrysochloris asiatica
TGTTGTGATTTTTCAAACTCTCTATTGTATAGCACAGTCCTTGTGTGGCGCTCTGGTAGTATAGTGGTTAACAATCAGGCTGCTAACCTCAAGGTCAGCAGTTCAAAACTGCCAGCTGTTCTGTGGGAGAAAGATGAGGCTTTCTGCTCCCGTAAAGATTTACAGCCTCAGAAACCCTGTTCAGGGTCACTATGAGTTGGAACCGACTCCACGGTACTTAATTCCAACATTGAACAGCACAAAGGAGTTCTGGTATCTTAGAGTCAGGCTGCTAACCTAAAGGCTAGCAGTTAGAAACTACCAGCTATTCCATGGGAGAAAGATGAGGCTTTCTGCTCCCGTAAAGAATTACCGCCTCAGAAACCCTATACAAGGTTGCTAGGAGTCGTAACCAACTCCACAGCACAGCACAGCACCATCACCACCACCGCCACCACCACCATCATTGAAGAGCAGGGAGCTGGACTGTAGGACCCAGTTCTCAACAGCAGAGGGCACCCTGCTTCCAATGGGCTAACCTGGCTGTAGTCCAGTTCTGTAGTCGGAAGCCGAAGTGTCCCTGATAATGGGAAAGAGCCACAAAAATTCTCTAAGTTATTATTTTGGAAAGGAGGTATCACTGCATGTTTCCAGCCGTTTAGTATTTAGATGAACCACTCAGAAAGTAGAATATTTTGACATTCTAAGGATTCTCCATGTAATTCTGTAAAGAGTTTCATCAACTCTCCATACCTCATTTATTCCCTCTAAGTAATCCATGCTTAAAGCAACAACAACAACAAAGCCAGTAGCACTGTGCTCCATAGGGTCTTCAGTGGAAGTAGATTGCCAGGTCCTTCTTCTGAGATGCCATTGGATAGATAGACTCAACTCTGTAACCTTTTGGTTAGCAGCTGAGCATATTAATCATTTGTACACTCAGGGACTCCTATATGTATAGATTGGTGGTGTTCTTAGTAGCTGTCAGATTACCATCTGACTCATGGTGACCCCATATACCACGGGATTGGACTGTTGTGAATTTTTGGAAGTAGATTACCAGGCTTTTCTTCCTATTCTGTCTTACTCTGGAAACTCCACTGAAACCTGTTCAGTGTCAGAGAAATGCACAAGCCTCCACTGATAACAAGTAGTGGTGGTTTGTAAGGTTTATTGACTAGTAATTGAATCTGTGGGTCTCCCACTTGGAGGTGAGAATTCTACCACGGAGTCACTGCTGCCCCTTCTATATTGTTGTTGTAGTTAGATACTATTGGGACATTTCTGACCCACAGGGACATTCTGCACAGTAGAGTGCAACACTGCCTTATCCTGCACCAACCTCACAATTGTTGTTAGACTTGAACCCATTGCTGCTGCCACTGTGCCAGCCCATCTTGTTAGGGGGTCTTCCTCTTTTTCTCCGACCCTTCCCTCCCTTTCCCAAACATGATATCTTTCTCCAGGGTCTGGTCCCTCCTGACAACATGTCCAAAGTATGAGAGATGAAGTCAGGCCATCCTGGCTTCCAAGGAGCATTCTGGCTGCACTTCTTCCAAAAGTACCATGGCATTCCATGGTACTTTCAATATTCTCTTCCAACACCGTAACTCAAATACATCAATTCTTCTATGATCTTCCTTACTCACTGTCCAAATTTCACTTGCATATGAAGTTATTGAAATACCTTAGTCCTCAAACTGACATCTTTGCTCTTCAACACTTTAAAGTGTTATATACACACACACATATATATATGTCAGGTTGCTATGAGTTGGAACTGACTTAACGGAACTTAACCACATATATATGTTATGGAGGCCTGTTTTAGCCTGTAGGATAAGCACTGGACTGCAAGATCGAATTGAACTGCAAGGTCCGTGATCCAAACGCACCAGCCACTCCTTGAAAACCGTATACAGAGTCGCTATGAGTTGGGACCTACTCAACAGCACTAATCAACAACATATATGTAATGGACATGTAACATATATGCTGTTGTTAAGTGGCATTGAGTGGATTCCGACTCATAACAACCCTCTGTAGAGTTTCCAAGGAGCCACTGGTGAGTTTGAACTACCGAATTTGGGTTCAAACTGACCTTTCAGTACAGTGCTTTATCCCATAGTGCTATACATACATATATACATATTGTTATTATGTTGTTAAGGGCCATCAAGTCAATTCTGACTTAGCGACCCTGTATAGGGTTTCTGAGGAGCGGCAGATGAGTTTGAACTATCACCCTTGCAGTTCAAACTGACCTTGTTGTCCAATGCTTATCCTGTAGTACCACACCAGGACTCCCATGCATACCCATATTTCCAAATTTGAAACCTCCACACTGAATTATTGAAATGTGTATCTCTATGGGCTGCTTTTAAAGGTTATAGCTACATCTCATTTTACAAGGAGGGTAGGCCCTAATGTCAGTGCAAAGGATGAAACTCACTGGCAGTATCATCTTTGAGAATCTCTTGGGAAAGCACTTTGTTATAGAGCGCTGCCTTTCACTAAGTCCTCCACAACCAGCCTTAGGAATCTTACCCGCTGCCACTACTCAGTTATCAGTGGAGGAAGCTTGAGTGTTGCTTTGACATTGAACAGGTGCCAGTGGAGCTTCCAGACTAAAGTTCTTCCCACCCCCAGCCCCCCCTACACACACACTTTGAGGTTCAGATGCTATGGTTGGCTCTTATATTCAGGAACCACATTTGGTACTAATTCAGATCTTTAAACATCAGAGTCTTAGCATAGTGAGATGCTCACAGTCCTAGAGGTGTTGAGTAACCCAAACCAAGACAAGGCAAAGCAGATCGATCTCATTTGGGGTGATATACTAACTCAATGGGTTTACAGTTTTAGTATTCATCAGAATCATCTGGAGGCTTGTTTAAACACAGATTACTGTGCTCCACTCCCATAGTTTCTGATTCAGTAGGTCTTGGATGAACTCAGAGAATTTGCTTTCCTAACATGTTCTCTCTATCAAGTAATGCTCTGCTTTTCCCGGCCCTCACAAGGAGAACTACTGTACCAATTGAATGGAAGCAGGTGGGATCACTTGCCCAACTCCCCGTCACTGCCTGTTTCTCTTGCACACTTCTATCTTATGACTGGCTGTAGGTGAAGGAGCCATCGTGGCACTGTAGGATAAGCAATGGATTTCTAACCACAAAATAAGCAAATCAAACTTACCAACTTATGTGAGAGAAAGGTGAGGTTGTATGCTCCCATACAGATTTTATGGCCTTGGAAACAGGGTCACAGTGAGTCAGAATCAACTCTGTGGGATGTGATCTAGTTGACTTGTTATCGTTAAGTGCCTTCGACTTTGTTCCGATAGGGTTTCCAAGGAGCAACTGGTGAGCTTGAACCATTAATCTTGTAGTAAGCCATTCAATGTGTATTCTACAGTGCCACACGAGGACATTGTTATTGTTGTTAAGTGCCATTGAGTTGGTTCTGACTCACAGCGACCCTTATAGGGTTTTCAAGGAAGGGCTTTCAAACTTGAACCACTGACCTTGAGGCTCAAACTGACCTTGTAGTCCAGCATATTAACCTACTGTGCCACACCACGATGCCCATTTTAACATTACTATGTTTTAAAAGAGGTATTTTGATTTTATAATTGTATCTTTTCTCTTAGACTGAAGATCTTGACCACCACTAATGGAAACATTATTACTTATTTGCTTTATTTTACTTGCACAATATAAAGAAAATAATTTTAGACTAATAATATCATTATTGTTCCTAATTGCAAAACCAAATGAGATTTCAAGTATTCTTGTGATTATTTGTATAGAATAGGTTGATATGAATGAAATAATTAATTCAATTACTTTGTTGATTTAATTACTTTTAATTTCTTTTTTGTTTTGTTTTTATCACAGGTTGATCATTTTGGATTTGATATTGATAAAACTTTTAAACAGCGGTACCTGATAGCTGATAAATACTGGAAGAAAGATGGTGGCTCAATACTTTTCTATACTGGTAATGAAGGGGACATTATCTGGTTTTGCAATAATACGGTATGTATAGATTTGTTAGATTCTTCATTTAATAAATTCCTCATTCTTTCATTATAAGAAACTAAAAAAACTGATTTGCAGCATGCATGACCAAGTATTACTGCATTTAATTTTAGAACTCTATGTAAAAAACAAAAAGAGAAGCAAACAAGTAATAGAAAAATAATAAGCCCTTCTCAAAACAAATATAGATGTCCAGTGAACATTCATGTTCCACTTTAAAAGATTCCTAATGAAAAGAATGAAATACTATTTTTCGGACAATCAGAATTTAGAAAATTAAAGGTGAAAATCTTAGTTAATTTCTGGAGTGAATAAGGATGTAGGAAAATAGATACTCTGTAAAAGGTATCACAAAGCTGTCCATAATAATGGAAAAGTAAAAACTAAATGTTTAATCACATGGGAGTGAAAATAAAACCTAAATGATCACATGGGAATGAAAATGAAACCTAAATGCTTGATCATGTGGGAATGAAAATAAAACCTAAATGCTTGCTCACGTGGGAGTGGCTGAGTAATTTCAGGTGCATCCAGTGTAGTGTTTCCACTAGTGCGATTTTAGAGTTGTTCTGAAGTGCCGTGGAGTCTGTTCTGACTCATAGCAACCCTGTAGAGGGTTTCTGAGGAGCCACTGGTGGGTTTGAAGGTACCTTCCTTTGGCTAGCAGTCCATTGCTTATCCTACAGCTCCACACCAATACTTCAGTTTTATAGTTGTTATTGTTAAATGCTATCAAGTCGGTTCCATCTCATAGCAACCCTGTAGTAGAGAGTTTCTGAGGAGCGGCTGGTGAGTTTGCACTGCTGACCTTGTGGCCCAGTGCTTATCCTACGGCGCCACACCAGGACTCCCCTGTTAAAAAGAATTGTTGTTTTTAAGTGCCGTCGAGCTGGTTCCAACCCATAGTGACCCTGTACAGGGTTTCCAAGGAGTAGCTGATGAGCTTGAACCACTGACCTTTGGTTCAAACCGACCTGTGGGCCAGTGCATATGCTACGGCACCACACTAGGACTCCCTAGTTTTAGAATAGGGGTCCTCAGATTTGAATGAGGAGTTGTTTAAAGGAGGGAGAAACGTGTATAGGTTAGGATTGCCAGCATCACATTTTACACACTACTTTGGTCTGTTTGCATTCTCCACCAAGAGTTTCACTTTATTAGGCATGAGATGGGCTCAGGAATGTATCCCAGGTAATTCTATCAGAATTATCAGACAGTACTATAGAAGGGTGTATAGTAGCATTAGAAGATGGTCGTAATCTATTGTCAAGATCACAAAATATGTTACAAATGTATTTTTTGTCTTGTTTTGCTTAATACTGTCACCAGAAAAGACGGGAAGGACATATACCAAAATGTTAACCAGGGTCATATTAATGATAGGATTGTGGTTGATTTTATTACGGTATTTTTGCCCATTTGTGTTTCTTAAGTATTTAATTAGAGGTATATATTTTTTAACTCTTTCTCTGAATGCCACCTTAAAATTGAGCGCTTTATCATTGTGGCACTATGGGTTAATGTGCTGGACTGGAAAATCAGTTTGAACTGCAAGGGCAGCAGTTCAAGCTCACGAGCTGTTCCTATGAAACCCTAAACAGGTTTGCTCTGGAGTGGAACCAACTCTATGGCACTTAACAACAACACCACCAACAGCTACGTATTCTCTGCCTTCCTCTTTTCTATTTTATTGTTTTCCATAGCATGTAACCACTTATTTACTTATAAAAATACATTTTTATGACTTTTTATGACTTCTAAAACTACACAAACCCAGACCCGCTACCATCAAGTTGATTCCAACTCATAGTGATCCTACATAGGGTTTCTGAGGCTGTAAATCTTCACCAGAGCAGAAAAGCCTCATCTTTCTCCTGAGGTGCAGCTGGTGGGTTTGAACTGCTGACCTCATGGATAATAGTCTAGTCCATTGCTTATCCTACAGCACCACAAAGGCATAGATTAGTGTGGTTTGTTTAGTTCACTGTCTAGGACTACACTAGCATATGTTGTTGTTAATGTTAAGTGCTAGCAAGTCAGTTCCAATTTATAGGAGTCCTGGTGTGGCACAGTGGGTTAATCTGCAAAGCCCTTTGTACTGCAAGGTTGGTGGTTCAAGGTCACCAGCTGCTTCTCGAAAACCCTATACAGGGTCACTGTGGGTCGGAACCAACTCAACAGCACTTCACAACAACAATATAGGGTTCCAGATCTTCGCACATTTTATTGTAATATTTGGCTTTATCTTCTCGAGCTGATCTTTGAAATTTTCTATTCAGCTCTTGGACCTCCTCATTTCTTCCATTTTTATCATCTCTACACTGGAGAGCAAGTTTCAGAGTCTCTTCTGATATCCATTTTGACCTTTTCCTTCTTTCTTGTCTTCTTAACAACTTTTTGCTCTCTTCACATATGATGTTCTTGATATTCTCCCACAACTCTTTTGGTCTTTGGACTTTAGTGTTTAATGTATCAAATCTGTTCTTCAGATGATCTCTAAATTCAGGTGGGATATATTCAAGGTCCTATTTTGGCTCTCTTGGACTTGTTTTCATTTTCTTCAGCTTCAGTTTGAATTTGCATATGAGTGACTGATGGTCTGTTCCACAATCTGCCCCTGGTCTTGTTTTGACTGATGATATGGAGCTTTTCCATCATTTCTTTCTGTAGATGTAGTCAATTTGATTTCTATGTATTCCATCTGGTGAGGTCCATGTGTATAGTTATCTCTTAGGCTGTCTAAAGAAGGTATTTGAAATGAACAAATCATTGATTTTGCAGAATTTTATCATGTGTTCTTCAGCATCATTTCTATCACCAAGGCCATATTTTCCAACTACTGATCCTTCCTCTTTGCTCCCAACCTTTGCATTCCAATCACCAGTAATGATCAATACATCTTGATTGCATGTTTGATCAATCATTGAAGCAGCAGTCAAGAAATCAAACGACCTATTCCATTAGGCAAATCTGCTGTACAAGACCTTTTTAAAGTTGAAGAGCAAAGATGTCAGCTTGAGGATTAAGGTGCGCCTGACCCAAGCCATGGTATTTTCAATAACCGCATATGCATGCGAAAGCTGGACAGTGAATAAAGAAGACCATAGAAGAGTTGATGCTTTTGAGTTATGGTGTTGGAGGAAAATACTGAAAGTGCCATGGACTGCCGAAAGAACCTATAGATCCGTTTTGGAAGAAGTGCAGCCAGAGTGCTCCTTGGAGGCCAGGATGGTCAAACTTCGTCTCTCATACTTTGGACATATTGTCAGGAGGGACCAGTCCCTGGAGAAGGATATCATGTTTGGTAAGGTGGAGGGTCAGAGAAAAAGAGGAAGACCCCCAACTAGATGGATTGGCCAAGTGGCAGCATCGATGGACTTAAGTGTGGCAATAGTAGTGAGGTTGGCCCAGGATCGGGCAGTGTTTCGTTCTGCTGGGCATAGGGTCACTATGAGTCAGTACCGACTCGATGGCACTAACAACAACAATCTAGGGTTCCAAGGAGTGACTTGTGGGTTGAACTGCAGATGTTGCAGTTAAACTGCCCTTGTGGTCCAGTGTTTATCATAGGTTCTTAGTAAATATTTGCTAGGTGGATAAGTGAATAAAGCCTAAATGCAGCCAATGCAAAAGGATAATAATAAAATACAAGTTTGTCAGTCATATAGGATAGGTCAAGGTAAAGTTGTAGCCATTTTAAATTTAGTATTCCCGTATTTGTAAGAGTGAAAAATAATGTACCTGTTAGCTACATTAATACATTCCGTGTTAAATGTATGTATTAAGTAGATACAATAATATGGAATCCTTATGTGGCGCTATAGGATAGATACAGCACTTGACTGAAAGGTTGGTTTGAACCACAAAATCAGCGATTCAAATTCACTAGCTGCTCCTCAGAAACCCTATACAGGGTCACTGTTAGTTGGAACCCACTCCAAAGCACGTAACATCAACAACAGCAACAACAATTATAATATGTAGTTCATGGAGTAACGAGGACTGAATTTTCTAAAAAGGAATGGTGCTGGCATATGATGTTAAATGCTAATATACTGTTCCATGGACCTTTTTGGGAAAACGTATTTCTGAAATAGGTGCAGGGAGTGAACAGCCAGGCCACATGAGCCAGGCAGAGGAGGAGGTGCTTGGGCTGAGTGCTAAAGGATCTGTGGACAATTGACAGTGAGTGAGTAGGTCCTTAAGAGAGACAGCGGGATGATTGAAGCCCTTATTGATACCAGGGTAGATTCTCTGTTCTCATATGATGCAGATCTTCTAATGGTCCATTTACTTATCACAACAAAGGTGTTTAGAAGTTCTTAGTCCTTACGGAGTAGTAAAGTATTATAAAACAAGGATGGTACTAAGATTGGCAAATAGATATACTCTTCTGTGGTAAATTTGAAAACCAGGAAACAACAGCAAACCCCCCACCAAACCATTTATCAAAGGATTCTTTCTGTCTTATAATAACCCTATGGGCAGGATAGAACTGCCCCCCACAAGATTACCAAGGCCATAAATTTTTATTGAGCATACTGCCACACCTTTTTCTTACAAGCAGTGGTGTTGAGTGACGGTGAGCTGACCTTTTAGTTGTTGTTGTTAAGTGCCGTTGAGTTGAGTCTGACCCTTAGCGACCCTGTACAGGGTTTCTGAGGAGCAACTGGTGGGTTTGAACCACTGACCTTGCGGTCCAGTGCATTATCCTGCAGTGCCACATAAGGACTACTTTTAGTTAGTAGTCAACTATTTAACCGCTGCACTGCCAGGGCTCCTTGTGTTAAATTAAGTCTAATCAATTGATCCTGATTTCCTAGAATGCATGTTGAGAAAGATTCCAAGATCCCAGCTGGGATCACTAAAAAAACACAGTGATTGATCAAAAACAGGTTTTAGGTTCAGAGTGCCCATCTCAAGATTGTTTGTTGTGATGATTAAATGAATTAGTATATACAAAGTTCTTAGAACCAGGACTGATACAATGTAAATCATTTATATTAGCTATTGTTTGCTGTCATTTGTCAAATAAATAAGGTAGTGTAAATCCCTTCAGGGAGTCCAGTGTGTTTATTTATACTGTATGCTCTTTTATGTTGTAAACGCCTATGAAAGGAGGACAACTGTGATATACTCAGCTGTTTCCTAGAATATTTGGCACACAATACAACTTGATGAAAATTCAAGACTGCTTTAGACATACTGTTGAGTCTAGGGATAGCATGTCAGGATAAGAAGAAATGAAGTAAGTGGTAGATAAGCAACATAGGTTTATTTTTAATCATTTTACTCCAATGCATTATGAGATTGATGTGCAACAGCAAAATAGCAGCTGTATCATTTATATGTAGAACAAACATTAACTGTACACCTTCTTAGAGATCTTCTTGGTCTGGTTTAACACCTATCTTATAGGGTGTGCATAATAGGTTCAGTGATCTTTATCACATCATGGTTTTATTCTACAAATAATATCTCTGCAATCTTCCTAGGGGTTCATGTGGGATGTGGCTGAGGAACTGAAAGCTATGCTGGTGTTTGCTGAACATCGATACTATGGGGAGTCCCTACCCTTTGGTGCCAACTCATTCAAGGTGAGTGTACTTTGTATCTTTTATAAGTTTAAAGGTTTTCTTTTAGAATATAGAACATTTCTTTCTGCAGTATGAGAAAGAGTTGATAGCTTTAACTTGTTCTGCTTGAATTCTCAGTAAATTCTTACTGAGAGTAAGAAGAAATGCTTACTCTTACTTTTGCATGAGATTTGAACAGATTAAAGATTTTTTGAATGATAATATTTGCATTTCTATTGTAAATCACTTCTTGATATGACGATTTATCCAGTTCTTAATCCATGGCTGTAGAGATTGGCACTGTAGGATAAGCACAGGACCACAAGGTTGGTGGTTTAGACCCATCAGCCACTCCTATGAAACTCTATACAAACAAAGTCTTTGAGTAGGAACCAACTCGACAGCACTTAACAACAACACAGAGACAGGAAATAAAAGGTGCAGGGAACTTTTGGTTGTTTCAAAAAATGTCAGTATGTAATTCTGTTTTATATATTATACACTTAAATTATTATGTCCACCACTAGAAATACATGAGGATGAATCAAAAATTTTCCACACTCTGACTGTAGAATTTGAGTCAACTTTTAGAAAAGACAAATAGATCATTTTTGACATAATCTCCTTGCTTTTCAATACCATTTGCCCAACTGTAAACATGCTTTTGTATTCCCTTATTAAAAAATGTTTTAGGCTGAACTGTGAGCAATGAATGCACTGCTGTCTTCATCAGAAATGAATCTTTGTCCTCAAAGGGCTGCTTTGAGGAGACCAAACAGGTGAAAGTCCGATGGACCAAGGCTAATATTGGTGGATATTACTGATTTATTGCTGCATAACAAATTACCTCAAAACTTAGTGGCTTAAAGCAGCAAAAAACATTTACAACCTCAGAGTTTCTGTGGGTCAGGAATTAGAGCTAGCATAGATGGGTGCTTCTGTTTCAGGGGGAGTCTTGAGGTTAAAATATTGGCTGACACTGCAGTAATCTGAAGGCTTGATTGGAGCTGGAGGATCCACTTCCAAGGTGGCTTGCTCACCTAAGTGACAGACTAATGCTGGATGTTAACAAGAGGTCTTAGTTCCTCTCCTGGGTTTCTCTACAGGCCTACTTGAGCCATCCTCATGACATGGTACCAGCTTCCTCAAAGTTGGCAATACTGGAGAACAAGATGGAATCTACAATGTTTATATGACTTACCACTGGACATCACACGTTATCTCTTCTATCATGTCCTATTCATTAAAACGAAATCACTAAATCCAGCCTAAGGTCAAATGGAAGAAAATTAGGTTCCACCTTTTAATGGAAGGAGTGTCAAGAATTTGTCGACTTACTTTAAAGATAACTTATTAGTCTTTTATAGCTCAGCACATCTCTGTTTAAGCTTTTCCTGCCCAACACTACAGTAGGGAATTGTCCCTAGGCAGAGGCTAGATGATCATGGAACTTACTTTGGTGGATTTCTTTCCTGTGAGCAGTCAAATGTCATAAGCTGCCTCACAGCCAATGTCTGAAAATCGTTACTCCGTAGGATTTCTTCTCTTCAGTCTCCTTGTTGTTTATGGCAGATAGGCTAGTTTGTTTCAGGTTGTTAGTATGGGAGACATAATGTGCAATCTTTCTGATGATGAAGGATGAGTTATTTTTACTGATGATTTCATACCTCAGGTTTCCATAGAATTTAGTGCTTTGTTTTTCTGTTAGTACTTTTAAATGTATGAAAATTGGAAATAAAAGTATAATGTAGCATTTGTCTATTAAGCTTAGATTCCCTCCCCCCATCACATTATTGTTAAAATTATTTATGTTGGTTTTTACTGCTTTTACAGCTTTTAAGGTCTTAAGAAAATAGCATTTAGTGGAAACTACAGTTGAGTGCAAGATACATTGTGTTCTTAAAACCATCTTTTCATGAGCTGTTTAAATCAGCACTGTTACTGCTTTGACTGCACATATTAGCTCAATGGCCTAGAAATTCTATTTGGAGAAAAGCTTATCTGACTCTGGTCTTTTCTAGATCTATGCTATGCTAAGCTGCTATTATGTACACACTTCTACCCATGCTCTTTGTTATTTTTCTTTAGGATTCCAGACACTTGAATTTTCTGACATCAGAACAAGCTCTGGCCGATTTTGCAGAGTTAATCAAACACTTGAAACAAACAATCCCAGGAGCCGAAAATCAACCTGTCATTGCACTTGGGGGCTCTTATGGAGGCATGCTTTCAGCATGGTTCAGGATGAAATATCCTCATTTAGTAGTAGGGTAAGTGTGTTTTCATCAGACATGAGCACTTACTTCTTAATGAATGCCAAGGCAAGCTGAGAGATTCATTTTGGGTAAAATGCTTTTCATTCTTTTGTACAGAAATTTCTAGTTTCTGTCTCATTAATAGGTATAAGATTTTCTCTTCATTTTAATTTGATTTCAATTTCAGCTTTAAAAGTTGAGATAAGTGGGTTATAATTTTTTGTTTTCCTTTCTGTTTAGAGCTCTTGCAGCCTCTGCTCCTATCTGGCAGTTTGATAATTTGGTGCCATGTGGTATATTTATGGAGATTGTAACTAGAGATTTTAAGAAAAGTGGCCCAAACTGTTCAGAGAGCATCCGCAGATCCTGGAATTCCATTAATCGACTTGCAACTACAAGTAAGTTTTAGTCAGGAGGGTAGAATTATAGGTCCCCCATTTTCTTACCTTTCACTTGTTAAATTTGGCACTTTCTACATGTCAAGTGAAACTTTATTAACTATACATACAAAAAAGTACAAAAATCAGAAGATACAGCTTGATGAATTTGCACAAAGCAAATACATAGTGTAATCAATATGCAGATCATGAAAGAGAATATTGTCAGCATCTCAGAAATCCTCTCCTGCCTTTCCACTCACTCCCTTCATGTCTACCAGGGTTACTACTAGCCTCACTTCTAGAACCATAAGTTTATTTTGCCTGTTCTTGAATTTTTTTAGTAATTGAAATCATATAATATGTACAAATATATTTTATGTGTGCCATCTTTTGGTCAAGAGTCCTGGTGTGGCACTGTAGAATAAGTGCTGGACTGTTAACCTCAAGGTCAGCTGTTCAAACCCACCAGTTGCTCCTTGGAAACTCTATACAGTGTCTCTATGAGTTGGAACCAACCTGATGGCACTTAACAACAAGAACATTTTTTGGTCAGCACTATATTTGTTAGATTCATCCATTTGTTTTGTTTAGTTTACGTTTGTACATTCTCATTGCTCTATAGTGCTCCATAGGATAAACATGCTACCATTTGTTCCTAGTGTCCATTCCAATGGTGATGGACATTAGGACTATTTCAGGTTTGGGCCATTCTGCATAGTGCTACTGTGTTGTTGTTGTTAAGTGCCGTCCAGTCGATTCTGACCCATAGTGACGCTCTATAGGGTTTCTGAGGAGCAGCTGGTAAACTTGAACCACCGACCTTGCAGTTCAAATGACTTTGCAGTCTGACATATCAGACCACAGTGCCACACCACGTGTGTTCTCAAACATGGCTAGTTGAGTATATATCTATGAGTGGAAATTCTCAGCAAAGGATATGTGTATGTTGAGCTTTGGTGTAGATAATGCCAAATAGTTTTTCAAAATGATTTTCCCAAATTGCCTTCCCACCAACATTGTAAAACATTTTAGTTGCTTTATGTCCTAGCCAGTGCTAATAAGTCTTTTAATTTTATCTATTCTGGTGGATGTGTTGTGTGCCATTGAGTTGAGTAAAATTGCCCCGAAGACTTTCCAAGACCTTAATCTTTTATAGAAGCAAACAGTCACATATTTATTTCTTCTTAGCAAATGATCTATAAAGCTCTCTGTTGACTAGGCTTTTCAGAAGAATTAAATTCCAACAATATAATTTTATCCCCAGGCAGTAGTTTGCAGTGGCTCTCTGAGACCCTTCACTTGTGCAGCCCTTTAACAGATTTTCATGATGTCTGGATGTTGAAAGACTGGCTCTCTGAAACCTGGGTGAACCTGGCGATGGTGGATTACCCTTACGAGTGTAATTTTTTACAGCCTTTGCCTGCTTGGCCTATTAAGGTAACATGAAACCCATTCATCTTTTTAAGTAACATACTTTGCTTATAACACACACACCCATACACACACACACACACACACACACACACACACACACACACACCCTGCCCCATATGCATTCTCTAACTTCAGCATCAGATAAAGGCCCAGGCATGGGGTGTCTTGAATTAATCAAACCTGGGCTAGACTGTAGGGTTTGACCATTGTCTTGGCATTTGCCTAACTTTTCTCAGTTTCCTCATTTGAAAAATGGGTAAAATGCTTAAATTGCAATGTTGTATGGATTAGAATTAAGGATAATAGTTGCTGTTAATAACAATTACTGGATGTCAGGCTTTCTGCTATGCACTTTGTATGCATAATTGATTTACTCTTCATAGTCTATGTAAAATGCCTAGAGCTGTGTAATGCGTGGTCAGTGTGTGCAAAATGGTGGCTATTGTCATAATAATGTGATGTATCCAACTGCTAAAGCATACTAAGTGCTGTTCACAATGTGGAGGATTAATCCCCATACAGGACCTCCATTTACCAGTTAGTTCCTGTAATCTTGGACAAGGTGCTCTTCTTCTATGAGCTCCCATGTCATCTTCCTCTGCAGCATACGGTAACAGTACTTACATACCTCATAGGGTTGTGGTGAGGATCACATACAATTTTACATGTGAAAGTACTCTGGAAAGTGCAAAGAACTTTATGTTTTAAGGTTGTTTTCATGTCAGAGCGCTTCAGTGTGCATGCTCTTTCTAAATACTCATCTGAAGAGACCTTTACTCCTAGTTTCAAAACACAAAGTCTAGTCAACTGATGGTTAATAAGTTTAGAGAATGTAACTGACACTGCAACCAGCATGGGTGCTAGAAATGAAATAGAATTGGTGTCTCAGCGACCTCGCGCTGTTATCACAGAAATGCCACAATCTTTAACAAACAGAAATGTACTCTTTCATAGTTTAGGAGGCTAGAAGTCCCAATTCGGAGTGCCAGCTCTAGGGGAAGGCTTTCTCCTTCTGTCAGCTCTGGGAAAGGCCCTATCTCCTTTCAGTATCTGTAGGCCCAGCATTCCCTGGGAATCTCCATGTAGCTTAGCATCAGTCTTCCCCTGGATCAGGAAGCCTCACAGTGCAGGGACCCCAGGTCCAAAGGACACATTCTACTTTTTTGGTGGCAGTAGATCTTTTTCTCTGCTCACCTTTCTTTCTTTTAATCTGTGAACATAAAAGATGTTGCAAGCCACACCCCTGGGAAACTCCCTTATATTGGATCAGGGTTGTGATGGGATGAAAGGTATTTCAGCCCACCCCTAAAGATCTGATCACGTCATGGGGAATCATCACAGAACTGCCTGATTACATGGTTACATAACTGCCAAACCACCGAGAAGCATGAACCAGCCAAGTTGACCCACATATTGGGGGGACATGATTCAGTTCATGACAATACAAGAGCTAGGTTATAAGAGCAGTTTTCTTTTTTAACTTTTTTATTGTGAATTGAGTGAAGGTTTACAGAGAGATCATCAGTTTTACATTCAACAAATTATACACTTTGTTTCATCTTAATGACTGCAATCCCCTCCATGTAACAACAGCTATCCCGCTTCCTCCCTGTGCTTACCCATGTATAACTATCCTACAAGAACACTTTCAAGTTACCTGTCTCCTTGAGCTATTAAATGCATACCTTGCTTGAAACCTTGCAACCAAATGGGACAAGTCTATTTGTCATTAGAGTCATTGTTCATCATTTAAAAGGTGAAATGATCTGTGAGTGTCTTGCACAATGAAAGCTGGAGGAAGTGTATATTGAATTTTGAAAATATAAAGAGAATTCTTTCAAAGATTAAATTTTCTTCATATGAAAAAAACCTCGATGAAAATGAGACACAAAATCTAAATGTCCTTAAATGTCTTATCCTTATTAGCTTTATCCTTCTTTCATATCTATGATCTCATTTGTTCCTAATAAAAATACTATAGGGGAAAAGGTATAATATCAGTTATACAAAGAGGAAGTTAAGCTCAACTAAGAGATAGTAGAAGTGGGATTTGTATTTGGTCTTCCATTGTCTGGAGTCTGTGATCTTCTACTACATTGCACTGAATCAGGAGGAGACTTGACAGAAGATTTGGGTAGATCACTTCTCACAATTTGACAACCATCAGATTTAATTCTGTATTCTAACTGTGTACAAAGTGACAATTATTGCATCTTTATTCTCTTTTAGAGAACCACATGAATTGCCAGATGATAGAAGCATATGGTGAAGTCCCATATTACTTAGAACAAACTTTTTTCTGTAAAGGGCTAGATAGTAAATATTTTAGGCTTTGTGGGCCATACGGTCTTTGTTGCAGTTTCTCAACTATGCAGCTGTAATTTGAAAGCAGCCCTATATGCCACATAATCAAATGATTGGCTGCGTTTCAGTAATTCTTTATTTATAAAATAAGAAGTCGCTCAGATTTGGCCTGGGGCTGTAGTTTGTCACACCCTGATCTAGAAATACAGCTTTTTAGTTGGTTGATTTATCATGATTTGGACCAGTGAGCAGTGTTAACTTTAGTTTCTTCCCCAATTCTTTTTGAAGTATTTTACTGTTCTAAATATAAACAAATATTTTATTCTTTTTTTTTTTTTCTTAAATAATCACTCTAAAGCAGTATGGTATAGTTTATAACATGTTTTTGAGTTAGCACAATTCTACTTTTTTTAAATCTTTTGCATATAGTCATTTCAAAAGTGTATTTTCAAGACAAGATAATTTAGTGTCTGTTACAAAATCACCTGTTTTCTTCTACCCAGAACTAATTCTTGTTTTCTCTTCAGTTGCTTCCTATAGACTTTATCCTTTCTCTTAAAAAACTAAGGAATTCTTAATTGCTTATACTATACTTACGATTCCATTTCCTGCCTCCCCTTCACCAGAAATATTCAATCTTTGCCTCTTGCTTGAGGAACTTCCATTGCCTCTGTGTAGTTCCAAATTCAACCTATAGTTACACATCTGATTTTCAGTAATTTTCCACTAATGTCTCTCTTGCAAACTTTTAGCTTTGGATTACTTTCTTTCACTGTTCATTCTATTTCTCCTTTCTTGACCCCCTCTCTGTTCTCCCAACCCACTAATCCCTTGAACACTACCCAGTTGGGGACCGCTCTTTCACTTGGATAGTTCCATTTAACCAGAACTCCTCCTCCCTCTGATACACTTCCTCCTTTTTAAAGGGCTGACAAACAGTCGTCCTTTTCTGAGTCTGGGACTCAGGCTTAGGATGGTGAGATAATATATTGCAGTTGGGTTATGAAAAAGAGCAGGTGAATTCCAGTTCTGACTGGACCATGTACAATTCTGAAGGATCCAAAGGCAGTAACTAAATGCCATTTTCCATGTCAACTCAAGTATCGTTCTTTTTAATTTGTCTTTGGACTTTGCACATTCAGACTCCATTTGCTTTGTTTACTGTTAACAGAAGCTGCAACATTCATGCAGAAATAATCATGGACTTGGCTGATAGAATACAGAGAAGAGAAAAGGAAAATAGAAAACCCCTCTGTCATTTGACTGTTCTATCAGCATAAAAACTCATTCAATTCCAGGTCTCTTTTCACCTGAAAGAGCAGCTTTAAAGGATACTGTAGAGTTTGTTTATTTTGGAATCATTTTTAACTGATGACTCACCAACTCTGTTAGCTTAGCCTTTTGAGCATGCAGATAGATACAGTGAAATAATAAGACATAAGATGGAAAATCTCTTCCGTTTGTCTTGGTGTTTGGTAATATATGCGACCTCTTTGGGTGGTTTAAGCGGTTTAGGTGCATGCTATGAAAAGGGAGCTTTTAATGACAAAACTAATGTGATTATCTGAGTGAGTGTGAGAGGGGTATTGAAGCCTTAGAGAAAGAAAATCTGTTAGAAAAGCTGAATGTATCTGCTTAATCCTTTCTCTAATGTGGATGGGCCGTGCTTTCTGAGAGCAGATTGGTCTTTTTTTCTTTTTTGTAACCTGTCTTATTTCTATAAAACATTTTTGCCCCCTTCTTTTCCTTTCCCTTATACAAATGCTTATTGTTAGAAGCAGAGGCACTTAACGCTTTTAAACAAATCATTGTTTTTACTTTTCTCTGGTGTACATGGGGTCAAAGGGCAGAATCTAAATATTTGGGTAGAGATGATTAGCTTGATACTAAGACTGGAATGCTCTCTTTGCACTACCATTTCTAAACTCTTTAAAACCAGAATTATTAAAGAGAATTTCTAATGCTGTTTTAAAAATTGTCTTGGGAAATGGAAGGTGAGTGCAACCTGTCCATTTCAAGTATTCATCCTTGAGTCTTACATTACTCATTCTACTGTTTCACAACTTTCCTTTGACTGTGAATATTGAAGGTGAATATTGAAAGTACCATGGATTGACAAAAGAACAAACCAATCTGTGTTGGAAGAAGTATAGCCAGAATGCTCCTTGGAAGCCAGACTTTCGTCCCTCATACTTCAAACATATTATCAGGAGGGACCAGTCCCTGGAGAAGGATATCATGTTTGGTAAATTGGAGGGTTGGAGAAGAAGAGGAAGACCCCTAGCCAGATGGATTGGCACAGTAACTGCAGCAAAGGGCTTGGGTTTAGCAACAATTGTGAGGTTGGCGGGAGACGAGGCAGTGTTCTGTTCTGTTGTGCATAGGGTTGCTATGCGTGGGTGCTGACTCGATGGCACCTGACAACCACAAATGAGTAGTGTATAATAAAAATGTTTTAGGATTTTTATATTATTGAAGAATCCTTCTAAGTTTTTGGCTAAAACAAACTTAGAGAAATATAATCTAAGGATCAAAAACTATCTGTCTAAATAATTAAGCACGAGACCATAGGTTTATTTAAGCCTCCTTTCTGTTATATTTCTCTTACACTGCAACTGGCAAAACTGGATATGTGTGTGTAGTGGTTAAGATTGGAAAGCTCCTCCAGAGTCAGTCTGCATTTGAATCCTGGCTTTGCCTCTTCTTTCGTCTGTGACTTTGGGAAAGTTAACCTCTCTATGCTTTAGTTTTATCATTTAAAAAATGGGAAATAATTATAATGCTT